>NC_091125.1:106021620-106396620 GCF_040183065.1 Periplaneta americana | reverse complement strand
TAATAAGGTGGACCATTTTACACCCTTCACTATATAGCAGTAGACGGAAAAGATTGTAGAAACTAGCAAATGAGATTACAAGAAAACCATTAATAAAAAGTAGGCCTATAAAAGTTTTTAAAAGTAAGAAAGAAATCCTGTTAGTTAATATCTATAACATCAGCTTTCCACGCAGAAGATTCTGTTTAGAATCCTGCAAATGAAAGTACAATTTATAGTGAAACATTGTTGGAAGGCATTCTTCTTAAGGTTCATTACTTCCCCTTCATCATTCAACCATTTCATAATAGGCAGAGTCATATCGCTAATGTGATGTGGCTCATAGATTATATGTTCGATGTGAAATGCAATAATTACCATACACACAGAATATAAATGTTATATAGTAAGTTCTCTCATATGTTTTCTTTGTAATAGTATTATAGTTGTAGCTTTAAGTTACCTTGTAAATTGTAGCTAGTTTGTTTCAACTTCAGTTTATGGAGTTAACGGTTTCTTTTAAGGAATGGGCAATATCACATCTGCAGGAGAATTCAATTTCTACAGTGACCCTGAAGCTGCCCATATTGTTCTCACACGAGCTCGTTGCCCTATTTTCTTGTTACCTTGGGAAACGTGTCTCAACACTGATATTTCTTTGGTAAGTATGTGTGTTTCTAATGCCTGCCCACTTCATTTTATGTGATTCGGATTCCGCATACTGCGGATAGATGGCAGGACTGTGACTCATTTTCAAGTTGCACACCACTTCAGCAGACCACATTATGCATGATGTATATCTGTGAAGAGTTACATCGTGTACTAGAGTGAGTGTATGTGTAAGCGTAGTGCAGAGAATGGGTGAGGATGATGATGGTGAGGAAGGGAGAAGGGGAAACCCAGTGCCGGCATGTAGCCTACTCCTGTCGAATAGCCAGGCTTAACATCCACATCCGATGGACGAATCACTATCAACAGTGACATATGCCTTCTCTTCATATGCACTGCGGAGAGATTTGGGATTTAACCCAGGCATATTGGTGCACAATTTAGTGATTAAAGTTGTGCACCACCATCTCTCCTAGTCCCGAGGTAGAAATTTTACATGACAATTTCTAACCCTGCCGGGAATCGAACCTGGGCCGGTTAGTCTGAGGCAGACACGCTACCACAGAGCTAACTCGGCGGACTTTATTCATAAAAAGATAAATGTACACAAACTTGCTGAAGATAATTTTATCACTGTCATTGTAATCATATTTATTTCACAACTTTATTCCATCCTCAACCACCCCAACGATGGCTCACCATCCCACACCATTTATCGCTTTAGTTTCCTAGTTTTCCAGTGTGTTATTTTATTTCTTCATTGCTATGTACCAAAATTATAGCAAATGCAGTGTTTACACATACGGAGAGTACTGAAAAATTCACTTGTATTTCTAGTAATAAAATGTCGTCTGTTAGCATTAAATAGGCAGCATGATCTTGGAGACGGTGTAGCACAACCTACCTTGCCAAACCAGAATGAATTGTAAGTCGTTTTGTGTATCAGTGATCAGCTTATCAATGGCTAAGAAGTAATACCTCCTATCTACAAAAATGGCCATTTTGTTTAACTACATTGTTATTTGAATAACTACGTTATTATTATGCTCACACAATTGGACAATTAACTAATATTTTGTCCTCGAGTAGATCTTCTTGCAAAGCAGAAACATATATAAAAAGTTTGTCTATTTTGAGAGAAATTAATTTTAAAACAGTTTCCTGAATCACCTGCAAATTTATAAATACGAGATATCACTTGTTAGCCATCACTGTGTGTCTTTAAATTAATATCACTATTACCATTGAAGTATCACTAAAACTTATGTACTATTCGGACTTTAAAAATACTATTAGTTACCTTAATGCGTATATTTCCTGTTTATGATCAGATTTTCACATTGTGGCAAGTGATCCTTGTCTATAGATGTGTTGATTTTGTTACATTTTGTATAAATGTTGTTGCTGTTTTCTAATGCCAGGCGTTTGACAATGAAGTCATTTGACCTCTTGCACCCCAATATTTTTCAAAGATATTATCACGGTCAGCCACTGAAGCACAGATTTTGAGGTGTTCCGAATCCATGTCTTGGTTTGAGTTGCACAATGGGCAGTTAGGGGACTGATATATTCCAATTCTATGCAGATGTTTGACCAAAAAATCATGGCCTGTTGCCAATCTAAATGCAGCTAAAGACGATTTTCGTAGTAAATCGGGAATTAACTGTGGATTATGATGCAGAGAGTTCCATTTTTTTCCCTTGAGATTGTGTTATAAAATTTTGTTTGTTGAAGTCTAAGTATGTAGATTTAATAAATCTTTTCACAGAGTAATATGTTGTTGTTGTTTTCTAATGCCAGGCATTTGACAATAAAGTCATTTGGCCTCTTGCACTCCAATATTTTTCAAAGATATTATCATGGCCAGCCACTGAAGCACAGATTTTGAGTAATATGTAGATTTAGTAACAGGTCTGTAAGTAGCAGTGCTGCCCTTCTTTGCTAAAGCATCCGCATTCTCGTTTCCCAGGATTCCACAATGTGATGGTATCCATTGGAATACAATTCTTTTATTGAGTGATATTAATTGAGAGAGCATTTTAGTTATTTCTGCTGTTTGAGATGAAGGTGTGTGTTTAGAGACTATTGATAGAATAGCTGCTTTGGAGTCTGTATAAATGTTGTTAACTAATGCTGAGTCCTTGACAGTAAAGTCATTAACTCTCTTGCTTTTTAATATAGGAGAGTGATGAAGCAAAAAAAATAACGATTTAATGTAGGCACCATATTTTTATGTTTCGGCTGTTATATCACATACATGTAACCCCCAAAATGTTCGGAGAATTACATTTGCCATTGATTAGTGGGTCCATATGACCTAGCTGGAAGGATTGTCACACAACTCCACCAACCATATCCCCTCTTCACCTATAAGGGTACTCTTATGCATGCTATTGTAGGTCAGCATGCTGAAATGGCATTTCCTCCATTTTTTATGGCTCAGTTATACCTCTGTAACTCGGTCCCCAGAGCCTCGTTTGTTAAATACAGGTTTCACCACGAGAAGGTGAAGATGGGATTTGAGTAGGAGAGGTTATGAAACGCACTTCACTACTACTTGCAACCTATTTTGTATACCGGTAAATGTTCAAAATAGTCATATCCTATTTCTAATCTGAATATTGCTACTGTTTTATAAGTTCTATTTGTAATGGAACTGGCTGGAAGTATAATTATGTAAGGAGATAAAAACTTGTGACTTTACGTTTATTAATAATAAATGAATTGATTTTAAAAATTCTGTAACAGGATTGGAGGTTCAACACACTTGGAGCTGTTCGAAATACACATATGGATCTCATAAACGCGATTGAGAAGAAAGTATGGGAGAATTCAAATTTTACGTCATGGTTACCTTGTGATGCTATAATTGCTGCAGTGCTTCTTCGTGCAGACATTATCAAAAAAAGTCGAAAATGCCATGTGACAGTGGAACTTCATGGAAGTCATACTAGAGGTCAGGTTGTGCTTGATCATTTGCAAATGAAGGACCCAAATGTAACTCTTATTGAGGAAGTGGACTCTTCATTACTGAAAAAGCTTTTACTCTGGGCAGCTGGATATCCTGATTCAAGTTTTGAATAAATCAGTATGTAGGTAAACTCCTTTCTTCAGGAGAATGTCTGAAGTAAGTTGGTGAAGTTTGAAACGTGTATCTGAATTTATTTTATATGAAGGAAGAAAAGTCATTTGTATAGTAATAATTTTAAATAAAAAATTGCAGGTAAAGTTCTGTCTTATATAGACAGTAACAAGACCTAAGGAAGAAAGTCTGAACTATTTTATGCTAGAAGGCTTACAACTTAATATTTGTTTATTGAAGGCTTTGACAACTAATTGTACACATATTTCCAGTGCTACACTATTGTTATATCAGCTTAACTTACATGTTGGCCTAAAATTATGTCTCTCGCTAAGAAGAATGTCATGCAGAGTTGTCAAAACTAGGGATTTCATTGAGAATACGCTTATTTGAATTTGTACCTCCTTTTTGTTCCTAAAATTAAAATATATATATATATATATATATATATATATATATTTAATTTTACTTTAACACAGATTCAGTTGACAGAATAAAGCAAGTCAACAAATGCCTAATTAATTGATTGATACAAAAAGTTAACATTAATAATAGATATCGTTGGATAACTACAGAATGAGTACAATACAGTAATTCAATATTTCCTCTCGTTTTATAATGATAATAATGATCTCATATTACTTGGATTTAAGTACAGAATGATATACTCCAACTGACTGAATTTAGGAGCTGAAGAGAGATAATGTTACAATTGAATGGAATAACACGAAACTAATTGTTTCTGGTACACACTGAATAAAATATTGCGGATGCTCGTGTAAAGGGGGTTAAGTATGAATTGGCTAAAGCAGGATAAGTAAAGATTTGAACCCTCCACGATTACTTCTGTCTTGTGTTAAAGGGGTTAAGTCATGATTCCATCCATGATGCATTTACAGTGCTACGCATTTTGTGACAAAGGGGTTTTGTTCAATACCAAAGGAGAGAAGTTTACATACCTTACACTTTGACTTAACCCCCTTTACACGAGCACCCGCGATATATTCACACAGGTATTATCTTGCTAACCTGTAGGAAGTTTTAAGAGGAAGATAGAATGACAGGAAATACTCAGCAGGAGAAAAAGAAAGAAAACAATGGTGAAAATAAATATTTATACGAAAAGAGTGAAACATAGTAATTACTTCGTTTAACTCATGTTAAGACCTTCACTCCATACACATATACAGGGTGAGTCAAACGTAAAGGATCGGCTTTTCTGCTGTCTCTCAGAACTAGTCTGGCAAACAGATCACCAGCTCTTGCAGAGGATTCTTGCCATTTCACGACACCACAGTGTGGCAAGTGAACTTAAAAATTTGATTATTAGTTCTTCTGGAGCTGTTGTGACAAGAACAGCCACTCCTATGCATTGTGTCCTGGGATGGTCTTAAGGCGAACCTAAGTTATCAGCATTCTTACTGAACTGCGAGATTGCAATGTGGCAAGTAGTATGTTGGGTTTTCCCGATCTCATTTATAGAATCTAATGGAGGACATCTTGAGCAACTGTTCTATCATTCAGGTAAAATTCTCCCCATTTCATTAAGTAAATAATTCACTAGTAACGCGAAAGATAACTTGTCAGACTGTAGTGCAGTCATTGTTATCTGTGAGAGCTGGTAATCTGCTTGTCAGATTGTAGTGCCAAGAGATGGCAGAGTTCTAGTCCCTTAGGCTAGACTCTGTAGTGTCAAGATATGTAAGTAATCTAGTTAACTATATAATACGATTATAATTGTTCAATGTAGTAAAGTCATATTTTTATATTATTGTAAGACTGATCAAAGCAGGGTAATTTTTTAATTATATGTTGTTGTTTTCTAATGCCAGGCGTTTGACAATAAAGTCATTTGGCCTCTTGCACTCCAATATTTTTCAAAGATATTGTCATGGTCAGCCACTAAAGCACAGATTTTGAGGTGTTCCGAATCCATTTCTTGATTTGAATTGTACAATGGGCAGTTAGGGGACTGATATATTCCAATTCTATGCAGGTGTTTGGCCAAACAGTCATGACCTGTTGCCAATCTAAATGCAGCTACAGACGATTATATTATTATATACTGTACCTATAATACAAAATATCAGAAAAATTGTTGAAGGTTTCGGTGCAATATGATGGCAAGCCATATATGCTATATATGGGAGAACATTTTCAAGATTTCAAACAGTTCCGTGAAACTGATATCTAAATATTTATCTGTCTGTCCTCTCTTATTCATTCATTTGTCTACCCACCCACCTATCTATTTTTTTTGTTTAATTACATATTTTTAAATTTTATATTGTCTCATATGTGATTTTACTTATAGTTATGTGCAAAATTTGAAACTTTATTATGCAGTGATAATAAAATTCTCCGCTGTGATCGTAACATGCCAAAAAGCTTAGTACTTGGAAGGATAAGGAGGAGGATGATGATGATGACTGTGGTAATATCAATAGAGCCATACTTGCCACAATTCCTGCATTAAGTAACTGTAAAAATTTGGATTTTGACAAATGTGTGACTTCTCATTGTTATGTTGCACTGAGTTCTTCATGTATGTGTTACGATATTCAATAGTTTTTACATTAATTCATAATATTTTAGAATAATACAACTATACATATTTACTTTAATACATATATCGATACTTTGGCTTGAAGTTCAGTGAAGCACTTCATAATGCTTAGATGGTTGTCATGTTTAGTCCTTCATGTTATTGCAGTGATTTAATTTCATTTCGCAAAATTCTGTAAAATTGCAGTTGTTAATGTACAGCTGTTACGCTGTAATATACTTTATTGCAATGGATATCAAAACTCCTGCACTGCGTGCACTCAAGAACCTGCACAACATTTCCTTAAGAGCGATAATTGCACTTTATCTTGTTAAAAAATTAGCCTTGTTGGATTTATATTGCTTGTAGTATGAGCACGTAGTAGGCATTTTGACATCCCTGCTTTACTGATAGATCGCATGTACAAGCATGTGCATATCATTATCAACAATTAAAACAAATTGAATATATATATATATATATATATATATATATATATATATATTAGGGTGGCCCTTATTTTTCAACTTTCTAAAAGTTTAGCTCCCACCCCTCTATCTTGTTCCAATCAACAAAAAAACGATCTGTGCAAATTTTCAGCTCAGTCGGACAACTGCAAGGCAACCCTCAACGACCATGAAGTTTTGAAAGTTTAGTCCGTAAAATAGTTTTTCTAATATTGTTAGATAAACCTACTGCACATTATTATTATTATTATTATTATTATTATTATTATTATTATTATTATTATTATTATTATTATTATTATTATTGTTGTTGTTGTTGTTGTTGTTGTTTTATTATTCACTTATTTTATAACTAAACATGATCTTGTTGATGAATAATGTTTCACTTATTGATTCAGAACTGTCTGTGCTGACCTGCTGACTGCTCGTGTAAAGTGACTTTCAAGACGTTTTTCCTAGAGTTGTAAAATGGCATCAACCTCTTCACGTGGTTCGTCACATAAGTTAACACAATACTTTTATGTATCTCTTGTTGACTACATCTCCAATTAAATCATCGGAGCCAAACTACCTTCAAACTGGCAAGTTTTAAGCGTTTTCTTCTACAATGTTCAAGTTGTAAATCTTACAACAAAGGAAAGTGTAGCATTGGTGATTCAAGAAGTTTTAATTTTTTGGCACAACGCACGAATGCGTACTAGAAAAAGTGACCACTGTGTTCATAAGTTATTCAAACTCTATGATGATTGGAAAGGTTTATAGAATATTTGAGTAGACTGCAGGTAAGGGAAAAGAGAAGAGAGATATCTTTGTAGAAATTATGGACGATCTCTTTGACATAGTTCATTCAGAGCTTTGAGACAGATGATAAATGAAGAGGATAAGAATTTTTAACGATGATTTTTCTTGGCAGCATTCCAAAGAACGGGATATCGTTTCATATACTAGGAGCTGGAAGTCATGCTAGGTGAATGGCAAAAGCAATTTTTGCATTCAAGATATACTTGTTTCAAGATGAATTTCAGGTATCTCATAAGGAGAACTCTTTAAGGAGATTAATTATGTATTTTTCTTGCTAGAGTGTGGGCTGTGTTCGAGCCTGGTTTCTGTCATCAGAAGTATGCGTGAACTGATAAATTATCTGGATATTGATCCAGAAGTCAGGCTGCTGCAAACAAATTTTCCAACCATCTCTGGTACTTAGTTCCCGAAACTGTGGTTCTATCCTTATTTGATGACTGTTCTAACAGCGGTTAAAGCAAATATGGCTCAAGTTATACTGGAAGAAGAAAAAGAAGAAATCAACTGAAGAGCTACATTCTGCAACAGAATGATTTTTTTTCCTTTACAAATATTGAGTTTTCGTCTTTTGTAACTACTGGTACTAAAATTTTCTTCACGAGATTTTCTATCGGCACTGATTTCCTCAGCAAAGACCTTTCAACTTGGAAGGAGGTCCTGTTTAAAAAAGTGGAATTGAAAAACTTTAGAAGATAGTTGTTGTGAAGGATGTTGCAGAAAGAGAAGTCAAACTTATTCAGGATTACAATAATATTCTCACAAAAGATGAAACTGAGAAACAATTTGTTTTACAGATTGTTACCAGAGACTGTAAAAAATATCCAACTGCTACTAAATCCTCCCTTAGGAAAAAATAATGTTCAATGTTCGTTCATTTACATAGTGTTTTGATTATATACATTTTATTGTTGTAAATAAAAATGTTTCTCTCTTACAGAAGTTGTGTGCGTTACTAAAAAAAAAAAAAAAAAAAAAAAAAAAAACTCATATTTCTTAAATTTTTCATTTTATTTTCAGGAATTTTTCGAATTAACTTTTCGAAAATTTCGTTCAGAATATTTTTAAACAATTGCTGGGTTGCCAGAATGTCTATATAAATTTCTCTAAGAAGAAAAAAAGAAATGGTCGAGATCGGGAAGAGTATACTGCTTTTGTATGGAATTAATTGTCGCGTATACTATGTTCCAACTTCAAAGCATTTGAGGGTTGCCAAGCAGGTGTCCGATTGAGCTGTAAATTTGCACAGATCATTTTTTTTGTTGATTGGAACAAGGTAAGGGGGTGGGAGCAGCACAATTTTAACTTTCGGAAGATTACCTATAGCTAAGGGCCACCCTAATATATATATATTATATATATATATTTTTTTTTTTTGCAGATATTACTAGTAGTAAGCATGATGTGCCATATCACAAATAAATGTAGAGAGAAATGTTGAAATATCCATATACTGATGAATGTCATGCTAATCATTATGCACCAGACAATATTGCCCAGAGTAAGTTTATGTAATCACATTTGAAGGGTACACGGGAAAAATGAACAAGGTCACAATTCTGTTAAGGGTGATGTAGTTATATAATTCACTATATTACTAATAACTTTAGTGTTATTTTCACAACAAGTGATAAAGGAGAATTAAAACCATGGATACACTCATCATTTCCTTAGTTTCCAGTAGAAACACCAATAAATTTTGCAGTAATATACTGAAATAGATCATTATCTCACCCTTAATTGTAATGTGACATTGTGCGTTTTTCCCGTGTACTCTTCATTTATGTACATGAGTGGACAGCAGTTAAGAAACAGATTGCAAAACTGTATTCTCTTTAACCCCCAGTTGGACAAAATAATTCTGTGTTTATTATTAAAAACTGCTGCTGATGTTTCACATTACACTTATTAGTAAAATATAGGAGAAAATTCAACCAGTATTTTGCTAGTTTGCTCAGCAGTACTTCCTATTTGTTAAAGATTGGAACTCCTTGTGTACAGTCCATCTGAGCTATCTAAATCGGTAAATTGGGCGTCCTCATACTGGATAGGAAGCCAGGTCTCTGCTAAACGAAGGTGTATGTTATATAACACAACATTCGGTACTCACTCTGCTCACAGAAGATGCTGTATGTAATGTCCATTTTCTCTTGCACATATTTCACACCTTCCCAAGAAATTGTCTACATGCATCAGTTTTTCTATTGTAATGGACCTAATTGCTCTTTGTAGATTTTCTTTCAGTTCATCTAGCATATGGGGATTCGTTTTATATACTTTATTTTTTAAAGTTTCTCAGAGATGAAAATCAGAAGGCATGAGGTCTGGGGAATGAGTGGACCATAAATTCCTGTTTATAATTATTCTGTCTCCAAATATCTGACACACTTAGGTTATGGATTCGTTTGTAGTATGAGCTGTGGTGTTGTCTTGTAAAAAATACACTGATAAACATTGCACATATGTTAACTCATCACATAAAGATTCCAAAATATGATTGATGTATCTCACACTGTTGATTGGTTTAAAAAAATGGTTCAATAATTCCATGGCGACTGATGGCATATCACACCCCTGTTTTTTTGCATCGTATAATACTTGGGTTTCTCTGATGACCAATATCTGTTATTCTGTGATGCTGCTTGATCATGCAGATGAAATAATGTGAAATAAAATCGATTTGGGACAATTTTTTTCATTATTCCGTTTTACTAACACGCAGTTACAAAAAATTATCTTTATGATTGTAATGGATGAAATACTAGAATTCTATGTGGTTTTAATTTCAGTAATTTTGTTGTGACTCCTGCAGATGCTTTACAAATGAAGAGTCCACTGCAAGAATGATGGATGTCACTTTCTTGTCGAAAATGAACCAAGACTGTCAATGCATAGCTTAAGACATATAGAATGTACATAGAGAGTTATATGGCATTAACACTGATAGTCATTGTCCAGTAATGATCGGAAAATCACAGTTACGCTTTGAGAGCTAAGCATTTCAAACTTTCAATTGCTTCTCCTGCAAAATGTATTCCAAATGACATCCATCATTCTTGCAGTGGACTCTTCAAATTCTTGTCTCCAATGCTAAACATCTCAGATTTGCGAGGACTACACTCCTAGTCTGCTCCAATTTCATCATTTTTTTTTTTACCTCCATAAAAGCACGGTGCTTTTGTCTTCTTTTCTGTCATTTAAAAAATCTGTTTCATTGAGTCTACCACAATAAATAATATTATACATACATACATATATTTTATCTACAGTAATAAGCAGGGATTTTAAGAATTTAAAATAATTTCTGGAGCACATCTTTTCTCCTATTTTATTCTCTGGAGCAGGCATGCCCAACCTTCAATCAAGATGCGCAGTGACGTAGAATAACTTTTATGCGTGTAGCTGTATGGTATTTTACGATTCTACATCACTGTTGCACCTCGTTTGAAGGCTAGATCTTCCCTGCCTGGGCATGGGTGCTCTAGAGCCTTAGTTACATTTGCATGTGTCTGTTATGAGACTAATATAAAAATGTTCGTGGTAAAAAAATTTAAGGGGAAAACTGTTCCAAGAACATAAATTTGAAGCAAAGGAATTATGGGAATTCTGGAACAAAGTTACTACTGAAACAAACCTTCAGGTATAAGAACACAGTAATTCATAAGTATGAGATTTTGGAGCTGCTGCTTTTCTTTCTGGAAAGGTTCCAAATACTTAATCTGTAATTTAAATTTCTACGTTATCTGTTTTCTTTCACCAATATTTGATAAAAGACTAATATATAATAGAATTTGCCATTCTGTGTGAGACCAGGGTCCTGAGTGTAAACATGTGTTGAACTTGGCAAACTTTTCTAAAAATTAATTCATTGATTAATTGATATTAGAGGAGAAAAATTCGCTCCAGTGCTGGGGACTGAACCCAGATACTTGGTTCTATGTACCAAGCGCTCTCACCATTGAGCTACGCCAAAGTTCAATCCACAGTGCCAGATCGAACCCCTCTCCTCCATTGTTTTCCCCTTTGTGGCCTGACTCCAAGTTGGACATGTATGCAGACATTTTATATTAAATCAACTGCCATTATACAAGGAGCGCACTCAATTGAGTGACTTGGTGACTGGGATTCCACAGTAACTCAACTGAGTGTGTTCCTTAAGGGTACAGATCAGCTCACTTAAGTAATCACTCATTATGTGAATGAGGGACAACTATGAATTAGAAATGAGTATGAGCAACCACTTAAGGGTTCACTCATTTATAATTGACGACTATGAATTCCGTCCTAAGTCTGATGTGAACTTGTATGATTTTGGCTAACCAAACTTAATATTTCTAGCATATAAATGACAGAAAAACTATTATGTTAATATGGATTAATCCTTTTATTTATTAAGATATATGTTAAGGAAGAGTTTATAATTTTAATGTCATGCTTTCGGAAGATGTAGACATTTTTTATGTGATGTTACTTTTTTTTTAAACGACTCGTTTATTTTTCATTGTATAAGATTATATTTTATAAGTGAAATAAAAATATATATTGTAAATAAAATTGATATTTAATCTTTTATAAGAGTGTAATTCCCATTTTTTAAATGGATTTCAGCTCCCAAACATTCTTTATCACTGAATGCAATCTTAATTTTTCTTTGTACATTAATGATTTTTTCTACTGTGTAAATCAGAAACGGTAGAAAGTCTAGAATTGTCATAATAATAATATTGCACATATTTATCCAAACAAATGTAACTTTCCGTTCTGAAAAGTAATTTAGCTTCTGTGGAAAGGAACTTCTTAGGATAAATTGCCACAATAGAGTAAGAAGCTCAGTTTCAAACTGCTTCAGGGAGTGCAACAAGTTTGACGTGTATGAAGAGATTCATTGTATTTCAAATGAAGGTTGTGATAGTAGTCCTTGCTAGATTGGTTATGTTACCAGTACTATCATATTTTCTATTAGAGTTAAAACCTGTTAGAAAGCTTTCAGTGATGTCCTTCAAAAGGTAAACTGTGGTACCTGCATCATAGATCCATGGCACATAAAATAATTCTCCTGTACCAACCTGTCAGTGGAAGTAATTTTCCATCTTACGAATGTCCTTACATCAGAATGGAATTCAATATTACAAAACAGTCCACGAATGTCTCACAAGGGAACTGTTAATGACCTCATGTCTAAACCCTCTTTAAACTACATACATATATAGTTAATTCTCCACATTAGGAAAACAATTAGCTCTCCATACTAATTCTAAGGGCGTGAAAACTTGAGGAATGTTGCATTAAGAAACAAGGGTGTATATCTGGAGAATGCAATGGAGACAACTTCAGAATAGTGCACGTATATACATTGTTATTGCTTTATTGAATTATTTATTTTTGGTCCAGAGGACATCTTTTTTATGTACTTATCTATCCTTGTGCCATCAATAAAAAAACATTTTTTAATTTGCACAGTTTTTGTACGTAAGCACGTAAAGTAAAGGAGCCATATGTTCTGTACACACTGAGAAGCACTGTCTACTGAAGGTCGGACACTTCCCAATTTTACGATAATCTTTTATTCAAGTTTCAATTCTGTATCTTACATTCGGTGTGGGTGGCTTTTTTTCTTTCTCATATTTATCTACTATATGTGCTCAGTTTGAAGGCAGGTTTCGACATAGCTCATTAAGATAGCTCTTGTCAGTCAATATTTGAAGGCAATTAACATAAGAATTGCAATAAAGGCATATCCACACACTTCAGAATGTTTGTAATCCTATGAAGACATTTAAATTTCCAAATAGTCCAACAAAATACGAATGACTGTACCCTTGCTCTCATCTTCTCAATCACCAATCGTGAAATATTTCATCCAAACCAATTTATATGGATCAGTTCTGTTCTGTGGTCTATCATTTCATGAATAAAGATAAATAAAACACTTTACTATTTACAAATTTTTTTATATTAGGTATATACATGAAGTACATATTGTGTCACAATAATAAATTTATTTATACATTATATACATATACTACTCATGTGATTTGGAATGTGATTAAGTAAATAAAGGCTTATCTTATGTTCATGTGGAGAAAAAAATTCTATCCTTTCTTAATCTGGACATAAAATGACGCATCCAAGATCAAAATGGGCTATGTGACTTTTGGCAAGTTTGGGTTGAAAACTTTACACAGTGAAAGTTTTAGTTTCAAAATGATTTTAGACGTGTAAAATGCATAGAAAAAATCAGTATATAGATCAGATGTAGGAAATTTTTTCACTTTTCTTATAATTTACTTTGTATAACATGGGCTAGCTCATTTTGATCTCGGGCTCCTATTAATGAGAATGTGTGCATTATCCACCTACAAAAAAAGTACCCAGTGGTTAAATAGGCCAAACAGGTTAATGTTGCAGATGTTTTGGAAGTGGTGGAAAATAGATCAGATATATAATACTAAGTGCAATTAAAAGCACGAAACACTTCTCTTCGCTAAAGAGTGTACCGATTAAATAATTTAATTTTGCTTTCTATACAAATAATAATGCAAGTGACTGTATAAGCCTCAACAGTTTTGTAGTACTAAGCTACCGAAAACTTAAACCAACGAGACCTTTTCATTTCTTTAATACGAAGCATATTCTACCACTTCCAAAGTTAGCAGGTACTGTGCACAACACAAAAACTGTAATTATGTCCCTGAAGACCTGTCTTCGTGTATCTTGTGACTTTGTAAGCTATTTAATGTATTTATTTGGAAATATAACTAAATACTGTAATACTTTTATTCTCAAATACAAAGTTCTAAATACTCTACAATTCCACAGCCCAGACATTTTGAAGTCATTTTGTTGTAATTTACCCAGTGCTATAAGCATTATCGAAGAATGCAAATTTTCTCATATGAACCTAAACTTGAGGATTAGAGTTTTGCTCTCTTGCAATGTTTTCTTGGAACTGCTGCCTTGTTTCACGATTTGATTCCAGTAGCTTCATCAGTTGGGCATGGATGTGATCATTCTTTTGCTCCAAAGCATCAAGAGCCGAACTTAATTCGTCCAGCTGCAGATTCAGAGAATCAAAGTCTGTAAAATAATAAGCTAATCATTTACTCTCATTCTCATATGTTACGTTAAATAAAATCTGTTTGTCACGTCTTATCAAATATTAACATGACTAAATGACTATGAAAATTACATTAATTGTTCCAATTAACAGTACATACAATTTTACTTCCATGTAGTGTAATTATTACCATCATCATCAATGTCATCCTCCTCATCTTCCATAACATCAGGGCTTTGTTCTTCCTTTCCATTTTCAGTTGGTTGACTAGTTTCACCAATCATATTGTCGTCTGCCATATTATGCCTTGATCAAATTAGGTTAGGAAGATCATCGCCTACTCGATCTTCAATGCTTGAACAACTTATGAAAAAGAGGGAGAACTAAAGTTTTTGTGCAAGGCCGCTAGAATCCGCTCTTTTGTTATTCAGTACAAAACGTCTTTGAATGCTTTGAATGTTTTCGGCAAATAAACTAATTCTAAATTAAACTCAGTGTCCCTGATTACATAATATGCAGTTCAAAATGTAAAGAAAAAACAAAATCTATTTCGGAATATAGTGAAGGAGAAGGAGGAGGGTGCATCAAATGTGCAGATTGTATAGTTATTGCATGGTCATTCTTTTAGCAGAGCTATATTGTAGTCATGATCATTTAAAATTACCATGGATATTGGAGACAGGAAGTGGTGTAAATCAATTGTACTTTGAGAGTCCCTGGGTGAAGGACGCTAACGACGTCACTTCCTGCGTTCTTGCTTGGTCGCCATTGTAATTGTGTAGTGGGAAGGTGAGTGGTATTAGAGTAATCTGCTGTTATTATTGTAATCAAGAATATTAATTTAGTTATTTTAGCCGCAGTTTTAATAATGACATTCATAATGTCAATTGCTTCAGTATTTGAATTTATCAAGGGGAAATGAAGAATCTTTGTGTACTCTATGTATTGTGCAATTTATTGCGTACACTCATTCCAATAATCGTCGGCAAATATATTTTAGGTACTAATTATTGCTGTTTGACATTGTGCCATTCGAATTTATGTATTTTGTAACGTGATGAGTCTAATATAAGTGGTCTGTGCACTTAAAAGATTAAGTGTACTTCAGTGCAGTGGTTGTGAATATTTCACATTGTTTGAGGTAGGTCTATATGTAGATCTACAAAGCTAGAAAAATGTAGTGAAGAAAACTAGATCAGCATTTTACTTAAAGTAAAACATTTTTAACGTATTGTAGTGACGATTTATTTTGTGAAGATTGAGTAATTCCGTATGCAGGACACATTTGTTTGTATACGTGGACATTATGCAAGTAGCTACTATTTGGACATTCGAAGCCACGAAGGTTACATTTCGTTTGCGTAACTTAATGATATGTATGTATGTATTTATTTACACTGCAAGTGGGCAAGCACCCGGTGGCAGTGGTATATACAATATTAACAATACACAATAAAATGATAAGCAATACACAATAAAATTTACAATACATAATACAATTTACAACATATATACAATTTTATACACAATACATTAAGAATACACAATACAATTTAACACAATAATAATAAAACATAAAATAAAACACCTAATTTTACAACACAACCT
The DNA here is from genome assembly GCF_040183065.1 of Periplaneta americana. Taxonomy (NCBI): domain Eukaryota; kingdom Metazoa; phylum Arthropoda; class Insecta; order Blattodea; family Blattidae; genus Periplaneta; species Periplaneta americana. The sequence goes on along the minus strand of NC_091125.1, from coordinate 106,380,475 downwards.
ACATGATTATGTATAGGTCCTACATAAGTTTCAATAGTCTTTCACTTTACTCTCATCTCATTCCCTGTAGTGGCACTATGACGCATTTCACTGACACTCTGTAACACATTTCACTGACACTATAGAACACATTTCATTGACGCTATAAATTATCACTGATCGGAACTGTTCACTGCACTGTAAAACCATAACTTCACTGACTCACCTCGCTTCACTGATACAACAGTTCAAATAAGTCAAATAATTGCATCCTTATGCATACTTATAAACAGAACTACATTTAAACTAAACATTTCTAGTCTAAGGCCTCTTACACGCAATTTTTAAATAATTTACAATTCAAACCAAGGAAGTAAACTCGTCAGGCTAGATAAATACATGTCACCTTAAAAAATTAAATGTTGAATGTCACCTTAATTTTAATTTGCACTTTATACACAACTTTTTAAATTTTTCTTGAATCTCCTTAAGGAAGGACAGCCCTCAAAGACCGCTGCAGGTAGGTCATTCCAATCATTTATAGTTCTATTTAAAAATGAGAATTTACCTACATCCGTTTTCTGTTTCCTACATTTGATTTTAAAATCATGATCGTTCCTACCATAGTACGTTGGCTTTTCTAACCGAGCCGTTATGTCTACCCATGCTTTCTGACCTAGATGTGCTCTATACAATGATGTTATTCTAGTTTTCCTACGTCTGTTTTCCAAAGTTTCCCATTTAAGTTCTTTTATCGTATCGTTCCCATCTTTTCTTTTACCTTTAACAAATTTAGCTGCCCTATACTGGATTCTTTCTAAGGAATTTATCTGATATATTCTATAGGGATCCCAACATGTAGTTCCGTATTCCATTAACGGTCGCACTAACGTTAGATATGCTATTTCCCTCGATTTGGGGCTAGCCTTTCTCAAGATTCTCATAATAAAGTGAAGTGCCCTCCATGCTTTGCCTGTAACATTATCAACATGCTCTCCCCAAGAAATTTTGGAGTTTAAATACACTCCTAGATATTTACAACATTGTTCTTGCGGAATTACAACACCACTGAATTCGTAATTAAGACTAGTTTCCTCTCGGGTTTTACAAAATGTTATAGATTTACTTTTAGAACCATTTATTTTCATCCTATGCTTTAACGCCCAGTTATAAATGTTATTCAAGTCATATTTTCGCGTTTGTAATAAGTCTGTGACTAGAAAAGGGCCAAATGGTGTTCTATCTTGTTTGATAAAATGTGGATAAATAGAGCTTGCATAACAAATAATTGCTCACAAAAAAAGGGAATATCTGCCTGACAGACTATGTGACCTTTCAGATTACAGACGAGAATGTAATTTAATTAACATGAAAACTGTACTAATTTGGAAACTAGTATTACCAACTATAAAAATTGCTCTAAAATTTTGATACAATAACATTAATATGTAGAATACAATTGAGTATATTTTAGGGGAAAATTTCAGTAGGCCTATACGGATTCCTCACTGACAATTATATCTTAAAATACTGAAAAGAGCAGATTTGTCTGCGTTTGTCAAATGCCCATCATCATACTTACAAAAAGGCACTTTTCAGTGCCAGTAATTTATTTTGCACGCACAGCAAAAGCAATACAAATACAAAATTCGCGGATGTGCGTTCAACAAACACAGACAAATCTGCTGCTTTTTGTAAAATGTTGTCAGTGAGATATCCGTATACTGAAAATTTTCCCAAAATACTTCATGTGGCTTGACAGTTGGATAACATTTATATAATTCTCTTACAACATGTTTAAATTGGAATGTTACCATTTGAACAGCTTCACAATGCAAGGGTAATGTACTGCAGTCGTTACAGATTCCCGAAATGACAGTTAAAAATATATATGTATAGGTAACTTAATGAAGTTAAAAGATAATGCATTCGAAGTGTTTTCTGTTGTTTATCTATACTCAGAAGCAGACCTAAGTCTAGTCTTATTTACAAGTAACTACTCATAGTTTGAATATTCTAATTTTAAATTTCTGATTTGTTGTAGGTTACCTGAAAAACGAAAACAAAAATGGCTGATAATGATGATCTTCTGGATTATGAGGATGAGGAACAGCCAGAACAGACTGTTGTTGATGGATCCGGTGATGCCACAACAAAGAAGGAAGTTAAGGGAACGTATGTTTCTATACACAGTTCTGGTTTCCGGGATTTCCTACTTAAGCCAGAAATCTTAAGAGCCATTGTTGATTGCGGCTTTGAACATCCGTCAGAAGGTAATTTTCTCTTTTTATAGGAATGTAATAACCCCTTCACAGCACACATGATGACACTTATAGATAGGGACATCAGAAATAAAGTGATCGATATTAAATCTATCCTGATGTGCTGGATTTTGATTGATTTTGTGATTTTACTTTACTCCTGTAATTTGACTTCAAATGATAATTATTAGTCTACACTTATTCCTTTGGTTTTGTAACTTATGTATGTCATATGTTGGGAGAGATTTTGCTTAAATAAATGAAAGATACTCCTTTAAATAGTCACTAATATGTAGTTGAATTCTACTTCCAGTGCAACACGAATGCATTCCCCAGGCTGTACTTGGAATGGATATTTTATGCCAAGCCAAGTCTGGAATGGGTAAAACAGCAGTGTTTGTATTGGCAACGTTGCAACAATTGGAACCTACAGAAAATCAAGTGTACGTGCTTGTCATGTGCCACACACGTGAATTGGCTTTCCAAATCAGCAAGGAATATGAAAGATTCTCCAAATATATGCCACAAACTAAGGTAAGTGCCTAGCATAACCAGTTTACACGATTGTGTATTATCTACATGCAATTATCGCGAATCTGAACCCAACTTCAGCCTGAGATTATTTTTTAATGTTATGTTACCCATGCCTGTCCAAAACTTCGGGCATCCAAGAGAGTCCAGTATATCCCTTGAAGACTAAAATTGTTGTTTTTCTAATGCCAGGCGTTTGACAATAAAGTCATTTGACCTCTTGCACTCCAATATTTTTCAAAGATATTATCATGGCCAGCCACTAAAGCACAGATTTTGAGGTGTTGTATTGTATTGTATTGTATTTATTAACATTCCATGGTATTCATACATGCTTACAGCTAGAATATGGAACAAGTCAAAAAACTTAATACTATTTTATAAAATCTTAATTTATAGTCACAGTCTAGATGAAATATATACAGACGAGATTTACAATATAGTCTACTAGTACAACACATAGTTTTAGAATCCATTTCTTGGTTTGAGTTGCACAATGGGCAGTTAAGGGACTGATATATTCCAATTCTATGCAGGTGTTTGGGGCCAAACAGTCATGGCCTATTGCCAATCTAAATGCAGCCACAGACGATTTTCGTAGTAAATCGGGAATTAACTGTGAGTTATGATGCAGAGAGTTCCATTTTCCCAACAGCTTTGTGATATTTTTTCACCACATAACTAATTTTTGACCAAAATGCCACATAGCGGTTTTTTGGGGTGCAATAACGATATATTTAAACCATATAATTTATAAGTGGAATAATATGTCTTAAAGAATGGTCATTTATTGTAATGCAGAATGCAAATATAATTTACAGTACACATGTTAAAATGACATTTGAGGCACTCAGAAGCAAAGTGAACAAGTGACATTTAGTAAGTTTTGAGATAAGTGACTTTGAAGTTGAAACAGAAATTAAAAAAAATCTGTTACAGGACTATGTTGCTGTAAATTTACAGTTGTATATGTTGGTACCTATATTTTTTAACTTCTAAATAGAAATGATCTATTCTAAAACAGTTTAGGTAAAATAGGGTCCTAAAGTCACTTGTATTATTTTGTCACGAAAATATTTTTGTGGAAAAGTAATATAAGTGCAAGGGTTTTCAGTATTCTTATATTATTTAAAACAAGAATAAGGACATTGCTTACAACATTGAAACATTTCTGTCTTAACAGCACATAAGCTTTCTTATCATATTATAACAAAAAATGTGTCTGTATAACCGAAAGAATCAATCAATCAATCAATCAATCTTCTTAATGTATCCAGTTGCTTGCTGACAACATAAAGTCAACTATAGTCCACTGTAGTATTTTCAGTTCTTCTTTTTCATAGCAAATTAGGGGTATTTTGATCGGTGTTCATTACAGATGCCTGTTGCTAGTAGCCAGAGTTGGGGTGTAGTCAATATATACTACAGAGATGTGGCTTCCCCAACTGGTACTGATGATTTTAATTTACTTCTTTTGTGGTGTATGGCATGGTTGAGAAAAACCCGGGTATTTAAAAAAAGACCCAACCCAGTGGGTTTTACTGGGTTTTTATGGGTTTCTTTGGGTTTCATTGGGTTTTTCTCTAATGGGTATTAAATAGTTCAATTTCGTGACTAAGTGATTCAGAACACCAACATATTCTAAGAACTACTTTCATGAGCAAAAACTGGTAAATTAAATAAGCAAAGATTGGTAAATTATTATTAAATATTCTTAAGTTGGCAGCCTGCCCTTCCACTATCTTGCTAATATGTTAGATCCACGATTCAGAGGGGCAAGAATAACTGCAGATCAAGAGGAAAGTGCAGAAAATTGGCTCACAGAGATTCATCCAGAGTGGGTGACAAGTGTTATGTCTTTTAGGATTGCTGATTCTGATTATTTTCCTGCTACTATGTTTTCTGACGCAGTTGTACAACAGTTCAGTCCAAAAAATGGTGGAAAATAATGGAATTGAAAAAGGGGAACTTGCCAACAGGATGTATTAGCTTTGTGAAAAGTTTAATTTCTTGCCCTGCCAGCACTGCATCCATTGAGAGAATCTTCTCCACCTATGGGCTTGTTTGGTCAAAGTTAAGGAATAAGTTAGGAGAGGAAAAAGCTGAGAAATTAGTGAAGATCTACAGATTTCTGCATGTTAAGGAGGACTGAATTGTGATGTAGTTAATATTAATACCATTCTACAATAAAACACCGTGTTGATGAAAGTAATTTTTTCTTTATAATGAAACATTACCTAATTAATAACTTCTGCTGACAAATTGTTATAGTAAATAAATATGATGCACCTTTTTGTAATATTTTGTATGTTGATTAAATTACGAGAAATAAATATATGGGTTTTTTTGGGTTTTGTGTCGGGTTTTATTGAAGGGATTTTTTTTAAAAAAAACCCATATGGTTTTTTTGGGTCGGGTTAAATTACAACAACCCTGGTTTATGGATGGACAGTATAGGAGAATGTGTTCTAGATCTCCATCATGATTATTACACCACAGACAAGTAGGATTATCAGAAAGGTGAAATCGGTGTAGGTACAATTGAGTGACAATGTGATCTGTTCTGGCTCTTGTTAAAAATGTTTGAACATGTCTGGGCAAGTTTTTGTACATTTCCAGGTCATTCGGTTTCTTTTTAACGGACTGTAAAATTTTTCCTTTGTCAGAAGAGAGCCAATTGTTGATCCATAAGTTCATAAAATTAAACTTTACTGAAGTAAAGGCATTGGCTAGAGATATCACTTGAAGAGGTCTTAGTTGCAAATATGTTGCCTGTTTCGCAACGTTATCGGCTTTCTCGTTTCCAGGTAGACCACAATGACTAGGTATCCATTGAAATTTTATTTTCTTTTGGAGTTTTTTTAGTTCACTTATTTGTTTCTGAATTGGAATAATTCTATGTGCGTATAGGTGTAGTACATATTTGATTACATTAAATATAGCCCCCTTGGAGTCGGTAAGTATTCAAATAGATCTTACAGAAATTTGAGTAACACGCTAAAGAGCAGCATCAATAGCTAGCAATTCAGTGTTAAGACTGGAGGAGGCTGAACATGGTATGAAGTAATTTTCTTGATATTTTGGAATATAATACCGTTCTCCTGATGTTCCATCATCAGGGTTTAGAGATTCGTGTGTATAAATTTGAAGGTAATCCTTACATGTGCTGCAGAGTAGTTCCATGGCGTCTAACTTAAGAAGGTATGGAGGGTCATTTTTGGAATGATTTCGTGGAATTTGTAGGTATTGTTCTGGAATTATCCATTTTCATGGAGGAATTTCATTTACAACTGGAGTTTTAGCAATGAGTGTGTCTGTGTTATAGATTAGTATTTCTTCCTTGTTTATTTTGTAGAAATTACATAGGATATTATCTGACAGTTTGAAGAATATCTGAGATCTGGATGAGGCTTGAAATTTTAAATGTATTTTTAGATACTTTTTTTAATACGTAGTGTCTGATTGGTTGAATATTATATTCAATTTCTAGGGCAACAGTTGATGTGGTTTATGGTACTCCGAAAGAAGAGGGCTAAGAAAATTTCAGATTTTAAATGAAATTCAGCCTTAGTCGCTGTTCATTACGTCACTAGCCTCATCTAATGAAGTCACATCTCTCTCTGCTGAAACATCTATGTTTCTGTCATGAAGTGCATCTGTAGTGCTCCTAAAGCGAATATTCCTTCAACTTCCTCTTCCACGCACTTTTCCACGTTCTGCAGTCATAGACCCATCCTAATGCTTCAGGTCATCAAAGAAAGAGTGGTGTATGAATGGGATGAATTTCATTAGCTATTGCAAGTTGCTCCACTTAGCAAAAATTATCCTTATTGGATCACTGTATCGTTGGTCCAGCTCAATGTGTGCAGCCTTTCCACGAAGATGTTTCGAATATGTAATCTATTACCTCTCTCCATTATGGCAAATGAATTAGTCATACACAGAAGAAACGCAACAACAATATGTAAACAACGCACTTATATTAGTTTGCCTCTCAGTGAAAACTCTGTATGCATTGTAATACAAGTGTAAGGCCAACATGGAGCAGTAATGACTGGAACTGCACTTATATTACTTTTTCTCTGAACAGAAGTGACGTTAAAGATTTAGAATATATACTTATCTCACATTTTTAAAAAAATGTCACTTATATTACTTTGCTTCTGAGTGCCTCATTTTATTTCGTGAGCAGGAATGTTTGCGAAATGAGGCCACAGACAAAACCTGCAAGCAGAATAAAATAATTCCCCTTCCCTCCCCCGAGATGTCCACTGCTGTATACCCCTTACTTTAATGGGAGAATAATTACATTTAATTCTTAATTGATTCATATAGTTATTAATAAAAATAGTTGAAATTTGTGTACATTTGTTAATTAAAAAAATATTTTTCAAAAGTAGACCTGATATTGTTTGAATCACTTCATTGATTAGGTTGCGATTGCTGCTGTGTGACATCTGGGGGAAAAAAAATTGACAATCCAAACAGTTTAAAGTCAGTGTTAAAATATTTTAATTATCACTAGAGTTAAAAGTATTTTTGTACACTACTGTACAAGAGTTAAAAAAGTATGTTTTGTACACTGCTGTATAGTAGTCAATTTTGAACATGATTGCATAGTGTTAAAAGATCTACTTTCAGGAATGGCTGTCTAAAAGCGAAAGTTTGATTCATTATAAATGAAGATATGCATGAGTTTTAAATGTAATAGAAGGAAATAAACTATAAACGGAACTGTTGTTTGAAACCTAATGAAACAACTGAATTGTTGGAAATTCATAAAAGTATGATAAAGTGTGTGTCATTTGTGGCATTGATTTGTTTATATTTAATACATATTTTTGTAATGTTGCTTATATTTAAAGAGAGATTTAGACGTTTTTGTTACGTTCTCTTGCAGGTGGGAGTGTTCTTTGGTGGTTTACCAATTCAGAAGGACGAGGAAGTTTTGAAGAGCAGTTGCCCACACATTGTGGTCGGTACTCCAGGTCGTATTCTAGCTCTGGTTCGCTCCAAAAAACTGAATTTAAAGCACTTAAAGCATTTTATTCTGGATGAGTGTGACAAGATGCTTGAACTTCTTGGTAAGCAAAATTGCTGATGGAAGTTACTCTACTTATTTAATTCTTACACATAGCTACTAAAGTCAGTTACCTTACAAAAATATTAGGAATTAAGTAATCAGGAATTATACCTTCACTCTGTGCATCTTTCTTTCAGACATGAGGCGTGATGTACAGGAAATATTTCGCAACACACCACATGGGAAGCAAGTGATGATGTTCAGTGCTACACTCAGCAAGGAAATTCGTCCAGTCTGCAAGAAGTTCATGCAAGATGTAATTCTTCTGCAATATCCATTTATTACATAGTCAGGAGGGATCACATTATTGGTTGAATTTGTTTCGTCCCTGGAGAGTCATCATTTACAACCTTTTAGTGAAAGCCATTAGGGAGAGCTTTGACGCGCATCGTTATTGGGCAACTGGGAAACCTATAATCATCCTTGGCTGAACTCCCACCTACACCAGAATCCAACTTTCCTTTTCACATTCTGTTGACAAGAGTCATCAGAATTTTGTACAGTTCCTTTTAATTGTGAATAATTCTTCCTATACATCCTCAACATCTTTCCTATATCTGGCCGTTCTTTCTACACATTTCTCCAACATTCTTGTCGGCACTGTAGCAGTCATTATTTTTGGGGAGTAATGGGGATTTTTTTTTACAATATTTGTGGGAATCTGGGGATAATGAAGAAAAGAAGATGAAGATGAAGAGAGAAGATGCAAGAAAGAAGTCTCAAGACCGAAGATGTGTTTGTTGGTTGGGATGAGGGTGGCAATCTTGAAAGACGTTTGTGTTTTAAGTGTCATTATCCAACATAGTTGATCATGAGTTTTGGCCATGGCTACAGTGCACTCCAAATTTGGCTAGGATGTCGTGATGAAGGTGCTATGTCATCATGGCGAAGCTGCTGATGCAACACCGGTTTCCTCTTGTGGCATCTTACTTGGGTTCGAGAAGGCTGGTTTGGCCTGACTACCTCCCATGTCATCCAACCGTATGTAACAAAAGTCTGCTTTGCAAAAGTCTGGTAAATGAAGTCCATATTAATATCGTAAATTAGGGCAGGAAGATTTGGCAGGGAGAAAAACATTTGAAGGGCTTGGAACCATGTAATTGGTAATTCAGGAGTGGAAATATGTTTGTTAATGTTGTTAAAATTGCGGTTTCATTTCCCCACCACCATTTGTTGTCACTTGTATATAGCCTGCTCAACCTGCTCTTTTAACTTCACTGATCATGATACAGTAGTATTTAATTTGAGTATTTTTGGGTTATTACTTTGGCACATGTAAGTACATAAACTCACTTCTTGTTTGCTTGAGGTTGGGGTGTTCTTGTTCAGGATATGTGGGTTTTAATTCTGAAAAGGAGATGCAGGCCTATTTGGAATACAGTGTCTGATAATTTCATTATTCCTGGCTTTGAAAACCTAACATTTCTTACAATTTTATTGTTTTTTGAGCAAAATTTGAAATTGCGGACTAAATATAGTTGGAAACATTGTCTTGTGCTAGTCACTGCTTTTGCTATAAATGTGAGCTCAGGTAGCTTTTTATATCGCGTTCTTATTTATGTGTAAGGACATGGACACATTTCCATTAGCTTCACACTATTATTGTGCAATGTGGATATTGTAGAATGTAGAAAAAATTGTATGCTATCTTCAGCTTAATTAGTATGTAGAATTGATGTACTATGCCTCATATCTTGGAAAATTGTTCTCAACATTGCTGAGATATTGTTTCATAATAATTTCATTACCAAAATTGTCTTTTAATTAATCCAGGATGGCCACATTCTGATCTCACGTTCATTGAATGTCTTTATCGTTTAGTTCATTGAGGAACTTAAAATATGACACTGGCCCAATAAACTGATTGCACACAAAACTTCAATATTAACATTATGTAAATATTACACACAAAACTTCAGTACTAACATGTAAATAACCTCTGGACACTACTTCGTAAATTCTTTGACATTATCATGCTTCACAGAAAGTATCATCAAAATTCTTTCTTTCACTCTATATCTAAAATTTCACTTTTCACTAAACAGCACCTTTGGCCAATATGTATTAAGTTATGAGTTTATAGATGGTTTAGCTTTCATGCATGCCTGTCTTTGGTTTCTAAATATATTGTATTAGATACCAGTAATAATTTTTTTCCGTGAACAGTTGAATATTTAAAAAAATATAGGATTAATATACTTAACCACGAAAAAGAATGTTCTCATTGTAAATATCGTACTCCTGAACTTTAAAATGTACTGAAGCTGTTTTGAAGTGTAGGGGAAGGATGCGATTTTATTTTCTCAGGATTATTGACCTTCAATGTGCAGTCTTGTGTGCACATCATTGCAGTGCAGACCATTGTGTTTTTTCATAATTTCCAATTAATCTCTTGGTTTAATTAGTTTTGTGAAAGCAGAATTACAACTGAAATCTTCTGTTCGACCATAAACATGAGATGGAAACACAAGAAAATAAATTTCTTTATGGAGTTCGTAATCCTGTGGACCTGAATTCGATTCCCAGTGTTACCCCAATTTATAACTTCTGTTGGCTGGTCATGCCTGTGGTCCAGGTAACATGGTTTTTTTCTGGGAGTTCTGGTCCCCCTGTAGCATTCCAAGAAATCTCCCATCTCATCTCAGGGGGCGTAGTGTAGACCAGCCTCCTATGTTACACCCTGGGCAATGACTCGGTAAATTAGTCTACACAACTGGCTTCATATGGTGAACAACAGTCAAGTACCAGCCATTAGTAAACAAAATATATATATATTCCCCTGAATGTAGGAATTGAGAGAGGGACTGGTTCTACACTTAAACCATTTCTTCAGGGTGTTTCAGAATAACTTTCAAATTTTCAGATGTGATAGAGGAGATGTAATGAACAATTTTTTTCATAATTAAGTATGTTCGGAAATTCTTTCATACTGAGATATAACAATATGAAAGAAATGAGTATTTCAAAGAGTCTCAACTTGGAAAGTAATTTTTTAATTTTGATAGTTATACAGTAAATTAAGATACTATGAAAATGATAGTGAAAAAAATATAAAAAAAACTTATTACGGCCTTATTAGCATTGTTGTAAGCTGCTCCATATGCCATATTATATGTCTGCTGCTACTATTTTTGTAAACGAATGTAGTGTTTATGATAGCAAATTTATAAAAAGCTGTGACAAGTTATGTTCTGACATATAACGAAAAAAATATCAACTTATTTCCATGATAACGGGATTAGTTGAAAAACAGAGGTTCATTGTCAGTAAAAAGGTCATTATATTACCTCATACATAAGTATTTCTGGATGCTCCTTTATGAAGAACAAATGTTCAATTATAAAGCCATCTATCGCATCTGAACATTAGAAATGGTTATTCTGAAACATTGTTCAGTAGTTTTGGAGTTAAGTTTTTAAAATCAAGGTATTTATTTTTCGATGATATTCTTTTAAACCTTCCGGATTTTGTTTAGCATTCTGTATTCATTAAGCATGGGATTCCTACTGGTAACTTTGGTTTACTTATATGTTCTGTGAATAGGGATACATATTACTATTTCATTCATTTGCTCTTATTTGGACATTCAATTCTAGCTTTGCTTGAACAGATTTATCTTTTTGACATTGGTTCCTGTTGTGAAATTCAGCAGTGTCAGTTATATTATGTTGACATATCTTTCCACTCCTGAATATTAATGTTTATGCTTATATTTCTAACATGTTTTATTTACAGAATAATTTTGGGAGGGAGGGTGGGGGTGGTTGTTTGCTAAATGTGTGTGCTTAATCTTGTGCTCCCCAGCCGATGGAGGTCTATGTGGATGACGAAGCCAAGTTGACACTACATGGTTTACAGCAGCACTACGTCAAGCTGAAGGAAAATGAGAAGAACAAGAAACTCTTTGAGTTGCTTGACATTTTAGAGTTCAATCAGGTACTGTGCGCATAATTGTTTAACATGCAGGGTTGATTATAGTATCGAAGTTTCTTTACAAGTTTGTAGATGCACTGTTTGTTACATATCAACATTCATTTTAGGTTGTAATCTTCGTTAAATCTGTGCAACGGTGCATGGCCTTAGCTCAACTTCTCATTGAACAAAACTTCCCAGCCATTGCAATACACAGAGGAATGGGACAGGAGGAAAGATTATCGAGGTATCAGCAGTTCAAGGATTTTCAAAAGGTAAATTATCTTCACATTTAAAAATTCTTATATAAACATTACTACAGTACTAATTGTTTTTAACATACTGTTTAATTGGACACCTATTTGGAAAAAAAATATCAACCTGAGTCTTGGCATTACCAGTTATACTCAAAATAATAAAAATATGCTGCTACAATACATTTTTTATAAATTACAGTCGGCTCAGTTGGTAGAGTGCTGGCTTTCTGTACCCGAGGTTGCGGGTTCGATCCTGGCCCAGGTCGATGGCATTTAAGTGTGCTTAAATGCGACAGGCTCATATCAGTAGATTTACTGGCATGTAAAATAAAAACTCGTGCGAGAAAAAATTCCAGCACACTGGTGATGCTGTTATGGCCTCGGCAGTTCCGATCGTCTTTAAATAAAACATAATTAAAAATAATTTATAAATGATGTATTCAACCACATTCTTGTCCCAAAATGTTACCATTGTGTGAGATTGATTTCTGTCCTTACGGAACTTTTTAGAGAGATTTGTATGTTACGGCTATGAAGTAATTGCCTTTTTTTTTTCTCTCTCTTTTTCTGCAGCGTATCCTTGTTGCTACAAATTTATTTGGCCGTGGCATGGATATTGAAAGAGTGAACATTGTTTTCAATTATGATATGCCTGAGGACTCAGACACATACCTACACAGAGTAGCGAGAGCTGGAAGATTTGGTACAAAGGTTTGTTAAGTTTTCATTTATACAAAGATTATTTGAGAAAAAGACTTTGAAAGCACTGTATTTTTTTATTGTTTCATTTTTATTTTATTTATTTATTTATTTTTTTTTTTTAAGATCTACTTCTTCATTGAATGGCAAATTAATAGGAAAAATTAGTATTGTTTATACTTGGAAGTAGTTGAAAAATTATTTGGTTGTGTTTAATTTTGAGATCAAATTTGCTTCTTTGTGAGGAGGATAATCTTTGGGACATAAGTTCCATCTAGTATTCAGTTGTACTATGCTCCTTTGGGTTCAGCTTTACATTGAATTTCACCTTACGACTTACATAAACATTAATGTGTAAATGTTCGCCAAGTTATCACAGCATATGGCGATTTTAATTCATTAAATACTTTTTCCTATTTCTAAAATAGTGTCGCGAAAACCGTGTGAAGGAATTATATTCTGTTAGGCTGCAATTAAGATAGTCGTAATATGTATTGAGTTGAAATATTAGCAGTGTTAATTACATTAAAATGCAGATACTGTCTATCCACAATATGCAGAACCCAAATCACGCAAGTGAAGTGGGTAGGCATTAGACACACACACACGCATTTAATATGAAAGGGTAAAGTATTTGGGAAAGAGTTAAGAAGAACTTCAATGAATAAGTAAAATGGAAGTATGTAATTATATGGCTTTATATTTAAAAGCTAATTCACTGTGGTCTATTACAGACCTTGGGCTGGGTGTGTATATCCACAGCCTATTCTCTTCACTTCCGTGCTTCCGTTAACCTTGGGCTTATTCTGTAATATGTAGATTTTCTGGTATATCGATTGATTCTGTCAATACTATACAATGTTTCTAATTACTTTTACAGTTTTGTCCATAGCTTATTCTATGGGATGCACTGACAACTATGTGTCACTGTTACTTTTTAATGTTAAAAATTGTGAATTAAATTTTTTAGGGCCTGGCCATTACACTCGTCAGTGATGAAGGTGATGCCAAAATCCTGAATGAAGTTCAAGATCGTTTCGATGTCAACATCACAGAATTACCTGATGAAATTGACCTTTCGTCATACAGTGAGTATATTTTGTAAATACATGTTGATTTCTTGAAGTTTTGTGCACAATGATGAAAAATTTTCAGATGATTAATATGATATTATTAGAACTCTCTCACTGATAGTGCACTTAATATCGAAATGTTCGTAAGAAGCCTGTTACTTCGAAAATCTTAATTTCAGATTAAATATTGATTTACAAAAGTTAATTTTGATGTAAGGAGGTTAGTGTAGTAGAACAGATAAACCTATGTCAAATGTTATGTTATTGGATGTGTTTATGTGTAATTTTTAACAGCAAAAATTTTCAGTGTCTTTTTGGCTTTTCCATTATAAAATACATGCAGTTTTCTTATACATTAATGTGTAACGTGTGTGCAACAAGTTATAAATTAGTGTTTTTTTTTATCATTTCAGTTGAAGGACGGTAATGAGTCTTAAATCAAGTGACTTCATCTTTCATTCTATTAAAAGTAAGTACAAATACTGTATCTAGAAATAAAAACTTGAAAGATGCTGTTGCTTTTCTCAAATTCTAGAATACATTTATACAAGCACTGTCAGCTTTTTTTCTTCAAACGACCAATGTTGATATTGCCTATCAGTCCAATAAAATGTATTTATTTTGCCAGTTTCCTGCAGTTTTGAACAATAGAGTAGTAAATTGTTTGTTGTCCATTTTTCTGTTGGGTTCTCTGCATATAGTACATTTCATCTGATGGATGGATGTCAATTTTATAAAGATGGGCAGGTTCAGTAGCTAATCTGAAGGTAGGAAGTGCTTCTCTCCTGGGTTTATATTTGTATTTTTTTCGAAATGTTGGTGTTTTTCTTGTTTTGGAGATTTGCATATCTACTTTTAGTTTTATATAATGAACTATAATGGGTTTGTTTTTAGCTTGGTACCCTTTTTCCCCGAGTAGATCAGGGATCTGTTTTCCTCAATTCCCGACAAGGATGGTATCCACTGGAAAATTTTTTGTATGTTTTAAAATTTTCTTTGTTATAGCTGATATCGCTGTTTTGGAATCAATCAGAATGACTACTTTGTTCAACATGTTTATTGTTAGTATGTATAGCCTCAATTTCAAGTATGAAGTTTGTCTAGTATTGTCCAACTGGAATGTAGTGGAAAAACGATGTTGAGTTTAATGACATACTTAATCCTATCTGCGAAACCATTCTTATGGAGGAAATCTTGTTTCACATCTCTTGTGGGGTGCCTTTCTTTCGGATGTCCCTTTCAAGGTTGAACCAAAACAATTCTACTTCATTGCCTTGTTTGCATGGTATTTTCCACCATCTCTTACTTTCCACATCCCTGTAGTTGTTACCTAAGTTGCTAAACGAATGGTTCTAATATTGTATATAGAAACAGAGGAGAAAGTTACTCCTATTCCATTACAGGGTTTTGTTTACAATCACATCTCCTGGAACAGAAATGTAGGTTTGAGTTGTCTTTCTGAAAGAATGCACAGCAAGCTTGTATTTTTCTCGGACTAATTTTGAGAAGCCTAATGAAACACAAAGCTAAGAAAATCTATGTTTAAAAGGGACACCATGAAGTTTCTGAAATTTTCTTGTGGCATAGATTATTACATATTGCCAAAACTGTGTGTTGTCAGTTACGCTTCTAGTACAAGTAATTCTACTGTAAGAATTTACGTTATATGATTTTCCTGCAGCTTGGGAATGTTGCTGTCTGCAAATGTACTGTGTCCAATATGATGAAGCTACTGTACTTGTAATAGAACCTAAATGAATAAATAGAGTCTTAATCCACTTTTTAATTTTCAACACTCATAGTGGTTGAAATATTATTTTATGTGTTTGGAGAAGAGTATTTTAATTAAACGTTTTATGGATTTTTTTTGTGGGCTGATGTACAAATTTAATTACACCAAGTGTAATAGTACATGAAAAATAACCCAATCTTCACACTGCTGAACTAAATTTGGCAATCGTGAGGGGGGAAAAATATTTCCGACTTTCTGTGTACCTAAATATAGGATATGAGTAAGATTTTCATAACATAAAATGTTGGAATTTTAATTTAAATCTTTTATTGAATTGTCTTAAATCTCTAGTCTTTTAAAAGAGGATAATTTTAGAAAAGTCTAAATTTTGGTATTGATTGGTTCTTTAAACCTGTTTGCTAACTGGTACAATCATACTAAGTTTAAAAATTAGTTGTAGCTTATTTGATATGTTACCAGAGCTCTCCTATTTCAAAATGTGACGAAATGGACTTTTTTTTTTTCAGGTCATTGTGTGGTGGACACAAAAACAGGAAGTGCCAGGCCTGCTGTCTTGGTGGAGAGCGTTTATCTTTGTATAAAATGTAATAAAAGATGTGTGAATGTGTACAGGATGAGGGAATCATCCCATATTTCATGTTCTTACTCAAATCATTATTGTAGTACCAAGAAGTTTTCATGTACACAGTTTTATCATCACTTTGCATTGAAAGTATTGACGTGGCATTTATGTATGTAAACTTGAATATTGTGATCTTGCATACTATTGCTAAGGAAAGTAAAAGATATTGACTGAAATAAAATATCTTTGCTAAAGGAATTGTTTACTTAATGTCAAGTGTTCAATTCTATTCTTACAGTTTTATAGGATTCACATTTTCACCTACTTACTCCAGTTATCCTTCCACTGACATGTCAGGATTTTGTGCTTTAATTGGTGTTGTAAAATTAGAATATGATAAGTAAGTTGGATTGTTTTCTTCGTCTCTGCATGTATGCACCTTGTTAGACATGAATAATCTAGATAGATAGATAGATAGACCTATTGGATCACTAGGCAAGCAGGAAGTATATCCCACATGTTAAACTACTATTGTAGAACTTGTCTTGTGAGAGGACTTGGAAATATAGTATCCCAGCCCTGGGATTAAAGGGGAAGTGAAAGGGAATGGTGAAACCCCTGCCCATGTCAATTTTGCTTAGAAACTAACATAGTAAGGCCACAGGCTAGTATATACAGTCGCGAAGCTCAATATGTAGTAAATATGCATCCATAGATAGTTGCTAACCGTTAGGATTGCTAATATCGCCTCATTACAGACAATGAGAAATAGTACTTTCACAGTCTATTGTTCTGGCACCCTCACAACTCAGCTTCGTGATTGTATATACTAGACTGTGGTAAGGCACTGTGCATCAGTGGTGGATTTTAGGTGACCAGCAAGAGCCGAAAGTTCGTGAAAGCCGTGATTCCTTACACAGTCTGTTACTGAGCAATGCTTACCTTCCTGTCTACTCGTTCGGACCAAAACGTCATTGTCTCAGCTGGGGAAGGTGGAGAGGGGGAGTTACGGGGTAGTCTGCAGTGACTAGATTGAGGTATTAATGGCTAGGCCTGCAGTAGCCTATATGAAGGAAACATTAAACTTTTCCTGTGTTAAGTCATGTCTCGGCATTTCAAATAGAGGTGGGGTGTGATTTGAAGACGTGATTTTGTCTTTGTGACATTTGTCGCTGGTTCCGACTGACTAGTTCGAAAACCACAGCTCCGAGAAATCGCCATGTCTGCCCAATATATGACTGACAGCAATGTTCATGACTGATATATGTGACGTGACAGCTCCAGACAACTGCAAGTCAGAAGATTCATACGAACTTGGACAAGATAACTGACATCCAATTAATTATCATCCCAGTTTAAAGTTTGGCAACTCTTTGATACTCAAGCTATAAAAAATACGCACACACATCACAGAATCCACTCCTTATATTCGTCCACAAATTAATCATTCATAAACATTTTTAGGCGAATATATGCGCTCACATACTGCGATAATGCAATGTGTTTTGTTATTTGCTGGCTAATTTGTATTGTTGGTATGTGTAATATGGCAGGGTATGCCAATTTGCAGATCGATACACATCTGTAGGCTGGTGATGGGGAAACAATGAGATGTTTGATTAAATATAGTAGGTACTGCATGACCTTGGATGTGCTGTAAACGAAAATGCTTCTACTTTGTAAGATTTCCACGTGCTGCTGCCCACATAACCTGCACAAGATGACTAGGCCTGCTTCAACTACGGTGGAAGGGCTTCTAATCAATTAGAAATAATGATTTAGGTCTTAAAACGATTTGTGTTTGGTATGTTATGGGCTGTACTATGTATCTCAATTGTAATATTCAGATTCATTCTGGTTTTGTTCCGCTATACATATCCCCTCGCAAAGAAGAACAGTTACATTCCTTCATTTTGTAAAATGGCCACGAATTGATGACTTGACGAACTCTGACAACCTGGAACTTGCAGCAACAAGAAACTTATACATAGTGACTGATGTTACTCTTGGAATGTGGATGTATTGCCATTATGATGAATGATTCTGGGAATGCCTGGGCATTACAACATTTGCAATCGTCAAGAATCATCTGAAAACAAATATCACACTGAGAGAGACATCCCACCTCTAATTTCGAGTGCTGGACCTGGAATGGATCCTTGTACTTGGGTTTCCTTTTGTCCATTGTGTGCCCTACACAGTACAGTAGAACTCCGATTATCTGTCACCCTATTAACTGATTGTCTGATTATCCTTCTAGTTCCTATTTTCTTTTTGCTGCAGAAAAATACATGTAGTACTGTATGTTATGTTTCTACATAGTTTTTCTATAGAAGGTTATTACTAGGGGGCGAGTGTTGATGAAAAGTCATCTTATTTTTCACATTAGGACGATGCCTATTAATACAGAAATCCTTTCTATGTCAATATCAATGTAAAAAAGTAATTTATATTGCATTTTTTTTAACTAATAGGTCATTTTTTGGTCATTTTTAATACTTTGGAGAACTTTTAGATAATTTGGAATGCATTTTACTTTCTTCTGGAATGCATTTTACTTTCTTCTTTACTGATAGGTCTGTTAAATCATTTCCTAACCAAATAGGTCCGTAGTAATTGCCTACTGAATACGTGAATAACAGTGAAGTTTGAGTTTTATAGTTTGGAACAGACTCTGAAGTAAATCCCACATGCCACTGAAGACTTCACTTCACACAATGGAAGTAATATAAAATTCTTGACAACAGATTAGTTTAAGTGAGAACTTTGGCCGCTACTGTTCTTTTGTCAGTACAAGGGTATCTTTAGAATTTGTTTGGAAGGGGGGAAACTTTCAACCATGTCCTGGACAGGACGTTGTGTCCTCAGCATGGTTCGGAAGGGATGTCTACTGTAGTAGACTATTTTTAACAACAATGCACGCTGCGCCCACAATTTGTTGTCATTCACACTCCATCTGGAAGATCTGGTAACAAAAGTGAAGGAGGAGGAGACGAAGAATGAAGGCACTGACATGGACCACCCCTGATTGAAACACATTGTAAACCCTCATTTAAAGTCTATAGTTTTCCCTTAAGACCTTCATTTTGTTGCATGTTCTTTTCCTTTATCTCAGCCAAATTCCAGGAAGTTGCTTCCTTTCGCCGAGATTTGCAGGGTAGTCATTGAAATAAGGTGATTAATTTTTAAGAAGTTGTGGTGCGAGTACGGTGAATAATATTTGAATATCATTTTCTTTTAATTTAATGTCATTTTTCCATTAGTTTAAGGGCATTTTAATGATAATTTTAAGAAGATATTTAGGTCATCAATATCCACCCCATAGTTATTACAAGCCTTTACTCTTACTGCAAAGTATGTAGTAGAAAAACTTTGCTGTCGGCAACAAAAATAGTTACTTGTAAAAATAATCACTACTTCTAAAGAAATTACCCCAAGAATTTCCACAAACCCGTGTACAATTCAGTCATCCTTACTATTCAAATGGCCCGTATTATACAACTTCTATGCTAAATGTCTTCCACAGTTGTCAAAAGAAAACGAATTGTGTTTATGTATTTTAAAAAATTACAAATAATTCAAAAGAAAATGAATTGTGTTTATTTATTTTTAAAAATTACAAATAATTGAAAGGTCTAGGAAAGAAGAAACTGTGGTTAATGCTGCTTCAGAGTAGGAGATTGGCATTACAACCACACAATTAAAAAAAAAAAAAAAAAAGGGGGATAAGTGTATATAGTATGTAAATCTACAACATGAGACTTCAAGTATTCCTATCTTTCCGCAGACAACCATCAATCATCAACCCTTGATCCTTAAGAACCTGTTGTTGACAATCGAACTTGTAGTGAAGTCTGATTTACTATATAACATGTTAGGCACAAGACCACAAAGGAAATAACGAAATTGTGTATTATGAACTTAAGTTATAAACATCTCTTATGGTACGGATTATCCGATTTTTTCGATTAAGCCCTCCCTTCATTACCACGGATGATAGAGGCTCTACTGATATGCGATGATTGTCCCAAGGGTGGCATTCGTGAATCTGATATGACAGGTGGGCCATTCTGCCTCATCCCTGATAAAACCAGGTACCATCTGCAGGCGAGTAGCCAATAGTATAGTATATAAGCCACACAAAAAGTGTGGGAAATGGAGATAGAATTGATGTCAGATTGGAATTTTTTTTTCACTCTGAGATGGTAAGAAGTTAGGGTGGAAAGGAATAGGGCGCAAGCAAAATTATTCATATATGGAAATCATATTCCCCCCCAGATCTCTTGACTTATTTATAGTCGTCCTATCCAACCATACTGGTCTGGATTTTAACATCTTTGTTACTACTATTGACTTGCTAATCCATAAATTAGAGGGGTGCAGAATTATTGAGAGTGCTTAAAAATGTCATTAAATTTAATGTAAGCTGTGCTAACCACTCCACTTGTATTTCTAAATCAAAACTAGAATGTTCCACATATAGCCGGTGCATGTGTACATACTTAGTATATAGTGTAGGCTTTCAGTATGACACTTTCCACCGGTGCCTGCATTACAGTAGACGTGACATGAATTATACTAGGAGGAGGCCAGATTAGCAAGTCTATATTCGATTTCAGTCGTAATCTTTGGTCTGTGTTACACAAGAACACTGATGTGAGTTTCATAATTTTATTTTACAATGAACTATGTAATTTTTAAGAGGATTCTTTATTATGACAAAAGTACAGGTTAGATTGATGTGCACACAAACAAAAGTATTAAAAAAATAAATGTACATAACCATTGACGTAACAAATGATACTGCATACACTGCACCATTTTCACATTTAAAGTACGTAATGAAAGACAATTGAATGGCAGATAAGTCTGCTTTTTTCAGGAGGATGCTTTAAGTCAGTGATTATCAGAACACTGTACTATCGGGTTAGCCTCTCTTACCCACGGACAAGACACTGCCCTAGTGTGCATTCGTGGCTGCTGGCGGGTATGCTATCTCTCTATCCCTTGTGCACGACAGAGCAAAGTTTCTTACCCTCCATGCACTACCCATTTCAGCGAGTGCTGACGACCACTGCTTTAAGTGTAGTGAAAGCTGCACTCATTTATATTGAAGATTTGTTGGCTTATTCTAGAGTGCACACTGTACAGCACACTTAACTGAAACACCTGTAGTCAAACAGCCCTTTCCCTACCAAGTGAGTTTATGTCCATGCATAAGGGTTAACTGTATGACACTACACAAGAAAATGAGGTTTAGAAAGCGGCCAGGAAGGACTGATAACACTGAACAACAAATTTTTACTTTTTGTCTTGCTCCGAAATAAAAATAGGTGAATATTACTATTACTAATATGTGTGCCCCAAATCTGAATTTAAAAACCAAATTGCCCCATCACGTACCATTTTCTGGAGAAAATGAATTGAATTTTTTTTATGAAAAACTTCTCCTTTTTTAATTTTTCACTGCTACTGGTAAAATTATAACACATTAGGGAATCAAAACGCCTCA
Organism: Periplaneta americana; assembly: GCF_040183065.1. Classification (NCBI taxonomy): domain Eukaryota; kingdom Metazoa; phylum Arthropoda; class Insecta; order Blattodea; family Blattidae; genus Periplaneta; species Periplaneta americana. The sequence continues at coordinate 106,358,853 of NC_091125.1, read as the reverse complement.
TAATCCTTGAAGAATATGTACTGGATCCAAAAATGATGTTACATAATTTAAAACAAAACAATACAAAATATTTCATGTGTATAATGAATTAAATCTCGAAATTTGAACTTCCATTTAAAAGAATTTTCTGGATGACTTCTGTTTATAACTAGACCTGGGACTGTCTTTTACAAGGAACCAACAATAGTCTGCAAGCATGCTGGATGATGATCTTCCTTTATATTGTCTTTCCATTAAAGATATTTACTGATGAAATCTTTTCCCATGCTTGTTATTTACTGCTCCAAGGGTAGAATGAAAGGAAATCCAAATGTGAACGTAAAAAGTGTATTTTGAGAGACATATTACACCCCATTTTCTCATATGCACTTGACATGGTTTCCACAAGTTCTAAGTAGTTGTCTGCCCTAGAATTTCCAAGGAAATTTGAGCAAACATCTTTGAACGCATGCCATGCCATTTTCTCTGTAACGGAAAGTTTTTCCTCAAACAAAGAGTCAGTCATAACTTTGTGTATTTGTGGACCGATGAAAATGCTCTCTTTTAATTTTCCTTCAGCCAAAATGGTAAACTTTTCTTTCTACTGAAAACCACACCCTTGTTTGTTCATTGCGTAGACCTCACTTTGAACTGTTATGAAATTTACTAAATAGAAGGGACCAATGAAGAAAGCATACAGTGCACTGACAGAATTTATGTTATAGAACTCCTCACTAGAATAAAGAACACTCAGGTCACTCTTTAGTTTTCCTCCTTCCAAGGCTGTCCATAGGAATTTCTCCATGCCACATGCCATGAAGGCACTGGGGGGGGGGGGGCATGGAGGTAGAGCCCCATGCTTTCTTGACCTCGGCCCTAGGATGAGGTGGTGTGGTCGGCATCACACTCTGACTGCCTTTTACCCCCGGGAAGGACATGTACTCAATTTTATAGGAGGCTGAGTGAACCTCTGGGCTGTTCTGGAAGTTTGGCAACGAGAAAATCCTGTCATCACCCGGGATATTGTTTTCATGACTATATTAAGCTCTCTGTAAATATTTCTACTAGTATTTCAAGTCACATCAATTTTGCTTCTTTTTTAATTATTCCAGTATTTATTTTCTCATCACTGTAGAGCCCAGATTTTTAGGCATTTATTGTGGTTAAAATAGGCAGGCATAAAAGCAGTGAAATAGGCATTTATTATTCATGGAAACAGACAAAAAGTAGACAAATACTTACAAACTATCCTATACGGTACTCACTTTCCTTGGTTACATGTCACAACAAGATGCTTTTTTAAGTTGTCAGCTGTCATAGTGAGCCGCCTGTCAGAGAGACGTTTTTCCTGGTGGAAAAAGTTCTTTCTACTTCTACTGAAGTGATTGGAGCAAACCTAAAACAACTTATTTCAGAAGGACTGTCTCTACTTTCAGAGATCGGGAAAAACTGACTGTGTATTGTCTCATCCCCTTTCGCTGGTAAACCCCGAAGTGACCTGAGCACTGAGGATTATAACCTACTGTTCAAACATCTTTGTTAAGTGACATAAAACATGGAATCAGTAGGGGAGAAAAGTTTACGACTTCTTGGAAACCTGTATTGTTGGAGAATAAGATTCTCAGCAAATATTTGTGCGAGGTGAATATATATTTTTAATTTGTACAATCGTTTTTTTTTTTATATTTTATGTGCGGTTTATTTTGAATGCATTAAAAATATAGAAAATGTACAATAATGACGTAATAAGGCTAAAAAAGGCATTTAACCTTTAAAAAATAGGCAACAGGAGCTAAAAAAAAAAGGCAAAATAAAAATTGGGCCTATCGTTCCCAAATGTGTGGAAACATGTTTATCTCTAATAGGTCTTTCATACATACACTCAGTTTAAAAAAAAGGCACTTCACCTAACATCCGAGCTCTACTCATCAGTATTCCTTCACAGTTCTCACTAGTCTGATCTTGGTATGTTCTGCTTCCATGTCCGTTTTTTCCCCTGAACCATTTATTTGACATCTATTATATAGAGTGAAAGGGGTATAACTGCATTAATTTTAAGAACAGAATCTTTAGGTTGTAAGTAATCAAAAAGTCTAATATCATTGTGGTATTTGTATAACGGTTAAGCCGAAAAAGGGCGGCCGGGTAGCTCAGTTGGTAGAGCTGCTGGCTACGGACTGGAAGGTCCGGGGTTCGATCCCAAGTGGTGACGGGATTTTTCTCGTTGCCAAACTTCCAGAACGGCCCCGAGGTTTACTCAGTCTCCTATAAAATTGAGTACCTGGTCTTTCCCGGGGGTAAAAGGCGGTCAGGGCGTGGTGCCGACCTCATCACCTCATTCTAGTGGCGAGGTCATGGAAAGCATGGGGCTTTACCTTCATGCCACCCCCAAGTGCCTTCATGACATGGGACGAGGATACCTTTTACCTTTTTTTAAGCCGAAAAAAGAATAATTTGTGTCTGAAGTTAGAATTCCGTTTATGATAAAACTATTGAAACATGTGAGTGGTAAGATATGCACGCAAAGAACAGGCCGAAAAAAAATATTCCTTTGTCATTTCTTCGAAAAACGCTTCATTTATGTAATAATGTACAAAATTAACTGATTAAAAACGCATTTATAATGTAATGAAACCTTGAGGGAAACGTGACATCGCTGCATCTAAGGGTTGCTCGGCAAGTGTACACTTTTTTATCTGCGTTCCTACTTTGTACCTCAGCAGCAGCAGCAGCAGCAAGTCTTACGCCAGTCTGTTGGTAGAACTCTGAAGGTGAAGTCAATTGAGGACAATGCCATCATTTACTAATCGTGAGTACCTATGTAGATATACTTTATTATTTATGGGGAATCAAGACAGAATTCCCAGGTATTAGTAAAGCTGTATCATATGAGATTTCTTAACAGAAGAATGCCAAATTCGAGAATGTTTTGCTGACACACATCGAGGGTTAGAGACTGGATATATGATTCCAGCCTGTAGAAATCGAGGGCCGCGGTTTAGTTTTACTTTTATGTTATAAAGTTTATTTTATTTCCTTATTTGTTCTGCACAGAAGTGATTACTACTCAAGTTCAAGTACAATTTGTTTATATTTTTTTGTAGTGTAATTCAGATAAAAGTATATGAACTGTACACGGCAAAAAGGATGAATAGAGTTGCCGGAATATTCAGCGCCATATGCCTTTGTTGTATGAAGCTTAGAAGGGAGACCGGACCTAGCTGGTACGTAAACACAGAAACTAAGCAAATGCGAGTCAAATTCTACGAGTATACAGTATACGTCCACGTACAGAAAGAAAAGACACAATATTATCAGAGAGTTTATTTTCATAAACTTTTAGATCAGCCTGAAACTTGTCACAAGTATTGCAAGTGTCACGGCGTAGATATCCAAATGATACGTTAAATCTGGTGTTGAAAATCTTTCTTTAATATTCATAAGACACCTCGAAATGACCTTGTAAATATACATTTCATAATTTTTTTATGTTGAGATTGTTGGGAACTTTTTGACTAACCATAATGGCTTTTTCGTCCCTTGAATGATTGAATGTGATTGAGCACACTTTCGAAGACATCATCAGGTTTTTTTTTGTGATGTTTATATTTTCCTCAGTCTTTAGGTGACATACCTGTAGACTTGAGAGAGTTCTGTAGTACTTGAACGCGTTTGTAAGAGATCCCACGCAAGGAATGAATGCTTTCGAACACAGTGGCATTTCGTCCATATCGTTAGATTTTAACACCCTTACCTTATAAGAATACTTCCTATAATGTAATTTAGTTGCTGCAAAGGAATATTTCAGAAGTGTTCCTCATAAAAGGAAGTAAACCTATAATTTCAACAGTCAATGAACTTTTGTTTTTTATATGTGAATTTATTTTTTATGACTGTACTGTACCTAGTGCCTCTTTATTACATTATGCATTAATTGTATCAAAACACCTAGAGCATATTAATATTTTTTCCTTAAGAATTTATGCTCATTAAAGGCTTCATTTAAATAGCTATTTGGTTTTCTTCTTTAACCCGATCATTCACTCTCTTCTCTTATATTATATTACTCTAATAGTTATTAAGTTAATTCATAGCCTATCGTAAATTGTATGCATCAAATAACATAGACCCTATGACTTCATCATGACAAAGTACTAATGCATTGCAAACTCTTTTCTCGCTGCTGCGAGTTACTACAGGAGTAGGAGGGTAGTAGAGTAGGGGACAACTCCTTGGTTGCCGCTCCTTCCTCCGCGCAAGAAAAGCACAAGGATCATCATGCGCTCGAATGCTTATTCATCCTTCTTGCCGTGTAGTCCTCATATTCTACTAAATGTTATCGGTTTTTGTTATTCACAAAATATTAATAAAATAGGGCTACTGATGAGAATTAGTCTGTTTATGTTTGTTCATTATAAATTTCAAGATTATCTTTAAGTATGCATTTTCCGTTCTGTTTACTTTATTCGTAAAAATAGACAGCGCATGCATGAATTTTCGTTTTTACAGAGCACAGATCAGCTGTTATTGATCGCTTCCTTACTGAAAGGCATCCAAAAGATTTCGATGCAAGCAGAAGCGAATCCTTTGCTTATTATATTATTATTGCATTAGGCTTTGTAAGTTTGTACTTCCGCGGGTGTAAACAAAGTATTGCGCTATTGTAACGTGTCCACTTCCAATCTCTCAATAGAAACTCGATTTTTTCCATAATCATTATAGACAGAGAAACGGTTATTCGAACTTATCTGCTAGTTATATATATAAATTACTGCAGTTATACCACTTTCATGCTGTATAAACAATTCAGTCTCTATTTTGAATTCAAGCAAAGACGTAATAAGTAAATTGTAACGTTTAAGTATTTTTGAAAACAGCTTATAGTAAGTACTTAGAGATGTTGCGTAACAGCGATGCCTTTGAAATTAGTTACTAATGTAGCGTGCAGTAGAGTTATAAATAAGTAATTAAGATATTCTTTATTCGCTGTAAGTAACTGGAGTTGACGTAGTGAAGTGCTTTACAGAATGGAGTACTTTGTTTTTCGGTGGGATAAATAGGCGCTATAAAACTGTCCAGGAGGAAATAAATCGTGGGAAAGTGGTTGGGTAACTTTATTGCATGCTCCTTGCTTCTTTATCGAACACATCTTTCTTGGCATCGTAGTAGATGTGTGAGAGATTCGTGCAAATATAAGAGAAAATATATTATCTAACCAGCACTGTTGAAAACTTCTATTACAAGATATTTTATAGGCCTAACAAGTAACCGTAGGGTAGATTCCATGCAAAGAGTAGTTTCTCTTGTTGCATACGTCAATTTTTTTCTTTCAGATATGTAAGTATCTAGGTCAGGGTTGGGCACCAAGAGCGGATTCTACTTTCTCACGGGGAGCCATATGACTTCTCTTCAACCCTTCTTCCCCGCCGAACACCGCGCAGCAATCGTTCGAGCTAAGAGCGCTCTTAACCGTGTTGACGAGGGAACTATGCTCGTGTGGAAAGAGATTTGAAGGAAGCAACCGGGAATCGTTTCCTTATATTATTACTCGGTTGCTCACATAGCCTACACTAGTCTTTACTATGACCTAATGAATTAGATGCATTCTGTGGGATACATTTCATAGTTTTCTGCTCAAGGACAGCTTCCTGCAAATCTCTTTCCACACGAGCATAGTTCCCTCGTCAACACGGTTAAGAGCGCTCGTATTGCAAGACATCGCTCGTTTATCAAACAAAAATGTTTCCTCATTGTTCACTTCTATTTGGCTCTATGGATGTTCATTATGGGGATCGGCTTCTATAAGCCAAATCAAGCGTATTCAAACATTCCAAAATCGTGCACTAACGATAATCACTGGAGCACCATGGTACATCAGAAATGAAACACTTCATTCAGATCTAGATCTAGTCAAAATAGAGACTGTACTTTATCCTTCCTATACACGATTATATGCAACATTGTCAAAACATTCTAATAGCTTAATCAACCAGATACCTCGGAACCTGCCCCCTGCACAGCCTGATCGTCGCCTCAAGAGAAAAAGACACACTGATTTGTTGATGCTTTGAGGAACGTTAATGGACGTCACCCTCTCCACAAGTCTTATATTGTTGTAATGTTAATTATTTAAGCACAATTGATAGTACCAATGTACAAAAATTTTCAAATAAATAAAAAAAAAAAAAAAATTGTTCACTCCTTTTGCAAAACGCTTGCAAACAAAGTTACTCGTAATTCAAGGTTTTACACAGTCTAGTATACAGTCACGAAGCTTGAGTTGTGAGGATACTAGGGACAATAGACTGTGCCGGTGCTATTTCGCATTGTCTGTGATGAGACGATAGTAGCGATCCTAGTGGTTAGCAACTATCTATGGATGCATATTTCCTACGTATTGAACTTCGTGGCTGTATATACTAGATTGTGGTTTTACTGTATATCGCAAATGTCGGATTTCACTCGTGTACAAATTTTAAATCTGTTCGGAGCAAAAATAAATGAATTTGGGGACAAACATTAGGCATTCATTAGATGATTACATACAATACTGTTGTCTTATAACACTGGTCACCCTGCGCTCTAACCGTGGAGCGGTGTATTTCGAAGCATTTTTGTAAATGCAGTAATAAACTATTTATATAACAATGGAAATCTAAACAACTTACTTTCTTGCAGAAAACAAGCGGTATATTCAGTCCCGTCTCAGGCTGTCTATTCGTTCACGTCGGAAAATGGGAACAGCAAATTTATTGAATTTGTAGGGCTTCATTTATTACAAGACCGGGAGAGGCGCTGGAGTATCCAGTCTCCGCGGACTGCCTGGTGCGCTCCTCTAAATCCAATTTCGCACAGAATCTCGTGATCTTCCCAGGTTCCATGGCGTAGACAGTTCACATACATGTGAGACACGAAGAGTAGGAGGTATGAGGGACCAAAATTCGTCATAGAAATTACATAACTGCTTGCTCTGTGGTCTATTCCATGCTCATTTATCAGATTAGTCAAGCAGCAGTACACGAACTTTGCCCACTTTACTCGTTAACAAGAGAAATGTGCGCTTCAGTTTCCCGCATTTAATCCCATAATCCTGGCCTGCAACTCAGACAACAAATTAATTTAGAGCTTACGTCGTTATGAAATACTGCTTCATGAAAACCAATCCCATATCCACGGGACCTTGATTTGCTATACATGACCGAAGCACACTATCTATATCAGTCCTGGGCAAAAGGAGAAGTGGAACGGAATTCTGAAACCCTCCTCCATGTACTTTCTGCTTCACTGCCTTATAAACAAACGATAAATATTGCCATTATAGAAGTGAATTGGCAGTTATAACAACCATGCAGAGTGGGTACTGTGCATCAGTGACGGATTTGAGGCGACCAGCGAGAGAGAAACTTCGTAAAAGCTATGATGCAATCCGTCACTGAGCAGTGCTTAACTGCCGGTCTAGTCGTCTCAGCCGGGAAAGATGGAGTGAGGAGTTAAGGGGAAATCTTATGACTCATTTGAGCTAATAGCGCCCAGGTCCGAACTATATTGTTTTCTTACGACATTGAAAACAATCTACATGGCAATGATCTCCCACTCCCCTATTCAAAACACGTTCGGTGAAGGGGTTATTTACAGGAACGTAACAGACTACTGTGTATTCGGCCATTGATCACAACGTTGCACTAAGTTTAAAATTACACGCTTTTCTGGAAAACTATACAGAATACAGAAAAAAAATGGTATTTTGCCTTTTTTTCGTTGCTCTTTATTAAAGAGATCACCACCAAAATTAGTGACATGACTTACGAATCAGCCGGTATAGAGGTTTCATACTTCGTAACTACTTTTTTGAGTTAGAAGTGCAGTCGACTGTAAAGGCGTAGGCATACCAAAAGTTCGTTGTGTACCTGGGCTACAGTTACGGTTGAATTATTTAAACAAACTTTCTTGAGTAGTCAAAATGTGACTAGAAATATTTATATATGTGAAGGACAAGAGTGCATTGCTGCTCTGTATTTCTGCATCATTGGTCTTAAGAGGACGTGACTTGGGATTTAAATTTAGACAGACTTCCGCTACTAGTGAGTTTAGTATGAAGGAATTGTGTTTGAATTTTTGCAACAGCTCACTTGAGAACCTCCCTTTCTATATTCGAGCTAGATTGAGTGATAGCTTGTCAACGACAGTAATGGACTTAGATTCCGTATATATCCTGTGGAATTTGTGGTAAACCGAACTACTGTGTGACAGGTATACTTCGGTCTCCTCTGCAGTTGTCACTGTTTCATTTAGCAATTATTGACACATTTTCGTTTTATTTTCTCTTATTATCTACCCACTGTAATTGTCATCGGTGGTTGAATGGTTACTATTCTTGTCATTAGACTGAAGTTTGTGGACGCAATCTCGGTTAGGGATCATGAGATTTCAAACAGGGTTACAGATCTGCCGTTGAATCTCTATATTCTGGTCCGTTTGTATGAGAAAGAGAAAGTACCAGGTGAGTGAAAGTATGGAACACAGCTTGTAGCTTTCCTATTTTTAATTTCATGAAGACACTATGTACAAAAAAGTTATAGGGGGTGAAAAAATAAATATTTTGAACGCATTTTTCCATTTCTGAAGATTAAATAGCTCCGTGTACTTATTTTTCCTTATTTAGAATTTTCTGATCCCAAAATTACATAATATGCTTCAGTATGCTATCGATGGCTAAAAAGTGATAGCTCGTATCTGTGAATTTGCAGATGAATCAGACAGTTTTTTTTAATTAATTTCATTCAAAATAGATAAACTTTTTATACATGTTTCTGCTTTGCAAGATGATCTACTCGAGGACAAAATATTAATTAACTTTCCAATTTTGTGAACATAATAATAATGTAGTTATTCTAAGTAATAATGATCATTTTGCTTCTGTCATCTAGTCTGCTGTCAAAAAATCTGAAAGTTAGAATTTATAAAACAGTTATATTATCGGTTGTTCTGTATGGCTGTGAAACTTGGACTCTCACTTTGAGAGAGGAACAGAGATTAAGGGTGTTTGAGAATAGGGTTCTTAGGAAAATATTTGGGGCTAAGAGGGATGAGGTTACAGGAAAATGGAGGAAGTTACATAACGCAGAGCTGCACGCATTGTATTCTTCACCTGACATAATTAGGAACATTAAATCCACACGTTTGAGATGGGCAGGGCATGTAGCACGTATGGGCGAATCCAGAAATGCATATAGAGTGTTAGTTTGGAGGCCGGAGGGAAAAAGATCTTTGGGGAGGCCGGGACGTAGATGGGAAGGTAATATTAAAATTGATTTGAGGGAGGTGGGATATGATGATAGAGACTGGATTAATCTTGCTCAGGATAGGGACCAATGGCGGGCTTATGTGAGGGCGGCAATGAACCTCCTGGTTCCTTAAAAGTAAGTAAGTAATATTAATCATTTTTGCAGATACGAGGTATCACTTTTTAGCCATTGTTATATTATTATCATTATAAAGAATAAGGGTCTATGAATTAAGTAATCATAGAAAAAAGCTTAGCTTGTTTTGTACTGATCTTAATTTGAAAATATATGTGTAATGCTAGCAGAACTTGGTATGCATTTATGTACTATACTAATAAAAAAAGAAAGTATTTTGTGAAATATAAATTCCACTAAGGTTGCTGTAGAAATGCTTACTTTATAAAACTGAGCAATGCAACGAATCCACTCCTTTCTCTTATCTACTAATGCAGAGGGGAGGACTGTCCTCTCACGCAGCCCGCTCGGGTGGGCCTATTGTACTGCTTGGGATGGAATGGTGTGCATGTCCTAAGACTTCCCGAGCTATAGATTCCCCTGCATTACGCCACGGCACTCCCCCACAGCCTATATGATCCCTTTACCTTTTCCCGTAGGCCTCACCGCGGTCCCTCCACACCGGTCCCACGAGTTACCATGAGTCCAGCGAAAGCCCACTGTGCAGAGCACAACCACCAACAACGAATGACCGCATATCCACAGGGTCCAATTTCAGTGGCGGCCCGCAGCTGACTCTACATCGAAGCAATCCCGAAATATGGAGAAACAACGGAGGTGATGATGAAAGAGAGGAAGTATAATTATCATGGCGAAATAAATTCGAGGTTTAATAATAATAATAATAATAATAATAATAATAATAATAATAATAATAATAATAATAATAATAATAATAATAATAATAATAATAATTTATTTTAGCTGGCAGAGTTAAGGCCGTAAGGCCTTCTCTTCCACTCAACCAACTTACAAAGAATTCAACAGTTTGATTAAGTGAGAGTTACATGTATACAAGAGTTATATACGAATTAAACAACAAAATACTATGAACTATTAATTAGACATTGAAATAAACTGTGTAGCAGAATTAAGCTAAAATACATAGAATGTTAATATATTTCAAATAATATTAGATAATAGAAAGAGATTATTGTGAGACAATTTTGAAAATACAGCACTATCAGGATGATGTCTAAAGAATGAAGTAACAATGTAGTCAGTGATAGTTTAAATCAGTAAGATTGGAGTGAAATGCTAATAAGGTTATCTTTTAAGCTGTTTTTAAAGGTGTTTATTGTCTTGCAGCCCCTAATACTTTGTGACAAGGAATTCCATTGACGCGAGGTGGATACTGTAAAAGATGATGAATAACAAGATGTTCTAGGAAGAGGTATACTTAGCGTGCCACAGATAAGTGGTCTGGTATTTACGTCGTGGTTTAACGCCGAAAGTTACTCAAGAATTCTGCTTCAATTGATTGAGGGAAAACCTAGAAAAAAACTTCAACCAGGTAATTTGTTCCAATAAGAATTTGAACCCAGACCCACTCGTTTCACTGTCAGACGTGCTAACCGTTGCTCCATAGTGGTGGACAGTCCACTATTTTACACAGAAGGAGTCCGCATATATACATAATCTACTTGGAAGAGTTTGTTACAATCCATGAGGGAGGATTGCAATTTATTATAAAAGTAATATTATTCAGTTGTGCTTTGATATGGACGCGAAGCAAACGCGTGCACACTGCAGGTGCAACTATAGAAAATTAATACAAGCTTGGCATTACGCACATACATGGATAAATAATAATAGCATTTATGGAACATACTCATGAACATATGTACATTATATGTTTCAGTGCATTATTATTATTATTATTATTATTATTATTATTATTATTATTATTAGTATTAGTATTATTATTAAGTTATTACCAGCATTATTATCATTATTATTGGAGGATGAGATTATTAATATCTTATTTCATTCCGTTCATTAGACATATTTAAATCTTACAGTTAATTTGTATTTATCCTAATTCCACTACACTAATTTTATTCCTCTAATGCAATCATAGGTGTTTTTCTCAAATCCCATCCTTTTCTGTTTTGATTACTCTCCGTGAATTTAATGAATAAATTATATCTTTTACTTGTAAGATAAACTCTTTTTATTTTCAGAAAAGTTTTGATTTCATTAAAAAAAACTTGTTATTAGAAGAAGAGATGGTTTAACTTGCAGAATTCACTCTCATTCTTATTGTTGGTAATTTTCAGCAGTAAATCTTCAATTGGGAAAATTTTAAAGCTTCTTACATAATAGCCTTTTCATATTTGACTAGTTTTGAAGGTTGAAACAAGTTTTGTTCATTGTCCTGACCAGTAGCGAAGTTTACTGACATTTCACCTACCCTGATTTCAAGAGCATTAAATATGATTCCTATTGAAAGAGAACTTGTATTGGGAGTCCCATGTGACAGATCTATGTCACACAAGAAGATTCTAGGCAATATAATGTAGGCATTTTATTAAAGAGTTTATCATTCTCTGTTGTAAAGTACCCTAAAAGAAAATCTTTCAGTTCACCAACAAGGTGAAAATCCTTACTTTGGGTTACCATGACTACACGCGAAATTTCTTTTGAACAGACATAAACTCAACTCTGTTAAAGTATGTTTTATTTAACGATGATCACATCTGCCGAGTTAATATCAGCACAGTCTAATACTTACAGTCACGCAACTCATACGTATAAAATATGCCAACATTTAACAGCTGGCGCTACAGTAGCCCTCTAGCGGCAGGAAAATTAAAAGTGTGCACACGACATATGATAACACATCAGAAAACGGGTTTTGCGTAATTTGTTTTATATTTTTATGCTATACAGTAAGTGTATATGATTCTTATTAATTTTACTTTAGAATCCTAGAAGAATTTCACACGCAGTTAATCTACAAGTTTCAGAAGCTGGGAATAAACATAATTCTTTCTGATCCTTACAACTGAATCATGGCCCTGTTCACGTATCATGGTTTGAAATAATATAATTGTTCGTACGTGGATGGTTAATTAAATTCATTCCTAAATATATTTATGAATCATTAGAACTCTATATTTCCTGTGAGAAGAGTCAAAATTAGTAGCTTCAAAATTGTAGGGCATATCTCGTAGGGTACATTGCGTGGTGAACTCCTCTCCCTATTTCCTGAGAAATTAACTATTTTCCAAACCCCAAATTGGAGTAAACTCGGCCGCTGAGGTAAACTTGAAAATAAAAAAGGGGAAGATTTAAACATTAATATGACAGACATTGATTTATGAAGTTCATAATTTTTCATTTCTTAAGAACCGGTATTTCCTTTATTATTTTGAGTGACAAATAGTGCTGTTATTATGGTTTAAATGTTTATGGCAAGTTTACCGCATTTTACATTACATTTCCAGTTTTCACACATAAGCTTAATTTTAACTTATCCTACCTATATAATACGTAATTTATATGCCCTTCTGTTAATATGACGCAGGTGAGAACAAATAAATGTACACACAACTTTGTTGAAAAAATTGTGACTTCAATTAACTCAGAAAATGTAGGCCTAATTTTATTTTCAGAGCAGAAGTGGTGTAAGTCAAAATGGGTAATGAGGGTTAAAGTAAACATTCTTTAAAATACAGCGCAAAGTAGCAGTTAATATTGAATTTATTTAAACTATTAGTAGTCAGTGAATAACACGAAGAATATATTAATTGCTACTTTGCGCTGTATTTTACAGAATATTTACTTTAAACCTCATTACCTAATTTTGACTTACACCACTTCTGCTCTGAACGGCTCAAATAATCATTGGGAATGTAAAATCAACACCAATAACAGTCATGCAAATTATTACAGAAAAGATTGCTTTTTATATTAAATTTAAAAAGGCTCTTGAGGAATTAATACGTCTGCCACATGAATCTACACCAACACATCAGAAATTTATCGACACAGTCTGGATTTATTCAAGAAGTGAATATTTTGCAAAAGGATTACAATACTCCATGAATTCTTGAAAAATTAACACCATGATCCCTACTTGAATGCAATATAACGTTCAACTTTTGAAAAATATAAAGAAAAAAAACACGAATACAAAAATTATGGAATTACTTGCATTAAAAACTGTAGATACATTATCCAAAATCGAAATGGTTACACATTTACACATGATTTCTGCAAAAAAATAATATACTGTAACAAGTATTTACTTTTTTTATTTAAACTCTCCTTCCTGACATACAAATAGGTAAATGATAACTAATAAATGTTTTATAGAACACAATACGTAGGCTACCTACAACGTGGATTATTGGTTATGACTGAGTTATGATTTTCTCTTGGTCTTTAGGGAATCTGAAGAACGACAAATTCGGAGATTTAAACTTGTAGTTACTGCAATTTTCGTCACTGCACACATTGCCTTTATCCCGATGCATGATTAAAACGTTATTATAACATCTCTCATCGCTTTAAAGCACGTGTTGGCTGAACGAGACTATGATCAGTGCCTTGCCTGCCGCTTGGGCGCTAATGTCGCGAATGTTGGCAGAAAAAGTGTTGAAGTTTCGTTACTGTGACTATATGTATTAAACTGTGATATCAGCGTCGCCGGTGTGCCGGAATTTTGTCTCGCAGGAGTTCTTTTTTATGCCAGTAAATCTACTGACATGAGCCTATCGCATTTAAGCACATCTAAATGCCATCAATATAGGCCGTGATCGAATTCTCAACCTCGGGCACAGAAGGGCACCACTCTACTGACTGCGCCACCCAGGTCGACTCAACTCTGTTAATTATAAGGATTGCTCTCCCTCATTCATCTCACTGACACTGAATAACCTGTGCAATTAAGCACCTTGAAATAAAATAATCCACTACGGCATAATAGTTATTTATGCAACAAGTGGATAATATTGATGATTACGGCGTGAGTGGATGTTTGTCGCACGAATGATATGAGTGTGACAATTTTCACGAGTGTCATAATAAGATTATCCACGAGTTGGATACAATACTTCATGGCATCTTAGCATTATTACGTAGGAAAGAAATTATGAAAGAAATTCAATTCGGGATCCATAGCCGACAAATTGTCTTCATATGTTCATATCGATTAGTTGCGCTTGGCCTTGGCATTGAGTAAGGAGTAATGGATAACCTTGCAGGTTATGTTACAAATGTTTCTTTATTTTGTTGATATAGTTTCTCTGAACCACAGAAATGTTTTATGTGATAGCTATTACAAAAGTGATACAAAATTGTTAAAGATTGGAAATAAATGATACGTTACCCTCTGTTCTGCATTTTATTTCTTGTTATATCGCCCGTAGAAGTGATAACCAAGATAGCAAGCGTTCCGGTATTACGTCATAGCAAATACGTCATTGCTTTTATCGTCACGCGTGCTATAATAAGCCAATTAGACACGATTTTCGATGTAGTAACAACCTATTTAATGGTAGGATGGCATAAAGAGGCATTAAATAAAAAGTTGAAACTGTAAATTCTGATTTTCGAAAGGCTTTCCCGAGTCTCCTACACAGAATAACCCTGTATTCTGTAAAACTGTATGTAGACGCTTCCTTATTTTGTCATCCGATCCATAGCCTATATATCTTCGTTACGGGTTATGAAACTCATGGTAGAGCCGGAAACGCAGTACCCCTTATTATATTGACAGAGCAGGAAGAGATTTTATTCCATACATTAATAGTATAGCGCCATAAATGTCAATGTAATGTATTGGATATGTAGCAGATCCAGACTCTGATATCTATTTTAATTACAGAGCGAGTGTACTGTCACATCAGAGGCAGATAATTTACGCAGATGCTAAATAATAATTAAAAAATACGTCATGAAGAACATGTATGTGTGTACATGCCTCTAGGCCTACCGTACCTGTATTTATACGAACAACATCACAATGTAGGTACAGCGTGGGTGTACCGATGTACAAATTAGATACGATGTCACGTTTCATACTGCATAATAATAATAATAATAATAATAATAATAATAATAATAATAATAATATATAGTAATAGTAATAATAATAATAATATAATAGTAGTAATAATAATAGCAATAATAAAAATAATAATAATAATAATAGCAATAATAAAAATAATAATAATATAATAATTAATAATAATAATAATAATAATAATAATAATAATAATAATAATACTTACTTACTTACTTATGGCTTTTAAGAAACTCGGAGGTTCATTGCCGCCCTCACATAAGCCCGCCATCGGTCCCTATACTGAGCAAGATTAATCCATCTCTACCATCATATCCCACCGTCCTCAAATTCATTTTTATATTATTCTCCCATCTACGTCTCAGCTTCCGCAAAGGTATTTTTCCCTTCAGCCTCCCAACTAACACACTATATGCATTTCTAGATTCGCCCATACGTGCTACGTGCCCCGCCCCTCTCAAATGCCTGGATTTATAATAATAATAATAATAATAATAATAATAATAATAATAATAATAATAATAATAATAATAGGGGACTGGAAGATGGGGCATGGGAGAATAGAGAAGAATGGAGAAAGGATATAAATTCTGAAAATGGGTATAGGAAGATAGTTTAGGACAGCGATGGGGAAAAGTAACACAGTGTGTTCCCTTCCCCTCAATCATAGTTGAACCCCTCTCACTGCAAGCAAGCAGACTACTCATTCCTGTATCTAGACTTCGTGGAATTGCTACGAGAATCTCAAGGTTTACTGCGCACGCGGTATAGACTGTATAAGACGAAGGCGTGCAAAAGATGGAGTATGCCTCTGATGTAAACACTGAGCAGTATACTGCGGTTACAATAAAACCTGTATCCTGCATTCAAGAAATATAATGAATGATCATTGAAGTAGGAAATGTCTAAACATGTAAATACATAATTATTTTGTAGTGAGATATATTACCTCTTAAAATTTAATGTAAGATACTCACATCATCCTTGAATATGTGTATTGCATTGTAGAGTTACGTACATTTTGAGCGACTGCAAAGTAACCACCTCCGATGGTCACTTAAACGGTTTTTATATTGGAAAAATGTATCTTCAACATCACACGATGTAATAGGTACATATTTGAAGAACGGGAAGTCACTAAGTTTTTGTACACCAACTTCAGACTTGTTATCGTGACCTGATAGTAAATCATTTATAATACGAAGTTGTGAATAGGCAGAATTTTTAGCAATAATGTTTCTCAACTTATATTTCACTTTTTCTGAAATTTGTGAATTGTTATTTTCGATAACGATTTGTGATACTTTATCCACTATATTAAGGGCTTCTGAGAGTTGTAGTTTAGACGATTCTAACGGAATGATGCTTTTGGACAAGATTTTAAAATTAGAATCAATGAACAGAATATCTTCCAATAGCTGTTCAGAAGGCAATGATTTTACAGCTGCAACAGCGAAACTGTCTATGCTATCCAATGCTTCAATTACCTCCATTATTTTGCTGTAATGTTCTGCATAATAATTAACAGAATCCAACCACGTTCCCCAACGGGTCAAGACTGGCTGCGGAGGTAAGGGTATTCCAGGGGCAATTGTTTGGAACAGCAACACTCTCATTGTAGTATGTTTGATTGAATTCTTGTCTGCACTGAACAAATGTTAAACTTTGATTATTCCAACCACAGTAATGCAAATACAAGTGCTCACTTAGGTATACGTTAGCTGTAGCTGCTCTATCTATTTGGACCGGTCACATCTATTAACATGAACTGCTTATACTACGAGACCGGGCGGTCGCTCACCTCCTCTATACTACCGTACATCGGCAACCTGATTGAATGCTGAGTGTGGCAATTCAACGAAATCTACCTATATCTGTTTCCGACCACTCTGTCACAAGAAGTCTGTAAGTATAAGTGGTGGAATCATGTCCCACAGCAAAGTAAAAAGATACATTTACAAAGATGAATGGGAATATAAGTACTTTTGTGTTCCTCGAAATAACAAAGCATTGTGTTTGTTGTGCAACAAGGAGATATTCTGTTCCTTGTTTAGTGTGTTCCGGCATTTTAAATCCCTCCATGAACAGAATTATGGTGAGAAGAATTCGGCAGATAAATATTTAAATTTGTATTTATATCGTCGTGACATTGTTATAACAGAAATCCTGATATTACAGTATCGTGACGGTTTTGTGTAGTCGTTTTACAGATTAAACGCTAATTTATGTCCTTTTTAAATAGGGCCATCCCGCAAGAAGAAATTGGAAGATTTAAAACATTCATTAAAAACTAAAGACGAGCCACCTTCAGTTTGTTGAGCAACAAACATACTTCGTGTTAGTTATCGTTTCTCAAAACATATAGCAGAGAAATTTAGGTGTCTCGGAAGGGAGTAACAACTTCGGCCCAAGGTTTTATAATATATGATAATAGCTAAATTTCTAAACATACAATTTGCTAATGCTTCTTATTTAAAAAAAAATCAATTAAAATTGCTGTTAACAGAGAAAATTTAAAGTTCAATTAATGTGATATATCTGTGTTTTCTTCTTCTTTTTACTTTTTACTCTGTTATTTAATAAAATGTCAAACATTGTGTGAAATGATCCCTGAGCACGAGTATGTAACTTACTCTTTCTAGGGGTGCTAGATTGTTTTTATATAAAAAATCAATATGTATCTTTGTTCTGGCAATAAAGTATTATTATTATTATTATTATTATTATTATTATTATTATTGTTGATTCTTTAGTAACATTATTTATATAGGATATTTGTTAATTGCAGTATTCGTGCTATCAGTTCATCTGTTGCAAGAAAAGCATTTGCATTCTATTTACTTTGTTCATTACTCATTCGATCTGTTTACCGAATGAAGTAACACAATTATTATTTTCGTTCTATTTACGTAAATACATTTTAATTACTAAAATGTAAACGCTTGTTTCGTTCTATTAACATTAAATTTATCAGGACCGGTACCCTATTACTTTAGGTCAGGAGTATAACAACACAACTAT
Organism: Periplaneta americana; assembly: GCF_040183065.1. Taxonomy (NCBI): domain Eukaryota; kingdom Metazoa; phylum Arthropoda; class Insecta; order Blattodea; family Blattidae; genus Periplaneta; species Periplaneta americana. Next base: position 106,340,523 of record NC_091125.1, on the reverse strand, counting down.
TACATCGCGTTTCTATTGGGTTACGCCACTGCATAGGCCTAGCTTTGGACTCGCCTTGTAAACGATCTAACCCGGAAACGACGAAATACGCCTGACCTTGCTGTTTTAGATGTGGAGTAAGTTGCTGATTTTGATCGTTCCACCCCTTTTCCCCATCGCTGGTTTAGGACATCTTAAAATCTTTCTTTGTTCCTAACATCTGTAATAAATTCTCTAGCTTTTATTAACCAGGTAACCTTTTAGTACTTCGATTTTTATAGTAATTGTAAATTTAATATTAATTGTTGTATTCTTACTATTGTACAGTGCGTCCGTAAACTCACTCCGCAGCGAGGAGACGGCGATGTATTCGCTAGGGGCTGCAGTTATGTTGGTAGGTGGGATTCACCGCTAGCGGCTGCAGTTATGTTGGGAAGTGGGATTCACCCAAATTCACCGCTAGCGGCTGCAGTTATGGTGGGGAGTGGGATTCACCCAAATTCACCGCTAGCGGCTGCAGTTATGTTGGGAAGTGGGATTCACCCAAATTCACCGCTAGCGGCTGCAGTTATGTTGGGAAGTGGGATTCACCCAAATTCACCGCTAGCGGCTGCAATTATTTTGGGAAGTGGGATTCACTCCACTCGAAGGTCAATACTGGACACGTATGAATAATTTTGCTGCTATCTTAAAATTTCCCGCTAGGAGATCGAATGTCTCTCCTCGCTGCGGAATGAGTTGTAATTGTAATTGTAATCCCCTGGTAGAGGGGAAGAGAAGGATGACCTTATCTCTACCAGGTGAAATAAATATATACTATACTATGTAACGAGTCGAAAATATGGAAGAGGAATATTCACTTTTCAATAAACTATTCGCTGTGGAAGGTAAAACGGAAACTGCAAGTGAAATTTGCAGGTTCACAGACGGACGATTGTTCTGAAAGAGATGGATATACGTTATTAAAATTTCTGTATGTAAAAATACAACAATTCTTTATTTTTTTAATTGTAGTGAAGAAAGGTCACAAATGACAGTTATATGAATTCAAAGTAAATATAACTGGCAAATATGTGAAATATATATTCGTACGGTAGTCGTTATTTGTCCGCCACTATAGCGAAGCACTTACTTACCAAGCGTTCTGTGGTTCGATTCCCAGCGTGGGTAGAGATTCATTTCCATTTCACGGAACTGGATGTTTGTCCTTTGCCTTGTATTTGCCCTGTGATCTCTCCGCGATGGTCGTGCACCGTACTCATCACATAGTGAAGGAGGTCTGCCACGTGAAAGAGTTTAATGTTCGTCCAATGACAGGCCAAATCATCTACATAATGTTGTAGCGTCTCTTCTAGGATAAGAAGAAGAATAGCTGTTATTCTATTTCATAATCTTCTGTCTTCACAGTCCATCACTGTGCATGAAAATATGTTGTTGCTCCACTTCTTACTCAGTTCCTGTTTTCTGTATTGCGGGTGGTATCAGGGGCATACTTGACGCATCGAGTTTTGTCGACATGTGGTCTATCATCTGTTATTATATCGTGCACAATAAAGTCAATAAAGTTTGTGTTCCGCAACATAAACTTTACCTCTTTTAATTAATTAAGTTAAAGTACATCGTCTTGGCTTTGAGAGGAGTTTCTGATTGCGATGGAGTTAATTAATATTGTCACAAGAACATAATAATTATCAATAACGTTTCTTGCAGAAGCACTATTAATGAGTCAAGGTTGTCTGCTGTCGTCTGCTAAGTCAATACAAGGCAGGCAATTACAAACCTTGCTTATGTGATTCATCGCAACCATCGGCCTTAGAGCCCCAAGAATTCGATAAGTACTATGTATGCATTTTTCATTGTGTTTAAGAACGGTTTTTGTGAGCTCCGATGGTTTTCATGATAACTTCAAGGGCTTCTTGACGAAAGCGCTTTGTCATGGGTAAGCTTATCGATAAACTTGGTATACTTGCCCTTACAATGCTTATGTTGACTGAAATGCCTCTTTTGGCAGAAAAGATCGCAGAATAAGGGTTTATTAGGGAGGCAGGTTCTTCTGTTTACATTACGATTATTTAGTCCTGACAGTCGCAAGCGATGTGCGCCTTGGTCAGGCGAGTCAATTTAGTTATGCCAAGGGGTGTTTGGGTTATTCACTCGCTTGCCTTCGAAGCGATCGGATGTCATGCGTGCGTATAGTGGTACGTTTCCGGTACAATTAAGCTGTACTGCATTCCTTTACCGACCTTTCGCCCTTATCTCTACTCTGGAACTCTCCCCACTCCTCCTATCACTTCCCCTCTTTCGCGTCGCTGAGCTGTCAGGACTAAATAATCTGTCTGTACCTCAACTTTCCAGATTTTATTTCATAAACACTCTCCATTTTCATGTAATTTCATATAATAAAAAATATGGTACACTCTGACGAACGAGTCTCATATGTACAAGGTGGAAGTTGTTCAATGAGATTCCTTTTAGGAGACAAATACTTAGCACAGTATGAAGAGGAAAGTCTCTACCATTTTATTCATTTCCCAGAAATAATGATTTTATATAATAAATTTGTACCTAATTATCTTTTAAACAGATTTAGAAATACTCATTTTAAAAACGTCTTTATATTTGTCACTGCCAACATGATTATAATATAAAAGACTCGGCTAAATTGAGATGTATTTAGCTCAGATTTATATCATTATATTCATATGGTAGATTTTAGTTCAATGTTTCCAAGGATAGCTGACAAATTGTGATTTCTCCAACTGTCACAGTTTTTATTCTCGATTCCTTGAAGCTCTATTTTTATTCAAGGTCCTTGAAGATATTAATGTGATCTGTGAGTTGTTTCGTAAACAGTGTTAGTCTACTTGGTCATATGAAATCTATGAGAAGTAATTTTAGTCAGCTGGTGTGGATGAGATTGCTTCTGCGCAAGGATTAGCTTAACAATTCACTCACAAGGGAACCGTCCCATGTCATGGTGCTTGAATTTAATGAAACTGCATATTTAAGCTAATTTTCGTTCTTTAATAAACGTGACGATAGACGTTCGTTTCGTTTTTTGATCATTCATGAAATATATTGACTTGAAAACCGTTGCTACTTATACCGCTTCTTGCGCGCACTCGGATCCTCATAGTTCCGCGACACAGTATCACAGCTCTCGCATTAATACTCTAGTCATTTTTTTCTCTTACAATTAGCAGCATTAATGCAGTAGTAGTGGAATCCATGGCATCTGTTGCACATTCGTACACCGTCCAAATCCATAGATATGCAGTTGGAAGTCTAGGAACACGAATGTACAGTAGTGGCAAAAGAAACCGGACCGACCCTTGTAGCTGATTTCAGAGCCTTGTTCATTCCAGAGCACGAAAGGCTGGTAACTAAGACTTTCGTGGTTCGAATCCTGCCTGGGAAGGAAACTTTTTTTTGTTCCTTATTCAAATTTATTCACAATACTTTCCGATTGCAGCGATATTTTACTACTTAATTAACTTATTATTCTCAGAACATGAATTTTACCAGCAATCGAAAAGTATTGGGAATAAATTTGAATAAGGAACAAAAAAAAGTTTCCTTCTCACGCAGGATTCGAACCACGAAAGTTTTAGTTACTAGTCTGTAGTGTTCTGGAGTGAACAAGGCTCTGAAATCAGTTACAAGGGTCGGTCCGGTTTTTTTTGCCACTGCTGTACACATGCTTTCAAGAACCGAAAAGGGAATTTGGACCTAAAGTAAAACAACGTATAGACAAAATAAGTCATTTAATGTCATAGTCGATGCAATTAGTTCTGGTAAACTGAAAAAAAATCACGTGAGAAAAAAGTTAAGAGATATATTTCTCCTGGATGTCGAGAAAGACACACTACTACTTTCGAATTCCTGGAATGGGTGAGGTAATGACTATATTTACTGTTGAAGAAATAAACAATCATTTAAATAGTAAGACAATTAAAACACAAATTATCCCTCCAAAAACTAAAAGATTTGTATAAGCCTTGGATATGTATTGTTTTAGGTAATATAAAATTGTAATTCGAAGGCTAGTAGAGTATTTCAGACATAAAATTATTTGAGAAACCATTCAAGACACATTGCACGATAGGGGGTTCATAATGACATTACATTCTGCTATATATCACCAGTTTATTTATCTGTCCTCAAGACATGCTAATATACGCGTGGCAGAGTTGTTGATATATGATAGGAGGAGGAAATAGAATAAAGTGCATAAGATTTGCTGCTGATAGGGCGTTGTTAGCAGAAAAGGAGACAATATTAAGAGATATGCTAGTGGAGCTAAATAACAGCTGTGAGCACTATGGGATGAAGGTAAATGAAATAAGACAAAGACCATGGTCATAGGAAGAAATATAAAGAAGATAAACTTGCGAATTCGAAATGAGGCAGTAGAACAAGCGGACAGATTCAAATACTTGGCATGTACTATAAGCAGTAACGTGAGCTCTGCCAGGAAGTCAAAAGGAGGATAGCAATGGTAAAGGAAGCTTTTAAAGAAAAAGGAGCATCTTCTGCGGACCCCTGGAAAAAGAAATAGGGAAGAGACTAGTGAAGTGCTTCGTGTAGAGTGTATTATTGTATGGAGCAGAAGCATGGACATTACGACGAAGTGAAGAGAAGCGACTAGAAGAATTTGAAATATGGATATGGACAACAATGGAACGTGTGAAATGGACAGACAGAATAAGAAAAGAACTGTGTTGGAAAGAATGGGTGAAAAAAGAATGATGCTGAAACTGATCAGGAAGAGAAAAAGAAATCGGTTGGGTCATTTACTGAGAAGAAACTGTCTACTGAAGGATGCACTGGAAGGAATGGTGAACGGGAGAAGAGTTTGGGGCAGAAGAAGATATCAAATAATATAGGACATTAAGATATATGGATCGTATGCGGAGATTAAGGAGAAAGTAGAAAATAGGAAAGACTGGAGAATGCTGGGAAGTGGAAGACTTGCCCTTGGGCAAAACACTATGAATGAATGAATGAATGAATGACTGAATGAGTGAATGAATTCATGTATATATGTTCCTCAAATCTTTGGTCACTTTTTTTTAAAGAAGATATAGGATATCATCCCATTAACAATAGCAAAATATTCGAACCTCCATCATCTTTGTCGCCACATTGGAATTGTATTTAATTTTTCACATGAACAATGGTAAATATTTATGTCCTAGGTCACAGTCGAACTCACCACCATACCTTTCTCGCCGCATTGAAATTGTAGTACTTAAACCGTCACATTAACAGAAATAAATATTCATGTCCTAGGTCGGAGTCGAACCCACAACCATTCTCCCCACACCCAAGTTGCGTTTGTTGAAATCGTCACGAACAGAACGGTCAACTAGTAATGATAAAATGTATTAATGAAAATGCTTTTCTGGAAAATTCATCTCTATACCTTGCAAAGACAAGAAGAAGGTTAAAGGTCAAAGGTAAGTTTTTATATTGTGCCATTCGTTTGCGGCGGTTCTAGCGAATGTAAAATGTGTGCTGGAGCTGGACCAGTTGGATTGAACGTGAAACTGCTGTTCCACTCACGTACTGAGCCTAATTATAGATGCACTAAAGTATGTATGAATCTCGGCGCATGCGTTGCTCCTCATACTACCAGAATCAATCCAGGCTTCCTGGAAAACTAGAAATGTAGGAAGGCTCTTAGATACAAAACTCGCCTTTGTCCATATTAAATGATTGTTGACAATTCGCAAAAAACTCCTGAAACCTAAACTATTGGTCACAGAAATAGGAAAAATATGTTTGATTACATTGCATGATATAATATTAAACCCTAATTTTGTTTGAAAAAATGCTCATTCAATATACGGAAAACAGAATCTGTGCGGTGTGTCCGGGCACCATTCTGCATGAAGAAGTGATACTCCATTTACTCACCGAAGACACCATACTCGTCTTCGAGTATTATTTAACAACACTGAGAATTAGCAGTTCCATTGAATATAGAAAAGTTACTTGTGTTGTATTGTAACCAGTGCTGAATCCAGCCAATATAATAAGGGGTTTTCACTGTAAAATTGAGTTACCTATACTGCGTTCCATATTGTCTGTCAGGTGACATAAATATTGCCGGCAAAGGAAGGGAGAAAGGTAATTGCTATTCAACCAGTGACAGAAGTTGCATTCCAGGTTTATCTTGAAGTTAGACTAAGGCAGAACACTTCAGACCGCCCAACTTCAAGATAATTCTAGAATGTGACCTCTGTCACTGGTTGAATAGCAATTATCTTTTTCCCTTCCTCTGCCGGCAATGTTTACGTCGCCTGTCAGACATTATGGAACGCAGTATATAGTTCTTACATTCAGGTAAGGATGTGACGATGCTTAAAAGCTGTTTAATTATGCATATTAGTTGTATTGTATTTGGTAGCATATTAAGTAAAGAAAAAACTATTAGAGTGCTATTCATAGACATTTCGCTAGCCCGCGCTACGAGCGTGAAACTAGTCCCGACTATCGACTGGTTACTTGTATAGGATTCATATCATATCATATCATATCATATCATATCATATCATATCATATCATATCATATCATATCATATCATATCATATCATATCATATCATATCATATCATATCATATATCATATCATATCATATCATATCATATCATATATCATATCATATCATATCATATCATATCATATATCATATCATATCATATCATATCATATCATATCATATCATATCATATCATATTATATCATATCATATCATATTATATCATATCATATCATATCATATCGCTAACATTGGTTTATGAATACGAAAAACGTTAGTTCGCTGATCATTCACCGGAAGCCTGCGCTAAGAATATGAATACAGCCCTTTATCTCTAAAGGCCTGTTTTGCATATAATGATGTAAACCTGCTCCAATTGTTTTAGGAACGAATGCGTTTTAGCAGTGAAATATTTATTTCATATTTTCATACTTTTTAAAAATTTATACTTTGGCAAACGTTTCTTCATGTTATGCCTGTCTCTATTTAGCCTATTTCTCTTCGATAGAGATGTATTCTATTTGTGTTTTTCCCACATTGTCCTAGTAGTTTTTGCATCATAGTAAAGAAATCACTAGGGAATCACATTACGGTTGTAAGAAAGGGTTGCAGATACCTGTGGTGGCTGAGTAGTCTAGACCATCATCTTGTGACGCAGGAGGTCGGGTTCGAGGCCTGTTGAGCTCATTGAAAAATTCATAGTGACATTTTTAGCGAACAAGAGAATTTACGACGAATGTATCATTAGGAGAGAAGTGCGACTGATCAAAGCGCTCTGATCGTAAAGCTGGTTTATTGATTCACCAATAAGACATTAAAAAGCAGGAGTAATTATCCTAAATAAAAGTGGAAGAAGAATAATATTCATAGGGTTAATAGAAGAGACGAAAACAAACCTTTCTGTTAAACAGTCATAGGTCTGAAGTATGCCCTTGAAGCCTCACAGTTCATCAAAACCAGCAACCCTTTCATAAGTCTTCAGTATAACGTGCAGTCAACACAAGAACTATTTGGTTTGAAGTCCAACATAACTTTCCGAGTGAAGCCGGCTTCATCCGTACAAGACGCAACTTCAGAAAACTGGAGGTCTTGGTTAGCCGCGTACAGCGAACAAACTCAGCTCCAGGGTGATGATCTTCTGAGCCCGCAGCCTGCACTCCTGTGGAACGAAAAATATTAAGTTGCTCCTACAACACGTTTGCTGAACACCGAGTCCAGCAGCAACCGCATAAGATGGACTGTGTTCAAAGAGTAACAACACTTCCTAGTCTAATAGGGCCGGGCACATCGATCGTGGTAGGCCTGGTCATCACCAACGAGTCCCCTGGAATATGGTGGAGAATCGTAACTATGGGGGCTTTCCGATTTTCCGTCCTTGAAAATTATTTTTTTTCCCGTTATTCTTGACAAGCGATCATAATATATCTTGGGCAGCACAAATTCTTTGTTTCTTTTTATAATTTCAGTATTCTCACATCTGTTTTCTTGAGTTGTGTTCCATTTATCTCAGTTCGTGTTTCTGATGCACACATAAGCAGTGGTCATACAGCGCTCTTATAAATCCTGATCTCATTTTCTGTTGGCGTAATCAGTATATCTCCATATTACATCCTATAAGTATCCCGATGCTCAGCTCCTTTTGTTACTTGTTACGACTTGTATCTCTTTATACGTTCTCAGAGCTAGATATTTTGACCCCCCAAACGCTTCAGTTCCATAATCTATGGTATTATTGTTGTTTTTCTTTCTAAGTTAGATTTAAAAGATTCTCTAAATATAGCCAAGCATTATATATATATATATATATATATATATATATATATATGTATAGGGATATATTAGAGTTAAATCACTAAAGGATCATACATACATACATACATACATACATACATACATACATACATACATACATACATACATACTACAGCCACCGGCGTAGGTCAGTCGGCTAAGGCGCTTGCCTGTAGATCCGGAGTTGCATTCGGGCGCGAGATCGATTCCCGCTTGGGCTGTTTACCTGGTTGGGTTATTTTCCGAGGTTTTCCCAACTGTAAGGCGAATGTCAGGTAATCTGTGGCGAATCCTCGGCCTCATCTCGCCAAATACCATTTTACTATCGCCAATTCCTTCGACGCTAAATAACCTAGTAGTTGATACAGAGTCCTTAAATAACCAACTAAATAATACATACATAGCCTATGTATGTATGTATGTATGTATGTATGTATGTATGTATGTATGTAGCCTATGTACACATACGGAAATAAAATTTGGAGCTCCCTTATTGTATAAGTTTCTCTTACAACACAATGTGCATGTGCAGTAAACAAGAGCCCCTGTATATATGCTGTTTGTGGACAGTCGTGATAAATTGTTGTCTACATACAGGTGAAATCCCGTTAAGATTCGCTCAAAATTTTAATTTCGCATCTGTACAGTAGTTGAGTCAAACATAGCATCCCAAAATTTTAAATGACTAAAAGGCTAAATTTTAATATAAGCGTAGCACTATTTTGTGACCAGTTTGCATCTAATGCCTTTTAATAGTGAATATTACATTAGTATATATAATAAAGTTATAGCCTATTATCTATGATATTTTACTTTTTTAGGGGTTTATTAATGGTTTTTGCAAAATTTTATAACCTCACGCACTAGACATCTGAGAAAATACTTCCGCGACTATGGGTCAGCACGTCGTCTAACCCATACTTAAGTCGCAAAGGCTTAGCTTGAGTTGTAATATTCACGTTCACTTCTTCCCTGAAATTACCTACAGTGCAAACATTTGATCTTCCTCCGCTCGCATACGTGCTCTGTGCACTTCCGCGTCTGCTTTACATCCGCGATCGGGGATAGATAAAATGTATGCACTATAGTAGTTGGCACAACGTCGTTAAATAGTCGACTAAAGAAATAAATCCCCACAAAATTAACTAATATTGAAAGCTGCGTCCGTTCGATATTTTTAAGGATAAGCAGACATAGGTCGATCGATTTGTACTTCAGAGGTCATGCTTTCTTCTGAGATTTATCAAATTTGACTCACGTATGCCGTTCAAATAAACAGGTCAAAGCACTCTTTTATAGCCTCAGTAAAGCGTGAGACAGCATTGAATTATATATTTTGTCATACGTTTTATGTCTCGGTTTTTAAGAAGAGGATCCTTACAGTCGACAGTCTCTCATTCTTTTTGCGTTTGTGCTTTTTGTATTTGTGGTTGTGATTTTATTTCTATTTCTTATTTGCTTCCTCTCTCTGCATTTGTTTCTTGTACATGTCTATTTGTATTCTGGTGGTGTGGTAGAGAAGCCCTGATGGCTTTAACTCCGCCAGATTAAATAAATAAATAAATAGAAGATGAATGGGTGGATGGATGGATGGATGGATGGATGGATGGATGGATGGATGGACGGATCGATAGATAGATGGATGGATCGATAGATGGATGAATGGATGGATGGATGGATGGCTGGATGTATAGATAGATGGATAGATAGATAGATGGATGGATGGATGGATGGATGAATAGATAGATATAGATATAGATATAGATAGATATAGATAGATAGATAGATAGATAGATAGATATAGATAGATAGATAGATAGATAGATAGATAGATAGATAGATAGATAGATAGATAGATATAGATAGATAGATAGATAGATAGATAGATAGATAGATAGATAGATAGATAGATAGATAGATAGATAGATAGATAGATAGATAGATAGATAGATAGATAGATAGATAGATAGATAGATAGATAGATAGATAGATAGATAGATAGATAGGTGGATGGATGGATGGATGGATGGATGGATGGATGGATGGATGGATGGATAGATATCATTTGCAGACAAATATAAATGAATAAGAAATAAAATCATATTAGTGAGAATTTGTATTTCTTTTAAACTAGGATTATGAGGTGATGATTTTTTGTGTGAACGACGAATCTTTGGCTTACACTTCTGTTGAATGAAATCGTTTACTTTTAATTGAAAATAATAATGATTACAAATAAAAACAGTAAAGATACTTGACAGACGTTCTTCTAGTATGTATTATGACGAATCGCTCAACTGTAAACTAAAAACTAAATTTGGTACTTGGAATCAACTGTTAACATGAGGCATTGCTTTGTTAACATGTTGATTGGACTCAATGATTCGTATTGATTACTAAACACAACAACACGGTATTTTATTCAGCAACCTGTTCCATTACGGCAGGTTTTGTACTGCACACTACTTACTCGTTAACCTACTGCAAATTGGGTGCGTCGGCCCGGACATGCATTTGCGATGGTAATGAAAATTTTTTATTTAACGTGTCCTTAACAACAGTGGTAATTGAGAGACGATGAGATGGTAATACGACGATAATGGGACAGCGATGCAATGAGAGTGGCAGTGGAAACTGAAACACTCAAAGGTTGGGAAAAATGTAAATGCAGGCTTTAGTAACTTTGTCATAGTGTCGGTCAGTTACGAAAGCTGTCCGATTTAGAACGCTTCTGCGGATACAAAACTATATAATCTCCAAAACCGATATGCTTTAGTGCTAATTTGCGTATGAAAGCTTGCTTACCGTTTCTGTAGCTTTTCAATAGACAGAGCCACAATTTTTAGGTTGACCACATAAAGATAATTAACCTACATTATGCAATTCACAATAATTAATACTAACTAAATGTAAAACGGGCCTTTCATAAGTAACTGATCACTCGAAAAAATGATCAATTTTTATGATTTTTGGCTGTGTTGTATATCTCTGTTAGTAAGAATCTTTCCCGCTACCGTACATTCGATTTGGTTACGTGTTTGTCCGCCAGAAGTCGATCTAGTCACAATGTGTCTACCAGAAAGCGCCATTTCTATTCCATACGTGTTTGAATTGCTATAACAATTGATCGGCATACACGAAATGTTCGAACCTTGCTTGACGAAGTGTTTTCTAACAGATAGATCGGTCGCACAGGTCCAATTGCTTGCCCGCCACGATCTCCAGACTTAATTCTCCTGGATTTCTTTTTGTGGGTTTCTTTTTAAGAATCGTGTGCTTGCAGATAAGCCTCACACCATCCCAGAATTGATGTAAAGGATTGTGCACACGATACAGATGGTTACTCCTGAAATGATATCGAGAGTGCACGCCTTTGTGCATTCTTCGGGGCTGCAGACATGTTGAGAACTGTCAGCCATAATTAGTGTAAGTGTAACGTCATTGCAATTTATCGTAATTTGTATTTTTCTTACATTAACCCTAAGTTTTAAATTTCATAGCGATAGTGTCATTCATTTCTACATAGAAAAATAGAGACTTCTGGCGAGTAAAAGCGTAACCCAGGGAAAGGTTTTCACTAGCAGAGATGTACAATACAGCCAAAGATCGTAAATATTAGTCTATTTTTGAAGTGATCAGTTACGTATATACTTTTATTGAATAATTAAAAAGTATAAACTGTTGTGGCTATTTAAGTGCACAACAATTGAATAAAATCGATTGGTGCACAAGAAATGTAACTTGTGCGCAGAAATTTTCGAAACCGGGCCGACTTATTGCCTGACCGTTATTGTATATGAATACTGTTAGGAAAGAGATGGACATTACCTGCAGTAAATGGAATACTAACATTTCGGTAAGGTTTCTGTAAGAATGGAAACCAAATGACTCTGAGCTATGCTGATCATATGCGGTAGCTGTAGTTGGTGTTTGCAAACATTTTTGATAGAAAATGAAATATCTGCTGTAAAATTCTTGATATTCACCATTTTATTATCACTAGGAGGGACTACCCCCATTTTTAGGATTCTTACCAAAATGAATTATTATCCAACATATAGTTATTAATGAAATAAATTTAATTATCTCATTAATAATAATAATTATATCATTAAGTGATGTTTTCTGAGTATGTGGAGTTCTTACAGTCACAGCAACATAGAAACAGACATGGAAATCCTACATACCTAACCGAAAAAAAAAACAGAAATAAAACACACTAACACAGTACGAAATATACAGACAAAATGGGCAAACCTACACCGAAATGCTGGAAAACTGGTTTTTCTCACAACTTTATGAAGATTCCAATGACTTCATTTTCCAGCATGACGGAGCACCACCACATTGCCACAGGCAGATTCGACAATTTGTAAATGACACACTGTCTCAACATTGAGTAGGTCGCACGGGGCACTCTGAGAAGAGTTTGGGGCAAATTTAGCTATCGCCTCGATGTTGTCCGTGCAGCAGGTGGAGGACAAATAGAGCTCCTATAACATGGCGACTCACTAAACTATTTGCAATTTCTTGCGTAATTATAACTTATTGCCATTGCGAGATATAGGGCTTTTAAAGTAGGTCCATCTTTTTGATACACTGTGTGTAAAGTAGTAGTTACTGGAGTTTATTCAGTACTGACTTGTAAGCACCAGTAAAAGATTATTCACACAAATTAAAGAAAATACTAGTGTTTGAAAGTATGAACTAGCAGCATTTACTAGTCTACTAGTATTTGATACTATTAGTATCTGTTTAAATTTTATTCATTCCACTCAATGATAATGATGGTGATAAATAATAATAATAATAATAATAATAATAATAATAATAATAATAATAATAATAATAATAATAACAATGATGAAAATGAATTACGAACGAGAATGTAACGAGGAACACGGGCACTAGCAAAGATGTGAATGGGGGGGGGGAAGAGAAACTAGGAGTCGGGAAGTGATTGGAAGGGAGAAAGTGAGAGGAATAAGGATGCGAGTATATTGAAAATCTGGTATGTGCAAGTGAAAATGTGGGGGAAGGGGAGGGGAGAGAGAAATACAATATGAAGAGAAGAAATCATTCAAAGCAGTACCAGCATAGATAACTCATTTATAGATTCAGTGAGTGTTAGAGATAACGATATTGAAGGAAAAGAAGAAATAAATATGAAGAAAGACAGAGACAGAAATAAGGCTGAGATGAACAGTAAAGAAAGACCAGAACCTGCGACAGCTAAGGATTTGGAAATTAAAATTTTAGAAGTAACTTATTAAATGCGATTGAAAAATGTAGGGATGCGATCAAGAAGTGTAACTAAAGTGGAACTGGAAAAACATCGAGAAGTATAAGGAAGAGAAGAAGAAAATCAAGTGAGAAGAGAAAGAGTACAAGCAGTTACAGTGAGTGAGAATAATGAGGAAGGAATTGGGATAAGTGGATTACTGTGAAAGTGAACGTGAGTGAAAATAGGAAGAGTGGATATAATATAGAAAAAGTGTTAAGAGAATTGAATAAGTGATAATAAGGAAGTAGTATAAACATTGGAACAGTAAATTAATATAAGAGAAAGATAGGAGAAAAGGTCAATGAAAAATAAAAGTAAGGTAAATAATAAAATATAGTAATGTACAGGAAAAAGTGAAATTGAGATTTTAGTGAATATTAGTTGGGGAGAGGGGGAGGGAGAGTTCATTTTTATTTTTCTTTTATCGGGTTATTTTACGACGCTGTATCAACATCTAGGTTATTTAGCGTCTGAATGATATGAAGGTGATAATGCCGGTGAAATGAGTCCGGGGTCCAGCACCGAAAGTTACCCAGCATTTGCTCGTATTGGATTGAGGGAAAACCCCGGAAAAAACCTCAACCAGGTAACTTGCCCCGACCGGGATTCGAACCCGGGCCACCTGGTTTCGCGGCCAGACGCGCTGACCGTGACTCCATAGGTGTGGACGGGAGAGTTCAAAGTAGTATGTAATATTAGAGATGACACTGAGAAAGGGATAATATTAGGATTATTGAATAAATAGAGAATAGAAAATGAAAAGGTGTATAGTTAGTTAAATAGCAGTATTTGTGAAGACGTGCACTGCAAAACATGTGTTAATGTAATAATGTGTTATTGGTGGCACAGTATACGAGGAATGTGAAGTACATCATTTATTTTATTTATTTATTTTGCTAATAATTGTAACATAAAATATAAATAAACAGAAAAACTTTAGCTCACCCCCGAAAGAGAAGAACTCGTGCTCAGGGGCGGATTCCTGAATTGAAATTAAGAAGTATATAATATAATTTGTCTTATGTCTACTACGCAATAAGAATATATAAATTTAAATTTACAATTTTTCAATTTTTATAAAATCCATACATAACTTTTTAAATTTAATACTAGAACTACTATAATTGACAAGATCAGGATATTTAAATATAAATTTGTTATATATTCTTGGGCTTAAATTACTACTATGATTAAATACTGTAGCAGCGTTACATTTTGATTCAAACAATCTTAAAGAATTCATACCTTTTGTTTCATAACTATGCGAATACAATTCAAAATTATTTCGATTTTTATGTATGGATTTTATTAATACAATATAATACCATTACATGTAAAGAAATGCTGTTGACGTAAATATATGCTGCTGTGGATGCTGCTGTTGCTATACTACTACTACTACCACCACCACCACCACCACCACCACCACCACCACCACCACCACCACCACCATTTTGTGAAATGATCAACGGTTATTGTTTCCTTCGACGTCTCCCCCCTTTATCGTGGATAATTAATCTATATTTAGCAGTTGTTAAATAGCCTCACGAATTGATAACGGTTCCCTAAATAAACATATCTACATTATCTGGTAACGCAGAGAACGTGGGACGGCGAGCAAACACGACGAAATGTGGCGTGGAGCGCGTGCCCAACGTCTTGTAGTGTTGGCGGTCGATGGAAACGCGCGCGTTAGTCTGTGGCTTGTTCTCTGCAGGGGCAGTACACCGCACAGCGCTGCGACTGACAAGGTAGGACATGACTCGCTCAACACATATGCTGCTCTCAGTCTGCCTTCCGGGGATTTTCATAACCAAATTCGGTTCGTTCCTATCAGGAGTGCGAAACAGTCTTCATTACTGATGTGGGAAGTGACAGTTTCAGAAGTTTAGAAAGTTATGCGTGTATTTCGAATTTACATTAATGCTTCTTACAGAGTTTAGTGTATCTTCATAGTGATGTATATTTTTTATATTTAATTTTTAAATACACTAAATTTAATTTTTGCTTATGAGCGTGTTTAATCAGATTTTAAAGCAATAAACTTTTCATATGTAGCGGGACTTTTCAGTTATGCGGTTAGCACGAGTAATATCGTTCCTTAAAATAACATATTTTAAAATTATTAAATTGAATCCGTTCTTGAGAAATCTTACGGAAATTCTTACCATAAAGAAATGTTTTAATTACAAAAAGAGTTACCATAATTATTGAATTTAACTGTACAGTGGATTTACCATTTGATACATGTTAATAGTAGATAGCGTCTGATCGTGGGAATCGTGTTGTATTGTTTTTTAATTGTACGCCGGCGTGCATTTCCTTAAATATTCCGAGTTAAAGGTTAGGTTCGGCTATTAAGTGACATGAGGCCGAGGAATGTGACAAGGTTAGAGTGGGCTAAATGAGGAGATAGATAAATGACAGGAGATCGAGAATTATGAGGGGATAGGCAAGTTTATGCCGCTAAAGTAAACATATACTAAAATTATTATTACTAATTGTAAAATATAAAACTAATTTACAAAAATGAGGTAAAATGTGCGTTTTGAGAAATGTTTTTCTTACTTTTGTTACCATTAATAAACATTTCCTTCTGCTTCCTTTATTATACAGTATAACATTTCGCAGATAGTACAATATAAGGACAGAATAGACACTAATTTAGTTGAACTGTGGTTTAATAGCTACAAATTTACTTTTACTATAGTGTAACTTATCCAGATTTTCTTCATTCAACTAGAAAACTTAATTCAATTAGTAAATAAACGGGGCATCTTACTCTATTTCGAGCCAATTATTTATTAATGTATTGTAGTGTATATTGGCAGATACATGTTATAGGTTACTTCTTAAAGTATTTACTAGTATACAAACTTTCAAAGGGAGGTTCGAACTGGTTGTAGAAAGATCTCTTAATAAGACAATATAAGGCAAGAAAATAATACACAAACTATATGGGAGACTGATAATTTCCATTTTTCTTCCAGGAATTAAACCCATGTTCATTAGATTCGTAGTCGAAATGCTATATATCTGCGAACAATTAAGGCAAATTAGTATTACCCTGGTATTACCAATAAATTATATTTATTTATATTTTTGTGATACTGTAACACCTTTAATGTCCACCGCTATGGAGTAGAGGTTAACATGCCTGATCTTGAAACGAGCTGGCTCGAGTTCAAATCCTGGTTGGGACAAGTTACCTGGTTGAGGTTTTTTTTTTTTTCGAAGTTTTCCCTCAACCCGTTAAGAGCAAATGCTGGGTAACTTTCGGCGCTGGACCTGCTCTCATTTCGCTGACATTATCACCTTCATCTCATTCAGAAACAGTTGACGAAACGCCGTAAAAATATTAAATTAAAACACCTTTAATTCGAGTACTAACTACTTGAATTCTATACTAAAATAATATTAACTGTTTTGTTAGCAATGCCCGCATCTGTGTAGTTTATAAATCATCCAGTCTTAAATTAAATTCGCAATACTATACCTGGCTATCAGCATAAAACGTTCTGTTTGAAGTATTTTCAATCGATTTTTTCCCCAAGCGAACGTAATCCTTACGCCAGCTTATAAAACTGTTGATTTCTTACGCGTGAACAGAGTTACAGTACTTTGTAAGAGTAAAATTATCATAATCAAATATTGGTTATTTTATATTAGTATTATTCACGTATACAGAGATTAACAGTAAAGTTGTTAAAGAAATTTTGATTTTCTTGAATATGTTTTTTTATATAATAAAATTAATCTTTATAAACTGAAGAGAAGGCCTCATGGCCTTAACGACGCCAGAATAAATAAATAAATAAATGAATGTATGAATGAATAAATGAATAAATAAATACATATTAATTAATTAATTAATTAATTAATTCGGCAACTTTATTAAACTCAATGTTTTTAACCTAGCACTGAATGGATATAGCAGGATTGTCGATATTGAAGTCGGAAAAACGTCTAGAAATTATTGTAATATATTTACCAGATATGTAATACCTGAAGATCATCATTATTATTGGAACGCTATAATAATAATAATTTTCTATGTCTATCTTAGTCAAGATTGTATTTACTGGACCAGCAGATGTGTTAATATATGAATTATCAATCCTATATTTCACCAGGTACATCGCATGTATGCAATTTTATATAGGCCTATATGAGAAAGAAGCCCGCTACGGTGTACTTAACGTCTAAGATCCAACTTCGAATGCTACGCTCGAGTGTTCGCACTCCATCTAGGGATGGAATGTTTGTTGTTGTGATGTCTTGTTCTTTATTAGATAAAAACCTGGCGTAAAACCGACCGAACATGGAGTTAACTCGTGTCTACTTAAAATATCAAGACCGGAAAAGCATTCATTTTATCAGCTGAAAATGTGATATGTAGCGTATTTTAAGTAGAGATCTACTGCTAGATGACGTAATAGTAATATGCGTTACAAGAGCGGTATGTTGAAGTTTTCATGTTCGAGGAAAAGTCTGAAAAAGCGAAACGTAGTTGAGCTTTTTTAATTTCCGAGAATTGAAAGAAAACATACCGCTCGTGTATCGTACATTATTTTGTGCGAAGATCGTTTATTACATACCTGAAAGAGGAATTTCTAATTAGTTGCAATGAAATCTCCATCTTGGTTTCTGTTCAATGCCGGCAAATTTGTAAAACAAAAATATCTATCTTCAACATTGTTGCTTTGAAATGTTTTCTGTGTTTACTATACTCCAGCAAGCAGTGATATACGTCTGTCTTCCCCCCCCCCCCCAGTCCATAAATGCGAACTTAAAACAAACGGTAAGTTTATGTAATGATTTATTTTTCATTTTAATATTTTAACAATATTATTTATATAACATATTGCAGTAATAACATCGGCATCTGGAATATTGTTGATTTTTTCACGGCTTCCTTAATGTTGTTTGCATCACGAATCCAGTAACTTTAGTGGAGTTGTAGAGTTTACTTAATTTTTGCAAATATTTAAGAGCAATAATTAACAGTGCTATTTAGGTGAAATTGCAGTGGTAAGTTTCCAATTTATAATTATTACTAGCCTATATTGAACGTCTCTAAAATAATATGTTAGAAGCCTAAAGCAGTAAAATAAATATGTCACTTAAGCGGTAAGAAGAGGGAAATTGTTGTGTGTGTTAGGTTGGGAATACTGAATGTGGAATTTTAGACTTTGCGCGGATTGGTTTTGTGCGGAAACCAAGCAAATACGCACGATCTCGCACAAAAGAATTTTTATTTGTGTCTTATTATTGAGAACGGAAGATATAGATGTGCATTCGAATCCGGTGTAGCCTAAGGTATGTTTTGTCCGTTGTGAATGTGATGTCCAAGATTTTATTAGATAAAGACTGGCATCATGCTAATCGTGACGTCAGAGGAGTTTTACCGTGTGTCTTGTTATTAAGAGCGAAGAATGTTCAAATTACAGATGTGTGTCAGTTATGGATTTCTGTCCGTTTTAAATATGATGTGCAACATTTTGTTACATAAAAACTGTAGCATTTTGTTAGATAAAAACTGGCATAATACCAACCGTGATGTCAGAGGGGTTGCTATTAAGAGCGGTATGTCCAAAATATAGATGTCTGCTCGAATCTCATTTAAAATGTGGGTTTTTGTCTGCTGTCGGTGTGATGTCCAACATTTTGTTAGGTAAAGACTGACATCGTGGCAACCTTGACGTCAGGGAATTTCACTGTTGTTAAGAGCAGGGAATGTCCGAAACTTGGATGTCTGCTCGAATCTCAATTAAGGCATGGATTTTTGTTCGCTGTCAGTGTGATGTCCAACATTTTGTTAAGTGAAGACTGGCGTAATGCCAAAGCGACGTCATAGGAGTTCCACCGTGTGCAGTGTTATTAAGAGTGGAGGATGTCCAAAATATGGATGTCTACTCGAATCTCGTGTAAACCTAAGTTATAAAATATAGACTTGGAAGTTCCGATCGCGATGTAGGAGATACAGGTTGACTGATAGCGGAGTGTTGGACGGAGGTGGGGGAACAGGCTAGGGCTTGTTTACTTTTTCCGGTCTGGTTGGAAGTTTCATACGTACTAGCACTTAAGCTGGGACAGTTGGGACTACATGAAGTCATTGCGATGTTGAGAACGAAATTGAATTGGAACAAATTTTTAAATATACATTCTTGAATTCCTTCAAAAAAAAAAAAAAAAGTAGAAATAAATAATTTTACTTGAACTGAAAAAATACGTCACAATTGCTGAAAAAAAGCCTTTATTATGGATTAAAATATATGACATGATTTTGAATTACCGGTATCTATAATTAAAAATTATACGGTATAAATCCAAATTATAAATAGGAGATATTTAGAATATGTAATTTAAATTAGTATTAATATATTATTGTGTTTACCATACTGTACATGTATATTTAAATAAATATCTTGTTAATTTGTGATACCGGTACTTCATTTCACTTCATTTGATTCTTAGTTTACTCTATTTTCTTATCAAGTTAACCTACAAAACTTTCGTTTTGACTTCTTAATAATATTAAATTCTTACTAAATAGACTACTTCACTATACTTTCATTTTCAGTATAGCGTAATATTATTTTCGTTTCTTGGTAACGAGTTTTACTTATACGTGAATTAGGTTTATATTAAATAGGCCCTAAAACATATGAAGGGTACACGGGAATAACGATCAAGGTCCATTTTAGAAAGTTTCGAGAAAAACGAATTTTAAAGTTTCAGCACTTAATACTTTGTTATGTGTGTATTTAATAGAAATTGGCGTAGTGGAATGTCAAGAACGATGATTTCTTATTACTAGCTAGACCACATGATAGTACTTCCTTTCCACTATAAAATAGCATTATTAACTCAATTTCGATTTTGGATGGACCTTGATCGTTTTTCCCGTGTACCCTTCATATGTTTTCTAAAGATTTATCTAAATATTGTTTATTTTATAGTAATCTGATTAGTTTCAGACAAGTCTATTTCTGGTGACCTATGTTTTATAATTACTGTGTTTATATCACTTCTTTTCCTTATTTTGTAATTTATGTAGGCCTACAGTTACAAATGGTATATGTTCTGATATTCTAATAATTAAGTATTATTATTATTACAATTTGTTACAAAGTACCTTTGTAAATTGTATTGCCCTGTAGAACTGTTTATAGGCCTAAGAATAATATTACGTTTCTACAACCTAGAGACGATAATGCAATGTAGTCCAACCAACGTAATATTTACTTTTGTCCTTCAGGCGAAAATTAATTTTTTCCTTGCTTAGCCTATATTGCCCTATCCAGCTAACATGATATAATATGCATGAGGGGAGGGACTACCTTGCCAGTTGCTTTGTTAAACTTATTATTCTCTGTGTACTGAACTTCAGAGTAAATGTGTCTCAACTTCGAACTCTAGTTATGAGTTTTTGTCCAGTGACTTCAGATACAGTAGATGTGTGTTCGGATCCTGTGTAGAGTATGTATTTTATCCGTTATCAACGTGTGTGTCCAACATTTTATTAGG
This sequence comes from Periplaneta americana, assembly GCF_040183065.1. Taxonomy (NCBI): domain Eukaryota; kingdom Metazoa; phylum Arthropoda; class Insecta; order Blattodea; family Blattidae; genus Periplaneta; species Periplaneta americana. Next base: position 106,319,394 of record NC_091125.1, on the reverse strand, counting down.
TAAACACTGGTCTCATGTGAGTCTGATATCAGAGGATAGGCCTATATCGATTTGTGTTCGAATCCTATGTAATGTATAACATTGTCTGTTGTTGTAAATGTGATACTCTACGTTTTATTAGACAGAGACCTTTCGTCATACCGATCTCACGCCACTTGAGTTTCAGTGTGTGTTTTATTTTCAAGAGTTAAGACTAACATATGGATACATTAGAATGGCGATCTTACTTCACTGGAATGCTATACTGTATCCTATTATGAAGGTCGAAGAAATTACAAAGTATGAATGTGTGATCGGCTTCCGTTAGAGTATGGATATTTCTGTTTGCAGTGTGGAGGTCTAGTTACGCCGAATCCACGTCACAGGGTGTGGTATTGCAGCTTTGGCTTTAAGAGGACTGGAGTCGGGACGGTTCCGTACACTTAGGCGCCCCAGCGAATAGGGATTATAAAGAATGGACACTGAGCGAATTTTCCTGTATTTTGTTTCTCTGTGCGCCAGCGTATAGTTCCACTTTCAAGCGCTAGAGGTTAGTGTAATCGAGCATACGCTAAGATAATAATTGAGGACCCGGGATCCAAACATTGCCTACCTTATTGCATAATCCAGTAACGGTTTGCTTCAAATAAATTCAAGTTAACAGCTTTTCCTTATTTCTCAGTGACAAACTAGTTGTAATAATAATATTTTATATTTCAGATATCGTAAATTATATTATAAAATAATATAATACATTATAAAAATAAGTATCGAATTCGTTTAATATTTGTATATAATATAATATAGGTATATGGTTTTACTTCTCGTAAGAGTTTTGTTTTTCCATTTTCAGCGCTATCAAATCATTACATAATTTAATTGTTGTTGGGTTCAACGTCTCAACTCTCATTATAAAGGAACTCTAGAGTCTAGACATTACAGTTAATGACGGATTTATTATTTTATGGATCCATTTTATTTTATTTGAATACATAATGTGCCTAGATATATTAATTATATGTGTTATATTTCTGCTGTGTCGACTGCTAGCTGGTGTGATGTCAGCGCCAACTCTAGGGAGAAAGCAGAATCTCACGCTTTAGCTGGCTTGAAGGTCATTGAAATCAGTCCGGCTACATCAAAGGTACCGACGCGAAGTGTCCATTCTTTATAATCCCTATTCGCTGGGCGCCTATATGCGATGTTTGTTGAAGTCCGATAGGTGGCCTGAGTGGCTTTCGTAAATCCAACTCTCACAGGTGGGTCGTCCTGCTTGAGTCCCTGATAGTCAGGTCTCATTTCGCGAACGAGTAGCCGATGAGCCCCAGGGGCCCGGAGCCCCAAGATCTTCCTGATCAGACGACGCTGACAGGATGCAGCCTCAGGCCCTGATAGAGCCAGGTCTCATTGTCACACGAGTAGCACAGGATGATATTGCAGCACTAAAGCTTTGCTTTGCTCCAATCTGAAAGTAGAACTTAAATTAACCGGTACACACCTGTGGAGTAACGGTCAGCGCGTCTGGCCGCGAAACCGGGTGGCCCGGGTTCGAATCCCGGTCGGAGCAAGTTATCTGGTTGAGGTTTTTTCCGGGGTTTTCCCTCAACCCAATAGGAGCAAATGCTGGGTAACTTTCGGTGCTGGACCCCGGACTCATTTCACCGGCATTATCACCTTCATTTCATTCAGACGCTAAATAACCTAGATGTTGATAAAGCGTCATAAAATAACCCAATAAAAATAAAAAAATGAATTAACCGAACTTAAACATTTAAATTATGTTTTATTTAACGAGCTCGCAACTGCAGAAGTTATGTCAGCGTCGCCGGTGTACTGGAATTTAGTTCGGCAGAAGTTTTTACATGCCAATAAATCTACTGACATGAGCCTGTCGTATTTAAACACTTAAATTCCATCGACCTGGGCCGGGATCGAACCTGCAATCTCGAGCACAGAAGGCCAGCGCTATACCGACTACGCTACTCAGTCCGACTTAACCGACCTTGAATATGAACTGAAATACATTTAGATTGTTACGTGATCACGAACGAGTCAGTTACTGCTTTTTATGTTTGGTTGTTTAACGACGTTGTATTAGTTACTAGATTATTTACCGCCAATGGAATAGGTAATACGTAGCGAGATGATATTTTTGGCGACATGAGGCCGAGGATTCGCCATAGATTATCTGACATTCGTCTTACGGTTGAAAAAATCTCGGAAAAAAACTCAACCAGGTAATCAGTCTAAGCGGGAATCGAACCCACGCCCGAGTGCAACTCCGGATCACAGACAAACGCGCTACAGCCTGAGCTGCGCCGGTGCCTCCATTACTTCTTACGGAAGTATTTTCCTCTAGATCAGAACTTGCTTGAACGCGGGTAATCTAAACTTAACTTATGTCTGAATCTATCAATTTTCCGTTTGTCAGTGAAATGGTAAGTTTTTTTCATCAGATTTATAAGCGGAAAAATTACAATGGCAGTCTTTTTTTCAATTCATTTCTCAATTTCGATAATGTGAAGTGAAGACATTGTCCCAGTCTAGTAAGTTCATTATCAGTAAATGTTTTCTTCAATATAAGTGGAAGAAGAGCATTTTACTGTATTGAAGAATGAATAAACGATTTTGTTCACTAGAACGAATTTTTATACAGTTTACAACGTGGAGAATGCAGAAATACGGAGAGAACATAATGTTAGCACAGTCTAGTATATACAGTCATGAAGCTTGAGTTTATGAGGGTGCTAGAAACAATAGACTGTGCAGGTACTATTTCGCATTGTATGTAATGAGGCGATAGCGATCATAGCGGTTAGCAACTATCTATGGATGCATATTTACTATAGAGTGTCTGCTTCCAGACTAGCCGGCCCGGGCTCGATTCCCGGCGGGGTCAGAAATTTTAATATAAAATTTCTACCTCTGGACTAGGAGAGATGGCGGTGCACAATTTCTAATCACTAGATTGTGCACCAATATGCCTGGGTTAAATCCCAAATCTCTCCGCTGTGCATATGAAGATAAGGTATATGTCACTGTTGATAGTGATTTGTCCGTCGTTGGGGACGTTAAGTCTGGCGGCCTCCTTGGTGCTATTCGACAGAAATAGGTTACGTGCCGGCACCGGGTTTCCCCTTCTCCCTTCATCATCATCATCATCATCACCATCACCACTTATTTCCATACACTACACTTACACGAACACTTACATATACTCACCCTAGTACACGACATAAAACTCTACAGATGCACATCATGTACAGTGTGACCCGCCGAAGTGGTGTACAACTGGAAAATGTGTCACAGTTCTGCCATCCATCCGCAGTATGCGGAACCCGAATCACGCAAGTGATGTGGATGGGCATTGGATACACACACACATATATTTACTACGTATTGAGCTTCGTGACTGTACTGTATATACTAGACTGTGATGTTAGTCTTGCGCGTAATGATACGCTAATAAGATTCACGCTTTCAGTATTAACTTAATTTGAATAATTCTGTTAGCTTTCTTTGACAGAAATTTTTAAAGATTTGTTTTAACAAGGACAGAAATATGTTCATGACCTGTATTATTTGGTAGTAAACAGAACATAATTCATCTACCAAAAAGAAAGCCAAAGTATCCAATTCTGGCTCAATTTCTTCACTTTCATGCAGCCCTGTCCATCAGCGCAGATGTGGTCTTTCCAGATCAGTTCAAAGTTTCTTACGAAAGCAAAACTGAAAACTGAACTTATCTAACCTAACTTCAGTTTTAAGGTCTAGTTCAGTCTTCAAAGCTTATAGAATGTATCGAGTTATATTGTGTAAACTTTAAAATATAGCCTACACGAATTTATAGTGATAATGATTATATTAATCTAGTATTATAATTACATGACATTATGTGATGGCTACTTACTTGACCGGCACTTTTCATATTTAATTCAGAATGTAATTTTTGGTATTAATATTTGATTGTACACAGCTTACAAACTGTCCATTTTTCTATTACGTAATGAATTTTATGGGCGAAATCTGCAAACAGACTGATTCAATATTGTCTTTCATTGCTCGGACATGTTGCGTAACCATTAGTAAGTAAACAATTGAAATGTACGACTCTGCCTCCCTTTGCGCTTTGTTCGATCGGTATCACGACATGGAACACAAAGGAGCGTAGATACTGTCAACAGTCGACCACAGCGAGTCGAGGAATTTAATGGGGAATGTTACCAACTTGAAGTACTGTAGACTCTCTTCGAACTAATGTGTGTTCGTTTTCCCTGTTCTCTCGTATTATCTGCAATATTAATTGCAACCTGTATGGAAGTTGGTTAGTGCAACCACCGGTTAAAATTGCCACCTCATTCCTGGTTAAGCCTCTATCTCTAGGATTAAACTAGAGGTTAAACACGGTAATCTTTAACCGGTCATATTTGAGCGGTTAAAGAAGATAACCAGTGATTAGTAGCATCTTAAATAAAATGATTGCCAGATTCACAGCTGATTATTTCGAAGACAAATTATTATATTTGAATTATTTGGATCGGGATGCTGAGTGTGAAATTGTATTAATGGAAGGAGAGAATCTTACGAGGAATTAAGTGACAAAAAATTTCAGGAGAGATTAGCCCTGCAATTTCTGCTGCAACAGTTATCACTTGGACTATACCACAAACAGAAACAATCTTTTTCTCCTATGAACAGGCTGCTTACAACATTACGATTCTATGCAACCAAGATTTTCAGTGTTTTAAGAGAAGACACTGCACAGATGTATAGTACAACCACAGTCTAGTATATACAGTCACGAAGCTCAATACGTAGTAATTATGCATAAATAGATAGTTGCTAATCACTAGGATCGCTACTATCGCTCCATTACAGACAATACGAAATAGTCTGTTGTTCCTAGTACCCTCACAACTCAAGCTTCGTGACTGTATATAATAGACTGTGGTTCAAACTGCATTACGATTCATTCACGATGTAAACAGCGTAATAGCATTTCTCGCTTCAAGGTGTACGAGTATCTTTTTTTCCTACGTCACAGCTTGAACAAAGACAGATTATGAATGGATTCTAAGTTATTACACAGTTTCCTGGTACAATTGGGACCCCTAGATTGTACAGTAGGCCAACACACATTCATATCAGTCTCCTGGTGGTCTATGCTTCAGCCTTTTCTTTTATAGAGGCCTATATTCCATAACCCTCTATCACATATTTATATCTAGTCTCTCCATACTTCAGACTCACGATGAGATAGAATCATTTTCGCTTTTTACTTTCATTTTACATTTTGTAAGATTTTAATCTAACTGTACCGAAAAGCAAATAAATTTAACCAGAAAATATAACAGCAGTCAAAGGCAAACAAATGTAGAGCTAAAATACAGGATGCACTTTCGTTTCGATGTGATAGAATGGAATACGCGCAGTTATATTTGTAGTTAGACAACTTTGCAAAATTATAGATACTTTCCCTTTATTATTTTATAGAAACAGTGAACCATCACATCCTGATTAAATGAGGTGTCTTTTAGCCATCTATAATCCTGTGATTGTAAATGGTGCACCGAAATGATATTTTAACCACGGTTACTTATTAATAGTGGTTTTGTAATTCATAGTTACTACCATAGGTAGGAAGTTCCTACCAAAACAGTAGATTTCAATTGAGTACAGCGAAGAGTATAGATGTCACACGCGCCTCGCCCTGCTCTCGCTCGCTACAGACGATACTCAGATCTCATAAACAATGCATAGTATCATTCTGTGCAGCTATGTACAGTCTTGAATAGTTTGAAGAATATTATTAATAATTAATAATAAAAATTAAAATTATTTATATTAATACTTTAGGTTCTGTTTAGAGTGAGCTATTCTGTTATTATTCTATTATTTACATAATGTTAATATTATGGATGATTTCAAAAAAAGTAAACTCACCTGTTACTAAATAATTATGTAAACAGGACTGTGTAACACTTTTAGGTATTTTTTCCCGGATTATTCTTCGTTAAATGTTGACGTCTCGTGCTGCTATGCATTCGGTTGCATTATAGTCCAAGTTCAACATCGAAATTACGATACGAACTTCCTAGCTGTCATTACAATATAAATGAAACATTTTCTTGAAAGCAATTATGAGTTTAATAGTATGTGCCACATAGAGAATACACTATTAGATTCACAAAGTAGTTGTTCTGATGATAGTAAGAAATAATGTATCATATAATTTTCAGATTTGCTGTATTAACGCCTTGTGACGTAGAATGAATATTTTCAGAGTACAAATATTGTTTTTATTTTTTTCAGAAAATAAAAGGAGCATTTCTTTTGATAAAATGAAAATGTTCATTGCTAGAATCATAATTGTTACATTGTATGTTATTTTTTATATGTTTGGGTAAATTATTTTAGATTGAAAGTTACGAAGTTTATAATTACATGTTATTTTTTATATTATTCGTTTATTATTTTCTTGTTCTAAGACCGTGAACGATTGGATCACATGTTTGGGTACCACCCGGCTGTATATATTTGTCGTCCTAGTTCGCTGACATTGAGAGTTACGCTACTACTTTTCATTCGGTAGAGATATAGTCCAAGCTCGCACAACTTAACAGTTTTGTTATCAATTCTGCTCTGGTTATTACGTTTTAAACCGAGGTTGTTACACAAGTCTTTAAGACGTCATGTTGAAAGTATTATGTGTGAAGCCTGGAGTATTTGCTGTTCATAAATGGATTTCTGCTAAATCCTGTTACTCTTGGGGTTTTGATTTTAGGTTAGTAATGATACTCTTATAAATAATATTGTAACAATACCGTACTACAATAGAAGAAATGCAAGGAAATTAAGTGGGGAGATGGGTGAAAATGTGGTAATTTTTGGTTTAAAAAATTTTCTTTTAGAAAATTAAGTTATGATGCCTACTTTACACTTTGACGTGGTTTTAGAACCCTACCGCGGTTGTGTCAGTAATTACGCCATCTTTAAAAAGGCTGCTCTCATTAAGTTTAAAATGAATCCGAACTATTAAAATCATTTTCCCGTACTTCTTTTGCCCACTTCTCTGCAATCACATTGTTGATTCCACAAATTTTGTGGTAGAAAGCTGACATCTTTACTGTACGTTTCTTAAGGTATACTTAACAAAGTGATGTTGGCAGTTTTTTTAAGGAAGTATTTTTTTAATAAAAAATAAAATATGTGCTTGCACTCTGTAAATTTTATAAATTTGAATATGAATAAGTTTAATTTTCTCCCTGTGTTTACAAGGCAAAACCGAAACATAATATATGGATGAAGAAACTTTCTATAGCGATCATAGGTATTGTAAAAAAATCGTATATAATTCTTGAAATTTGAGGGAGAAGAAACATTTAAAAAATATGGTAATTGTTATTTATTTAAATTTAAATAACTCTTAAATCACTAAACTTATAATCGTAATCTAGTATATACAGTCACGAAGCTTAAGTTTAAGAGGGTACTAGGAACAGTAGACTGTGCAGGTACTATTTCGGATTGTCTGTAATGAGGCGATAGTAGCGATCCTAGTGGTTAGCAACTAACTATGGATGCATATTTACTACGTATTAAGCTTCGTGACTGTATATATTATACTGTGCTATAATCATGGAAAACATTATTACTGATATCAATAGGAGTATGTGTACAAAAAAAATCAAGACTCTCGCTTAAAAATACATGAAATAGAAATTTCACATATCATCCCCTGAAATTTATTATGCTGATATGTTATAACAACGCTTCGGCAGCGCTTGCATATCGCCGAGATTGATGTTAACAGCGACACGGACATAACATGACGTCACGCTCTTATATCAGGGGACGAACAGATAGTTCAAACTAGCAGTAAGGGGTGGAGAACAGAAGTCGTAACGGAAAGGAATATTGTGCAAACGGATACATTCTTTACCGCTCTCTGTCAATAAAATACGTTGTACAGTAGTATACAGAGTGTTTCAAAAATACGGGGCATAATTTCAGGTATGTATTTCCCACATGTAGACAATCAAAATAGTTCATTACAACATGTGTCCGGAAATGCTTTATTTCCGAGTTATGGCCTTCACAACATTGAAATTCACCGGAACGTTTTTCTTTCCGCAGGTCATTGCCGTCAAAGGAGACATTAAGAGGGCACTCTGACAGTTCATTCCGAGGCGAAGGTTACATTCAGTGTTGTGTAGGCGTTAGACTGTGCGACATGTATTCAAATCAAACAGACTTACGGGGCACGCGTACACAAACTTCCTGGAAAACACCATACCTCATGTTTTAGAGGACACTCCACTGATCAATCGTCAACACATTCACTTCTTGCATGATGGCGCTCCTGCTGGCACTCTTCAGTCGTACGGCTCGCCGGTACTTGGATCGAAGGTTTCCTGATCGATGGATAGGTAGAGGTGGCCCAATTGCTTGGCCTCCACGCTCACCTGATCTGAACCCTCTCGATTTCTACTTGTGGGGCCATTTAAAATCATTGGTTTATTCGTCTCCGGTGCCTGATTTGGAATCCCTTCGGAATCGAATTGTGGCATGTTCTGAGGACATACGCAATACTCCTGGAGTTTGGGATCGTGTTCGCAGGTCAATGAGACATCGATGTGAGGTCTGTATTCAAGCAGGAGGTGGACATTTTGAAGATCTTCTGTAATGACAACGACCTGCGGAAAGAAAAACGTTCCGGTGAATTTCAATGTTGTGAAGGCCATAACTCGGAAATGAAGCATTTCCGGACACATGTTGTAATGAACTATTTTGATTGTCTACATGTGGGAAATACATACCTGAAATTATGCCCCGTATTTTTAAACACCCTGTATTTACGTATTAGAGATCGTCATAGCTAGAGGTATGCTGGAGGTAAGCACTGTCAACAATTCAAAGGCCAGTGCATATAGTATGTATTAAAGAATTCGATAAGGAATGCTTTTATTTAAAAGGAGAAAATACTATATTATATTGCAAATTCTGCCATATAGATATGAAAGGACGGAAATATTTTATTCAGAGGCATTGTAATCGTGCGAGACGCCGTGAAAATCCAAATATTGAAGATATAGGATCAATTTCTCAAACAGTTTCGCGTAGCCTGAGTATTACCGAGATTTGTTTGATATAATGGTACATGCACCTGATGTTCCCGTACCTCCATAGCCCGTTGTGGTCCGCTGGGAGAGCTGATTAGGTGCTGCGAGTTAGGCCTATGATGCCAAGTACCACAACAAAATGGTTTAAGTTCTTCACATCGTACATAGCGAAGATAGTTACGCAATCAAAATGACAAAATCCCTGACACTAGATTAATTAAGAAATTATCACGTGTTCATTAACAATTATTTTTCACATGTGTTCAAAACCATAACATTGCTGGAATCTTTAAATATTGAAATGTCCGAGGCACTTCGACTAGTGGACCAAATAGTTCGATTCAATGAAGGTTCTACTGTTACAAGATCGAGAATGAATCTCGAAAATGTTTTGGAGAAAAATTTTTGTTAAAATGCAACTTTGTGCGGTATACAAATACTGTGTTACGTTCTTTCCTAGAGTGAGCATATGTGAGAGTGTAAATATCTACGACATTCCTTACTTACGATATATGCTTTAGTCACATCATGTGACATAGAGAGAAGCTTTTCTCGATACAAAATTTAAGTGATAATAGGAGACTTTTTTTGTTTAATTACTTTAATAATATGTTATAAGCAAAGCTCGGAACTTGGGGACTTGTGTTTCATGTGCACGAGTAAGGTTACAGGTTCAACGTACACACAGCTCACGCTGCAAGTGCTCAGGGACAGTCGTGTGTACTAAGAAGTGGTCACATCGAATGAGAGGAAGACGGACGAGGAAACTGTGGCATGTCGAAGACAATGACATTCAGAGAATTACAGATAAACGGTCTGTTTGAGGAATTAGAAAATACGTGTTATTCGAATGCATATTATACAAGTTTCAAAATACATTTTTGTAAACTTTAGGTATAGAATTTCGTGGAGGAATTCGAAGGAGATACATTATTTTCTTCGAATGGAGAGTTTATATTTTGTAAGTTGTGCTACACACAAACTAAAGGCTGGAAACCGGCATTCATTGAAAGACATTACAGTCCCTTAAATTAGTGGAAAATTTGTCCATAGCCATGGATCAAGTAGCAGAGGAACCTACGTAGAACAAATTGAAAACTATTTTTGAGAAAAATTTAGGATATACTTATCTTTCTCACATACGAGATCAGCTAGCAATTGCTCAAAATCAAACGGAAAACAGTGACAGTGAAAACATTCAGCATTTTAAGTTTGCTCTCGTCACTTCATGTGACTTGGAAATAAGTTTTTCTTGTTTCATATCAGCGAAGAAGTTATGGGTTTGAAAATATTGGAATGCACGTAGTCATACACTGTAATAAAATGTACAGAGCAGAACAGTAAATTTGATATATTTCTCATGTTTATTTTTATTATATATGGTGTAAAATTATGTGTTTCAACCTACCATAATACTATCAATATGTTGTTCCAGTCAGAAACCACTTTTATAGCAGACCTGACAGTACCTCCGTGCTGGAAGCGGGAGTTTGTTGGCATTGAAGTCCGGTCGCTTAGCCACGTGCAAAGACACAAGTCCCCAAGTTCCGAGCTTTAGTTATAAGACACTGTAATGAATTGTAAGAGAATCAGACATACATACATACATACATACATACATATATACATAAACATTCATATATTACATACATACATACATACATAAACATTCATATATTACATACATACATAAACATTCATATATTACATACATACATACATAACATACATTACATTACGTAACATACATACATACATACATACATACATACATACATACATACATACATACATACATACATACATACAGTTGACCGGGTTGGCAAGTTGGTATAGCGCTGGCCTCCTATGCCCAAGGTTGCGGGTTCGATCCCGGGCCAGGTCAATGGCATTTAAGTGTGCTTAAATACGACAGGCTCATGTCAGTAGATTTACTGGCATGTAAAAGAACTCCTGCGGGACAAAATTCCGGCACATCCGGCGACGCTGATATAACCTCTGCAGTTGCGAGCGTCGTTAAATAAAACATAATATTTATTTATATACATGCATACATTACATGCATACATTACATGCATGCATACATACATACATAACATACATTACATTACGTAACATGCATATATTACGTAACAAACATACATACATACATACATACATACATACATACATACATACATACATACATACATACATACATACATACAATAACTCACTAACATAACGCGTGGAACTCAAAATTTGGCCGTAAACAGTTTTAGTAATTCTGAAGCAGATCTTTTACAATTACTCACCTGTACTCAAGTCACATGATGACTTCTCACAGAAAGTCCTAGGGCTCGAAATACAGCATATGCTATAACATTTATGGAACAGATTTGCAGCTGTTTCATCGTCCAAAATCCTCACTGGATGTAACAAAGATTGAACCTCGGAGCTTTTGGTGAGAAGCCGTCACGTAACGGAACTGAGCCACAGTGGGTATTGATATCAATTAATGACATAAATATCATTCTTTTGTGAGTGGTTAGTTCTGGTTTTCAAACACCAAGTTTCTGTATCTTAGGAAATACGATATTTATTTAACTGGAGAGCAATATTTTTCCTTTTCTTGTTCAAGAACCACTTTATAAATTTCATATTACATATGTGCATATGTAGACAGGAATACTTGTTGACTTTCAATTTCCACTGATATCGACTTCAATTTATATTACTCGCTGTGTTCTGGAAGTAAAATAAACTACAAGAGAATGTTTGGAATACTGAAGTCTCTAGCAAGAACATAAAGTTCGACAAATTTAGCCTACATGTTTGTTTTATTGAAGGAAAGTGAATTTAAAACTCCGTACATGTTGCGAACTTAAAATGAATTATTTCCCTACGACTACACTTTTGATGCATTTCACAGTGTCAGATATCAATAATTTAACTGGACAAAAAATGGATTTTGTAAATGTCTTAAATCTATATCTTTTGCATTGAAAATAACGAAAAAAGAATGATAGCATGTAACTTGGAAGGAATTAACAAGTTTAGAGAAGCTTCACACACATTTAATTACATTTTACAGTTCGCAGTTTTTGTTTTGTAAATTAGAGTGACAAGATTTTGTTCAAAGTTATTGATGCATTCACTAGAGTTATGTGATAAAAATAAATGGTATAGCTACATTAAATTAAGTTAAATTAAATAAAAATGAATTAAATTATATTTCTGCGGTTACGAATTTTATGACATTTACATAATTCATTCAATTTATTAACGCTGAACTGGATAGTAGAAATATACATCCAAATCCAACTACATATTTTGTATGAAGATTAAGAGCAACTAAAATAAGTATTCCAGTTTAAATGTATTATCCCAAGCTGGCACTTCACTGGTATTGCAATTTGTTGATTAAACCTATGTCCCCAATCGAGCACTTGTTGAAGGTAGCTGTGCAGAAAAAGCGAAATTAAATAAATGTCGACGCATTTTTAATGATGTCCTTAATAGGCTTAAACCAGAAGTATTTTCAGAAATTGGAATTGAGAAGAAAATACAAATTAAGTACTGCTGTCATCATCATCATCATCATCATCATCATCATCATCATCATCATCATCATCATCATCATCATCATCATCATCATGTCAAGGATCTAGACCTAGTGGCCTGTTCCTGTCTCATTGTCCATCCAGTATTCTTCTAATAGGGCGGCCTTGGCTCCGTTTTTCTGTTGAATGGTATTTTAAAATTAAATTGGGTAGGATCTCTTTAACCATTCTTTCTAATTTAGTCTCCATTTATTCCTGTAATAGTGGATTTTGTCAAGAACTGATTCAACTTTATGATCCGATAATATTTCTGTGCTTTGCGATTCTGCCAAGTGTATCTTGCTCTCCGCCTCATGAATTTCATTTCTGATGCAGTGATTTTTTTCCATTACTAGGTCTCACTTTCATACAATAATGTAGGTATTCCCAAAGCGGGGTATTGTAAGTTTCCCGAATTCAAAAGGATTTAAATTTCCGTCGATGTAATTCCCCCTAAAGACTGAACAAGTAAAATGTTGGCCTTACGTAAATTCCCCTAAATCCAGAAACATTTACATAGCATTACCGAGAAAACACAATGTGTGCATTACTTCTCTTTAGGTATTTTAGGTCTGTAACTACCAATTTAGCAATAGGCTTGCCTTGAAACTTTCGCGTAGAATTGTGGTTAGCTTCTCTTGAGGATTGTGATTTGCGTTTCGTTTTCCCTCCCCAGTTATTTGTTGACGCTGCAAGATTCGATCACTGTATCGTTCATGATTATGATCCTCATTACATGAAATCAAATTCTTTTCAGGATCCACAACTTAAAAAAAATGCAAGACATTTTTCTTGGTGTACCGCAAGTTTTCTTCGCCATTCATCAAAGACCACTCGAAGTAAGCTTGCAATTTCTAAAAATTGTTCTCTTCTTAGCATTTTATTTCTATTTCAGTATCGATACATCTGAATTACCAACATTATTACAATCTCTTCTGATTGTTTCGTTTCTGAAGTGGAATGATTCCCGGCTCTGTTGTCGCTGCTGAGCAAAAGATTGTAACATGTTCCTGTAGTTGAACTGTATGTCTTCGATAAACTTCATGTCATACCCTTACTCCGATTAGGGAAATTTACCACTGGCAGGTAGAACGCTTGAATAGTTGTCTGGTAATTTACTTTTTTTATGGTGTAGTGAGGGTCACATAAGTACAGTTCCTAAACAGCAAATATTGCCGTCTTGTCAGTGTTTCCAACTGTTACCAGATAACACACGATCCTACGTACTAAATGACTTATTTACTTACCGTACTTTATGTTGGAAGGTTATTCTAAATAATTCAATAATTTGTAACATATTTTCTTAGGCAAACTATACGAGAAACGGATCAACATGTCAAGTATTTTGTCTGGCAATACGAAATTCATTGGTTTGACTAAACAATTGACTCACGAGACCTAACCTAAAAATGTATTTTGTTTGACTACATGAAATTATTAGTACTAACTCCGAAAGCTTACCTGACTATAGTCTTGAATTATAACCACAACGCAACACACAAAATTTCAATTTCAATTTCAATTTCAATTTTATTTATTTCAAATATACAAAATAAAGAAATATAATTACAAAACAAACAAAGAGAAATACAAATAAAATAATACAAGCAATATAAAAAGAAGATACAGTAGTATTAACAAAATTTGAGACCGAATGAGCAGCGCTCGTGCTGCTATTATGTATTTATATTAATACTGATATTAATTAATTATTAGCAGGCCTATGTTCAAGTAACCGGCTCAAAAATCTAGTACAATTTTAATTTCATGGAACTCCAGTACCGACAAATATCGTCGATATTTGTCTCAGCTGCCAACATACCAGTTACAAAATCACTATCATTTGTAGTATTTGTCAGTATCGAAATTCGAAATGAAGTTGGCAAAAGAAAATTCAACCTGCAAACTATAAAATCACCACAATTCACTAGCATATGTAGTAATGGGGGAAAAATGGTTAGGTTTTACCTTTAGGGTATGAAGTAAGCTAACCCGGGCTATAATTTCTGCAGTGCTCGGAAAAAGTGACGTAAGTCAGTTTCCACAAACCTTTTTTGATAATTTATTGACAACTTACACTAGTTTATGTCGATTTGATTTTTTTCTGTATGAACTATTGTAATGGGAGGAATACTTATGTATTTTTTTCCAAGCGAGCAGTTGTTCCGTAAGTTGTCAATAAATTATCAAAAAAGGTTTGTGGAAACTGACTTGTGTCACTTTTACCAAGCACTGCAGATTTAGGGGGAATGTACACTTACCCGCCAAATCGTATATTTTTAATCTTGTTTGTTTCTGGATTTGCAAAGATTTTAAGATTTTATTTATTATATCCCTGTTTATGCTCGTATTATGAAATTTCATGGTCTTTACAGTATTACTGTTATTATTGTTACTGTCAGACAAGTAAGAGGAGGTTAGGATAGAAAGTATAAGAAAAAGAGATAAGGAAGAGAAATAGAAGTAAAAGTAAGAGGCGCGGGAGTTAGAGAAATAGGAGGAAGAGGAGGACGAAGGGGAGAATCAGGAAGATGAATTTACTAGGAAAAGGATGGGAAAGAGAAATACACGAATGGTTTAATATTTAATCTTATTTGCACAAGATTAATGTTTAAAACGATATCATCTTAAAACGAGCTGTTTAATCATTATTCTTAATGAAACCTAAATATTACATATAACTAATATACTCTGTCCTATGTTGCTTTTTCGAAGTTAACTCAGTTCGCCAAAAGAGATTACCTACCTTCAAATAGACTGCTACTCTACGAACACCACTTGCTATTCCAGCACCTAATCGATGTAATCGCATCAAAGTAATTTCTCTTATGCGCCCTGTGAGAACGCAGATCTATGTTGCAGGGAAACGTAAGATCATTAAACGGGAACTAATGGCACATGCTGTGAGATGCTCCTCTCTCTCTCTCTCTCTCTCTCTGGCTGTCTGTCCTTGCCAGTGGTACATTTAAAATATTAATTACCACGGTGAAGCCAGCAGTTACGTATTGAATGGCCAAGTGAAGATCGCAATAATGAGCCGAACTTTGCTTTATTTGCAGCGTATTTTTGTTTATGAATATCTTCCATAACATTTCATTGCCTTTGCAATTGATAGTAGGTCCGTACTAATTCATTCATTCATAGTGTTTTGCCCAAGGACAGGTCTTTTACTGCAAACCCAACATTCTCCAGTCTTCCTTATTTTCAGCCTTCCTCTTAGTCTCCGGATATATAATAATAATAATAATAATAATAATAATAATAATAATAATAATAGTAAAATAATAAATAACAATTTTAATAATGATAATTTTTATTTGAAAGATAATAATAGTACACATTTTTGTTGGTATTCCCGATGAAGCAAAGCTTGTGGCCGGCAGTGAAGTTTACATTAAGTAATTAAAAAGTAATATTACTAGCTTAAGCCTACACTAAAATAATTATTTAATTGTTTAATTAAATTAAACAGATATAAGTAAGCAAAAGTAAAGTGAAAAAAATACTAAAATAATAATACAAGAAATACAATGAAATTATATCAGGTAATATACAGAAGAGTAGGTTAGCTAGAAAGTACAAGGGGCGATGGCCCCTTTAAACAATAATAAAGTAAAATGAAAAAGCATTAAATAATTCAAATTTTAAAATAAATACAAAATATTATGCAATAATATAATGGAGTAATATATTACATACATAAATGATATTTTAGTTCTGTTTTATTTATTGAATTTTGAAAGATTCATAACATTTTTTTTTCAAACTTTAATATAAGAGAGAAATATAAAAAATGAAAGTGTATGTAAAAAATTATTAGAATACTAATCAATATTTAAAATCAGTTGAAGTGGTTGCTTTTTAAATAATTTATTATTGCAAGATGCTCATTTTGAATGTTTTTAATGAAGTTATTATACAATCTCGGGCCGAAATTTGAACCATGCCTTAGAGTTCTCCTTCAGAATTGCATTTGGGTTCAAAGGACATGCTAATATAATGTGTCTTCTTGTACTGTAACCATGTTCATGATAGTTATTATTTTTATGGTAGTATTTTAATAGGGTATATATGTATATTTGTTTAATATTCAGTGCATTAAATTCCTTGTATATGAAGCGTGTATGATAATCCATTTCTTTCTTAATACATACTTGTATTATTCTCCTCTGTAATAATATTAATGGCATGAGTGAAGACTTCATTGCCCTATCCCATCCTATAATGCCATATTGTAGGATGGAATGAACTAAACCCTTATGATCCACATGTCGTCTATTATTTTATATCTTCCTCTGCCCCGAACTCTTCTCCCATTCGCCATTCCTTCCAGTGTATCCTTCAGTAGACAGTTTCTCCTCAGCCAGTGACCCAACCAATGTCCGTACTAAATCTGACCATTTTTTTTTTTAAATTCTACTCTTTATCAGGGAGACAACGGCACATAGTCAGTTTCTGTTTCACCACGGATCTCGGAACGGGTGTCCATAAGAGGTAAAGATGCATTTCGAAAGATTCTTTTGTTTTTGTTTTGTTAAAATAAAATATATTTAAAAATTTAATCCAACTTTAATTTGAATTTCTGTTTGTTTACTGTCATTGCAAGATGGAATTTTTTTATATAACATCAAATGAAATACAACAATAAATAAATTAAATAATACAAATGTAATAAATAAATAAATAAACAAACGAAAAGCCAAACCATTTGTCTGAGTTGTTTATTTTCAGAAATTGTTAAAAGTTGGTCATTTGGTGAGGAGGTTGTAAAAAGAGATTACTCTCTTTATATATTTAAAGTTACAATATTTAAGATTCCCATTTTCTTCTTTTAGTATATCATAATATTTAAATTTGTGACATTTTTTCCGCTTCACACTTTTCTTCTCAGTTCTTGTGACGTTCTTCCTTCCACCATTTTGTTTGAAAACCAGAGGATTCGGTCTGCTCTGCTTTTCCCTCTGTATCCCCGGATCTCACAGTATTGTAGTTGCTTATGCTCATCTAAGCATTTCAGTTTCAACCACTTCCTCCCACCATTCTCATATCAGCTATTGATCGTATGTCCCTACGTTCCTCTAGCACAGTCACTTTAGTCATCCGAATTCCGTAGCTAAGTGAGATGTATACGATTTCCTTTCCCGTTTTATTTTTCCATAAGACATCATATTTGGCACACGTACAATCTTACTGAAAGTACGAAGCTTACTAATATGCTGTATGTTTTTAATTTTGCTTAATGTTTAAGAATTTGTCCAACAGGATACATTTTATTATTACAGACACCAAACTTGCCCCATATCTGCATGATTCGTTCCTTTACGCGAGCTTGGTTGTGCCATTGCTGTGCTGTAGCCTGTAGTAGTTACGGGGAAAACTTATTGTGCGCTCTCCTACCCTCCATCCCCATCAACCATTTAGTTAGCTCACATACTTGTATTACACTCGGACCAATCAACCGTTCTGAACAGTTACGTTTGCATCAGTGGCGGAATCATGTCTCAAGAACATTTTCGTAGTTTTGATCAATATAGACCTAAATTAGCCTATCTTGGAGGAAATTAGTGTGTCTGAGACGAGAGGGAAACATAAGGGTTTCATAGCTATATTACGACAATTTTTAAAGTGAATTAATGAATCGCCGTTTATGTAAACATTTGAAACTATTTTCTTGAAACGGTTAATAAGTACAAATACAGGGACATCATTTTATTTTTACTAACATTTTTAATATTAACTTGCCTATACCTCTGGATCAACGCCGTTTGCTACCCCCTTCCACGACTGGAGTTCGATGATACTGGCGTAATACACTAAAAAATCACTTTACTGGGTATAGGAGGGAAGAAAAGTAGTTCATACATTTACGTAAACTAGGAAATATTGCGCTTTTGAGTTTGATCATTTTCATCAGATTTTTGTTTAATCAAAATACAGTACAGTATTAACAATGAGTGTTTTTACTCACGAACTGAGCTGTCCATGTGGACGTATTCATTATGCAGTGTATATTATACTGTCTACAGCACATTAGCGTACAATATAGAGAATGAAGTTAAATTGAAAAATAATCATAATATGGATATTTAAACACATTTTTGAAAATGGTGGCCGTTCATTTCGATACAGGCTTCAGTTCTAATGTGCATATTATCGCACTATAGACTATTGTATCTAATTCCAATTACCAGTTTCGTTCTTCATACTAGTAACTCATGTTGAAATAATTCTGTACCTACTCTATAAAAGAGTACCTTACGTACTGTAAATTCAATCTTCACTTCTGCCCGATCCGAAAAGATAAAATTACTCAGACATACTATCTACTGTCCGTCCAAGTGGTTATGTCGTAGGGTCGTAGAAAGGGAGGAAATCACGTGACAGTTAATTACTTAACGAGGCCTCTTTATTTAAGTTATTTTAAACAGTTGTATAATATTACGTAGACGTCCAATTTCTAACAGAAATTAATGTTCTCAGAAAAGAGCTAAGACAGCCCAGCCACTAGCAGGCGAATAAAAGCTGGTGGGGGAAACCGGAATACGACGTAGGCAAATGGACGACAGTACCTGTGCGAAAATGATTCAATATTGAAAGCTTTTTCGTTACTAGAAAACGCGAACATATTTTTGGAACGTACTGTTTACTATGACCGTAAGGCTACTATGATTGTATACGCGGTCTTGGACCTGTGTTGAACTGCATTAGTAGAAGGGGTGGGAGTGAAGTACATCCAAAAACTCAGGTACAATAAAAATTGAAGTAAAAATAAAATGATGTCCCTGTATATTTATTATAAGCATTCCTTACAGAATTTCCGAAGACAGATTTTTAGATATTATATGTATCTGTTTGGGATGGAGACTCTTCCATGATATTTCCTCTGTTCAACCATTCGCGGCATCATTGCAATTAGAAGTGACGGATGTGCAAAATTATGCGATAATGCAGTAGTTTAAGAAAATAAGCACAAACTTGTTTAAAGCTTTGTCTATTTTCCGCCTTACCCTTCTGTGTTTGTGTGTGTGTGTGTGTGTGTGTGTGTGTGTGTGTGTGTGTGTGTGCGTGCGTGCGTGCGTGCGTGCGCGAGCGGATATTTTACGAAATGAATATTGTCAGGTCAATGAGAAGCTCAAGGTTAACTAACTTACGTCAATCGTCTGTATTATGATTATATCCCGCAAGCTTAAATCCTCATATACAAAAGACTGGATTGTTCCTCTTGAAGGCGACACAGATTAGAATTTCAGCTGTCCTGTGGAGTAACGCGTCTAGCAGCGAAACCAGGTGGCCCGGGTTCGATTCCCGGTCGGGGCAAGTTACCTGGTTGAGGTTTTTTCCGGGGTTTTCCCTCAACCCAATATGAGCAAATGCTGGGTAACTTTCGATGTTGGACCCCGGACTCATTTCACCGGCATTATCACCTTCATCTCATTCAGACGCTAAATAACCTAAGCTGTTGATAAAGCGTAGTAAAATAACCTATTAAAATAAAAAAATAAATAAAAAAAGTTAGAATATATTATATAATGTGTTTTGTTTGTGCCATTTCATTTTAATCTGTGTGTTCTTTTAGACAGTGGCTGGATCTAATCATAGGTGAGGGGGTGAAACCTACAAAGTAGGACTTATGTTAGGTACACAGCGCGTACGGTCAGAAGACCCGTGCATTGGATTTAACAGAAAATTATGATAATATAGTACATCCGTATGTATAATATTTCTCAATAAATCCATCTATCTATCTACTTATTTAAGAACGATTTTTAAGCTGTAGTACATTTTTATTTTTAAATGTCTAAAAACAAAACTTGAAGCATAGGCTATATTTAAACATATCGTAGAGCTATATTGTCCGTTGTCTTGTCCATTTTTACATTCGTTTTACAGAACGTCATAATAATGTCTGTCTAAAATTCTAAGTCCATTTTATTCTACCTGTTTTCATGATTTTGCAAACAGTAGGGGAGACTGTTGTACCTTTAAACACTTTTCACATTTTATTTTTTTTTAATTTTGGGAAATGAAATTTGTAAAATGAAAAAATGCTTGAAATAATTATTGAAGATTCCTTTACAACTTCCTGTATGTATTTTCCTGTTTTACAGTTCTGTTAAGGATGGAAAAAATAAAATGAAGAGATATGTAATGTGTTCAAAGGTACAACAGGATCATGTATCTTGGAACATACTCTCTTGTAAGTTGAAACACATGGAATATAGGTGGGAATATAGCTGTAAAAACTGACAATCATATCTAAAATGTATTTTCAATCATAAACCAGAGCAGGCTTCTCTGATTTAGATTTTATTTCCTGGAGAAGCAATAACTGCTTCAACAGCTTTTTTCAAGACATCCGAATCAATTGGGGACCTCTTTAATTCCAGACTTACTTCGTGACATGACCTTAAAATAAAATAAAAACAAAAACCGATAGTATCGTGTAATTTGGAACATGTTCCATGGTACAAGATGTTTTGTGTTCAAAGGTACAAGGGGGTGCACGTTTAAACAAATATGGCTCCGAAAACTAGAGAGTCAAATAAATCATGGAAATTAAAATATGTTATTACTCACCAGATGATAGGGAACACACCGTACTTGAAAGATAGTAACAAATGCAATCTGGTTTTGTGTTAGAAAACATACATCAATGAACGAAATGTTTACTTTTGGTACTAAAAAAACTACTTTTGTCCACGGAACTCACACTTTGCAATAAATCAAACTGAAACTACGACCAGAGCTATTTAGCGGCTTTCTCTACAATCTACTTCATTTTGAGTCCTCTAGGTAGCAGCAAAAATTAAAAAACAAAAAATGTTCAAAGGTACACTATGCTAAAGGTACAACAGTCTCCCCTACTATATCAATGACAAAAGTGAAAAATGATAAGACTCTTTTACCATTAACATGACCACCAGGATAGCTCAGTCGATTGAGGCGCCGATCTGAAGTTGCGCTTGGGCGCGGTTCTATCCCGGCTTGGGCTGGTTACCTACTTGGGTTTCTCCGAGGCTTTCCCCAATTGTAAGGCGAATGCCAGGTAATCTATGGCGAATCCCCGGCTTCATCTCGCCAAATACCATCTCGCTATCATCAATCCCATCGACGCTAAATAACCTAGTATCTGATACAGCGTTGTTAAATAAGCAACTAAAAATAATTAACGTTTAACCAATACGTATTTGAATTAGTATTTAAAAGGTAGCCTTTGAGAAACATGTAGCCAATTCTGAAGGAATTTTGCGTCTTTGATTCACTCGAAATACTGTATGTCTCCTGCAGATTAATGCATTTTGGTTTCCGTTGTAACCTTAGACAATAGTGTTAAATAAAGAATCACAATAAAGCGGATGTATTCGACAGACATTGGAGTCGTGACGAGCTTCCATTATATTACATTTTTATATACAGTTATCTCCTATTGAGTTCGATGTCGTTGCTGCAGGTATGGTTTAGTTTATCTCGTTGTTCATAATTCCCTTGCTATGACCTGTATTGTCCCAGTGTAATCTGCGGTCCCATTCTACTCGTATTAGTTCAGCTTTGTGAACATCGCGTATGTTTATTCTTTTTTATTTATTTTTCAGACTCACTAGTAGAAATACACACAAACTAAGGTGTGAAATACATATAATATATATATATTGCCATACTTACTAAAATTTACATCAGTGTATTGTTCTTCACAAATCGGTGATAAATGTAAATTGATTTATACATTTCTGTGAAAAATATGTGACTAGTTTAACTTTTTTGGGGTATTGAAACAAAAACTGACAAGCAAGGTAACAATGAAAAACTAATCGAGCCATTTTAAACTGAAAACTAATGAAAAAACATATAGTTACGAGTTTTGTGTATTTAAAATTAGACTTCATTCATAGTGTTTTGCCCAAGGGAAGTTCTTTCATTACAAACCCAGCATTCTCCAATCTTTACTATTTTCCGCCTTCCTCTTAGTCTCCGCATACGATCCATATATCTTAATGTTGTCTATCATCTGATATCTTCTTCTGCACCAAACTTTTTTCGGTTCACCATTACTTTCAGTACATCCTTCAGTAGGCAGTTTCTTCTCGTCAGTGATCTAGCCAATTCCCTTTTCTCTTCCTGATCAGTTTCAGCATTATTCTTTCTTCGTCAAATCTTGTAGCACAGCATTATTTATTATTATGTACATTATAACTTCAGGAGAGAGAGAAAAAGTTTTGCGTATCAAACTGTTAGCGCAATAAGTTTGAACACTCTCATGTTTCTTGTTATTTAAGCAAATGTTTGGTCATAAGCAATTCAGTATATTGTCCAAAACTTTTTTTTTATTATTTCTTAAAAACTAATATGTTATTACTAGTATAGTTGCTACATTGTAAAACAATTTTTATTACATAATCGTTCACGGATATCATCTTCAGGTATAAGTATATGAAGAAAATACTTCTATTATTTTGAAATTGAATTGGTTATTTGAAAAAACTACACATGTCCTTAACTATAAGTTTTGAGAAACTGCAATGAACTGTCTGCAGCTTATAAATATCTGATGTACGTTCTTATCTTTTTAGAATGAACTGCTTTTAATTATATTTGAGAGCGCCTGGGTGTCGTGAACACGTGTTGTTTCTGAAATACCCGAAATGCTTTCAGTAAAAATTTATAGGAGTTTGTCCTTATTTTGTATGCACATAAATGAGAACAGAAGCTATTTAGGTACAAGTTTAGTACATAATATATTTTGTCCTTCATACTAGAAAATGAAAAGAAAAATTGTAAAACGTTTTAAAGTGAAAATAATGATACCTTATCGAAGTCCAACACTACATGTCTTCAGGTACGCCATTTCTGTTGCTACTAGATAAAAAATCTCACTACATAAAATCTTTGATTTCATCCTCTTCAGGGAAATACTGTCATATCATCACTTAAAATAAGGGGAATGTGTTCACTTTCTACTACAGAGATGCAAATACATGTATTAATGTCAGAATCACAATAAATTTGTTTTTGTTAAAATGGACTTACGTTGTTTTTCCGAATAACCTATTCAATTACTTTCTGATTATGTGTTCCAAGAAGATACAAATTACTATAGTATGTTATTTATAAATGAAACCAGTTCCCGCTAACTTTCAAAACTGTTCCTTCCAAAGCATGATTACGACTATACCACAACTAAATCATTGTCAAATTCAAATTGCATCTTCTTGCGCGCGTGTAATAAAATTTAGAATTTAAACAATCTCTGAATAAAGTACTAAACAAAATGATTTTGTTTCCTTAAAGAGACTCAGTTTCTGCAGGCCGAGATTCACTTTCTATGTTACAGGATTCATGAGTGCTATTCTTCGACCTTGTTAGTCTGGTTTTCCACTTTGTTGAGTTCAGCAATATTCTTGACGCATGTTGGTGATGACGACAGTGTCAACACGAGGTATCGCCCAAGGATTAACAAGCTGGAAAGTTGAGATAGAGCCGTCTCCAGTCACCCGCCACTTCTTCATCCAACTTATCGATCGGTCCATCTCTCTGCACCTAGAACTGGAAGTGTAGAACTTACTGGGTTATGTAGGTGCCCTTTCTTTTCGCTGTTCATATTCTTTCTTTCCCTTTTTCTGAGATGGAAATGAATCGGCAAAGTACAGATGAGGAGGCGAGACCTGGCATGTGAGCTGTGCGAGAGGGGAAAGAATGAGCTATCAGAAAGACGATGACGTTTACTAATATTATACGAAATCTACTGGATCGTAGTGGAGGACGAAAGAAGGCACGTGACGTTATGAGGTATCTGACCGTGCTTTATGGTGTCTGGGTTTCAGTAGTACGCAGGCACATAACATATTTATCTCTCACAGTTTCAATCTGCTCCTTATTCTATAACAGTCTTCATCGATACAGTTTCAGTTCGCGTAGGATATTTGCAGACTAAAAGTTTACTAGATGTACGTAAGGAATACTATAATACAATACCCTACATTAAGTACTCAACTGAAACACCATTTCTATTTTCTCTACCAGGTTGTGTAGATCTTGCCTCCTGCATTTTTTTTAATACTTACCTTAAAGGAGAAATTCTCTTTCTGATGATATAAAATTTGTAGATTTAACTCCATGTCCATGCATAAGTTGATTGGTTACGCTCAATCCTACGATTTGTTTATGCGAATGGGAGATGCATTCAAATGTGTAAGGGGTGCGTATTTTTTAAGCGAGAATTGTGTTATCTAAGTGGTGGCATTCTCGTTGGCCCTGTTCTAATTAGCATAAACATTTTTGTATTACTAACTTATATTCTTATGGTTTAGTGAAATATTGATTCAGTCAGAACAGAAAAAATACGTAGAGTGGTTTTACTTTGAAATAAATTAATATACAAATACTGATCAGTAAATAGTAATAGGTTTCTAATAGTCTTTACACGAATTCCAAGGTATTGTTTAAGTTAGACTTTTGGTTGGGTTATCTGCTGCTATGGTCCGCCCCAGGAATCTGTAGAGTGACTTGGCGCATATGAGGGCGGAGTCTATCTGTGCCGAAGTGTATTGCAGGCAGCATCAGCTCGAGGCCGCTAAGGGGTAAAATGCTCGTGGTAAGGAGTTCAGATCGAAATTATCCCTTTCCTGCAAGCGATTGGTAGCTTCGTTCAGTCAGTGCCTCCTCCCTAAGCGGTCATTGGCCCTAGGCCTACCACATACCACTTGCGCAGAGGTATTATTCCGTCTTTCTACTCTACAGATTTCTGGGATGGACCATAGTATGTAGGATTATGATTTCTACTGGTTAAGGCGGAGAGCTTTAATATGCCGCCACCCTGAAGATCTTTCGGAGAGTCTAATAGGATAACTTTCCTTTACGCATGTAAAAAAAAAAATAAATTTACTTTTCAAAAATTTGTTCTTTTAATTCGAAGTGTCGACCTGGATGGCGCAGTCGGTAGAGTGCTGGAATTCTGTGTCTGAGGTTGCGGGTTGGATCCCGGTCCAGGTCGATGGAATTTAAGTATGCTTAAATGCGACAGGCTCATGTTAATAGATTTACTGCCATGTAAAAGAACTCCTGCGGGACAAAATTCCGGCACACCGGCGACACTGATATAACCTCGGCTTCATTAAATGTATTTATTTATTTAAACACTAGTTTAAATTTTTTTAATCCGAAGTAATTAACGCTTCATTATCGTTTTTGTTTCCTTTCGAATTATGTATTAAAGTGTAATTCTTACATTTAAGGAGTTGAACTCCGATCATTGCGATCTCTGAGATGTCTTTAGGTAATATATGCACCAAGTTTGGTTAATTTCAGTTAAGGATATATTATTATAATGAACCAAAGTACGGCGCCGGAGAGAATTTTTCTCCGTTCCATTACTCTTTCATCGTATTCAGTTAAGGAGATCATATACAGTATCTATCCTGAGTTGCTAGCATGCATTTTTCTTAATTAACATTATCTATGGAATTTTTTATACAGATAAGAATATTTTCGCAGTAATTAGACATTTATAGCTCTGTTTTAATATATAAATTATAAATTATTATTACGGTAATAATTAATTATGAACAAAAGAAAATAAATGTTACATATTTTTCCTAACAATTAAAACAAAAAAAAAAAACAATTTCTTAAAATCCAATGGTTCAATTTGCATGAAATTTTGTGTACATATTCTTCTCCACAGTTCGAAAAGGTTGAACTACAATAATTGCGATGAAAAGGTTGAACTACAATAATTACGATACTATGACAATTAACCATTATTCATGGAAAATATCGTGTTATAAAAATTGTTTTTAGTACTAAAATTAAAAGAAAGTGCAAATGTAATTGTGAGATCTATACACTTCATAGCGATTCGCAATGTGTTATGATATCAACTACATACATAATTAAAATTTATAATTGCCAGATTTATGGTTTCTGAGAAGTGTGATTTTTATAAAGTGCTAGAGAAAATATGCAAATTTTATTTCATTTTTATTTTTATTTATTTTATTTTATTGGGTTATTTTACGACGCTGTATCAACATCTAGGTTATTTAGCGTCTGAATGATATGAAGGTGATAATGCCGGTGAAATGAGTCCGGGGTCCAGCACCGAAAGTTACCCAGCATTTGCTCGTATTGGGTTGAGGGAAAACCCCGGAAAAACCTCAACCAGGTAACTTGCCCCGACCGGGATTCGAACCCGGGCCACCTGGTTTCGCAGTCAGACGCGCTGACCGTTACTCCACAGGTGTGGACTTTCATTTTTACTCACATCAATTAATTTTAAATCATAATAATTAATATACCAAAAGAAATCCCATGGGAATGTTCTATTAATGTTAAAATATTTTTTCTTGTGTATGTTTAAAGTTCTATAGACATTTTTAATTAAGAGATATGCATGTTCTTAGCTTAAGTTAAGAGTATGAGCGGCTAAAATGTATGAGGACTCAAAATATTAGTTCGTATAAACAGCTTTCATGATAATGATAATTATTCAAATTATGAATAAACATAAATAATGAACTACATGGAAACACTCAACTGGTCTAATTTTCTCTTCATCAATATTAGCATAGAAGGCGGAATGTAAAGGGAAGCAGTTGGTTTTGCTTTAGAACTTAAAGGGGTACTTTATAAGTGGTTACTAAAATAAAGATGGTTGCGTTTGTGGAACTCCAGAGCAGAATATGCAAAAGCCCTGTCTTCTCGTGTGTAAACATTGCAACACCTAGCAGTACTTGCGGGGAAGAAATAGTCTGATCGATGATAGGTTACAGTTTACAAAGGACATGGTAGGCGTTTGTTAATGCACAGCTTCTGTTACTGTTTGCATAGTTATAAGCTAATTACAAACGCTAAAATGGTTATCATGCTTGCTTCAGTATCAAAGCGCGGGATGTGTGATTAATGACAAAGAACAAAACACTAGTTGACAAAAGATCACTAAGAATACTTTTGACATCACCTGGAAGCTGATGCTAACAGAGTAAGCTACTGTGCTTACTGTAAATATTAATCGGTAGAATTACGTCAAAGGAGGTAAAGGTAAGGGAAAAAAAATTGCAAAGAAAGATTTAACTGAGGAAGGAGAAAAGAAAGAAGTATAAAGTTATCAAAAAAAGAAAGGAATAAGTGAAAGAAGTAACAAAATAAGAAAAAGAAAGAAAAATGTGAAATGGAGAAAGGAAAGGGATGAAGGAAAGGAAGAAAGAAAAAAGAAATTATAAAAAAGTACAAAGTAACAGGGAAAGAATGGAGAATAAAAGAATATTCTGTAAAGAAAAATGAATAGATTAACAAAAGAATTGAGTTTCCGCACAAAACTGGTCGAACTGGTTTTTCCGGCGTAGTCAAACTCGGTGGCCGTAAGTCATGTTAGCTGCTGAACGGTTTCGTACCCAGTTGAGTTGTAAGTGTAGTGATAGTTTGACATGTTCATTGCTCTGTGCATGATTCATTATGTAGTATTGATGTTGAGAATTCGATATAATTTAGAGCAAAGAATATTCATTTACGAAATGTTCATTCATGTGGAAAAATGTACTTAAAACCTGCAAGAGGAAAATTTATTGTAATTATTCCGAGATATACATTCGATGATGAAGGTGCGAACATATGGTATTCTTATAGACAAAAAGTGTACAAGATATTTCCAATCTTGTTTTAACAGAGGAAAAACTTGACATTATAGTACCGACTGCAAAATGAACTTCACGTGTCTCACAATCCTTTTAACAGGGTTATCAAATGTTTAAGAGCAGAGGGTTAACACTTCGACTTCCTGATGTGATGGTGAATGTCATTTGATTATCTTCAATAAGTGCGACAATTAAAATACATCACTCGAGTAAATTACTACATACGAGCGGCGCAGCAAATCAACTGTTGCGGGAATTGAACCCACGGCCAAGCGCAACTTCATATCGCAATATAAATATGTGTTGTACGAATTTGTATAGCCTAGAATTATATACATCAAATTAAGAGTGCAATTTTAAATGCATTGTGCATTTGCAGAAAACTAAATCCTGTCTTATTTGGTGGATAGCATGTGTGTAACAAACCTAAGACACATGAGCGCGTTGAAGAACCTGAAACTGAGTTTTACTGGAAACAAGACAAAATATCAGCTAGTAAGAACAAATATGAACAAAATAAAATTTAAGAATAACCTACCATCAAAATCAGCGTGCAAATAGCATTAGACCACATTACTTAGCCACTTCAGTACCGGTTTTTCCGAGCACTTCTACCACCGTTTGTCCTTGTTATTACACTGGACATTTCTACATACTGTGTGGCGAGGTGTGTTACAGAAAGCGAATAAGTGGAAAACAAATTGTCTTAAGAGTGAAGAAACCAATTAGAAAGAAGAAAAATAATTATTAGATTTCATAATCAGTGCAGATCACAGTGTGACACTGTATTATTCACAGACATCGGATAATAATAATAGTTAATGACTGTATTAATAGGCATAATTAAAGAATATGTTAAGAAAATATGACAACTGGACGTCAACGTAAAATTAAAGGGCCATATTCATAGACATTCTTAGCGCGGGCTTCCGGTGGATGATCAGCGAACTAACGTTTTTCGTATTCATAAACCAGTGTTAGCGATATGATATGATATGAATCCTGTACAAGTAATCAGTCTATAGCCGGGGCTAGTTTAGCACGCTCGTAGCGCGAGCTAGCAAAATGTCTATGCATAGCACCCTAAGATACTGATGGACGCGTAATCATACGAAAACTTAAACACAGTTATTCTAAAACAAATGCACCAAAAATTGACACAGTCTCAGAGAAGAACGTAGTATGAGTGTGAGTGTGACAGCACTTTTCGTAACTTTTTGAGAACGAGAAATATCATAGAAGAGTAGCCCTTAAGAAAAACTTGTGAACCAAACCGACGACGAAAGTGTCAACAGTTGGCAGAAAATATACAAACTATCCGATGGACTTACGGAATAGACTTATTTTTACTGACGAGAGTAAATTCAATATTTTTACTTCTGCTGGGAGATGCATGACGCGGAGAAAAATAACAAATTTAGAGGGAGAGAAAAACATTTGCCTCACTGTGAAATACGGATGAGACTCTGTAATGGTATGAGGTTGTATGAGTGCATCAAGAGTGGAATCAATGCATTTCACAAACTGAATTCTGAACTACCAATATTACATTAATGTATTAAGATATCATATTGTCCTCAGTGCAGAAGAATGGGAATGAAGGAAAAGTTTACCTTCGTGCAAGATAACGATCCGAATCATACTGTATGGAATATAAGATAGTGGATCCTGTATTATATATATATATATATATATATATATATATATATATATATATATATATATATATACACACACACAACCTGAGACACACTTGAACCATGGTATACTAAAACATCACAAAACTTAAAGCGAATCTTAAAACGTAAATCTTACTTAACAGCTGTGGGGAGAGAGTTCCAACTCATCGCATCTCTTCCAAGGAAGATTTGCAAGTGGTACGCGTAGAAGAATATAGTACGATTTAGTTCTGACAGTCCCCCGCGATGTGCGCCTGGGTCAGGCGAGTCCATTAGTTTCGCCAAGGGGTGTTTGTGTTAGTCTCTCGCTTGCCGTCGGAGCGATCGGATGCCATGAGTGCGATAGAGCGGTGTGTTTCCAGTACAGTTAAGCTGTACTGCATTTCTTTACTGACCTCTCGCCCTTATCTCTACTCCGGAGCTCTCCCCACTACTCTTATTACTTCCCCTCTTTCGCGTCGCTGAGCTGTCAGGGCTAAATAATCGGTCTGTAACTTTAGTGTTGGCACTGCATCAAATTAAGGCCCGAAATGGACCGACGTTTCGGTTCGTTAATTTCAGTAACATTATTTCCTTTCCGTGTCGTAAGAAATTATTGTTTGTTTTAATATGGTATTTTTTACTTTTAGCTGTATCAACTGCTAGATTATTTAGCTTCGTTAGGATTGGTGATAGCGAGATGAGGCCTAGGATTTGTCATAGATTATCTGACATTCGCTTTTTTGTTAAGGAAAACCTCGGAGAAAAAACCTAACCAGGTAATCAGTCCAAGCGGGAATCGAACCGAGCGCTACTTCGGATCGGTAGGCAAGCGCCTTAGCCGACTGAGCCACTCCTGTGGCTAATTTGGTATTAATTATGTATTATATTTGAATATATTTTACAGCTAAGTATGAATTAAAATGTTCAAAATACTGACAACGGCACTGTCCGTAGGCCTACTCTTTTACTTCATTATAGCATTCATATAAGCTCCCACTAATTAATAATACTGTTGCGGCATGCGTTGGGTATGTTTGATTTTACATTGTGTACCGGTATCATTGAGGTTCTGAACAATAGCGCGGTGTTAATGAAATTAAAAGGACCGGATCTCGGCAACATTCTGTCTCTCCATATCGAGCTAATATTCAGATGTCATTGGCCGTTACTAGGTAGCGAGTTAAATTTATTATTGTTTAAACTGTGACCTGAGTATCCATTTCAAAGACTTTGCGAAACAAAAGTTTCAGTCATAAATGTAGGATCGAAAATCGTTCTGTCGCTAGTAAAATGCACATTGTAGTGTATTAACATATTCTTTTTTTTTTTTTTTTTCTGAATGAAGTAACTACCGTTAGTGGTGCCCGTAGTCCGTTTAAATGAATCGGTTATTTGAGAAACCACACAAGTTCGTTTCTAGCCAAAAATAGTAGTTTATTGTGTTTCTGATATTAATAAGCTTACATATTTTTGCACGTCTGTAGAAGAAAGTACACATGTTCGCCTTATTTCAAGATATATTTTTCTGGCCTTGTAACAGAGATGGAGCACATGAGGCGCTGTAGTGTTGCAACTTCAATACGATATCTGTGTTTTTACTTTGTAATATGGAGAACAAAATGCATTTTGCACTAATTTATACTTAAATAGCTTTTGTTCTCATTAACTTACGGATAAAATAATTACAAACAATATATTTTTTTATTGAAAACTTATTGGATATTTGAGAAACAACACAAACTTTAGGATGCTCTGGTGCTCTCAAATATAGTTAAACGTTTCTTTGATATATCTAGAAATATTGCAATTCTTATGAAAAATTTAACCTAAAAATATAATATTAATAGGCCGCTGACAGTTTTTTTTGCAGATTTCTCAAACTTACAGTATAGCTAAAAACGTGTAGTTTCTCAAATAACCGATTCATTAATATGGTAAAGGGTTAAAAATTTCTAAACACATGTATACAAAATCTTTATGTTAATTGATGTGTATATAAATATTTCAATATTAATGTGTATATATAAAATTATAAAGTCGACGTCATCACATTGGTCATTAATTCCGTCATTAGAGTCATCAACACCGCCGTGTTCATGAAAATAACGAGCGTTCCGTTTCGTGAAGACATCCATTTTGAGCCTTGTATCTAATCCGGTGAAGTCGTGGCACATAAGACTTGATGCTATTATAAAATTGAAAAGTTATCCTACAAAGTACTGAATATGTAAAATCAATAATAAAGATGAGATATATATCGGATTTATAAAATAAAATAAAATCATCTGCCCTTCAATAAGGGTGACCACAAGGATCCAGAAAACAAACACGTATATAAAAGTTTACATTGAAACAATGAAAATATCATACAATAAATTTCAAAAGAAAGAAGTGAATCATATTACTTGAAATAGAGATGAAATTACAAAATTTGAATTGAGTGCTTTAG
The DNA here is from genome assembly GCF_040183065.1 of Periplaneta americana. NCBI lineage: Eukaryota > Metazoa > Arthropoda > Insecta > Blattodea > Blattidae > Periplaneta > Periplaneta americana. The sequence goes on along the minus strand of NC_091125.1, from coordinate 106,286,976 downwards.
AATTTCTCTAAGGATTTTCTCAACATTGTAAAATGTGAACCCCTTTGATTTCAAAAGATTTTAGGTGTATTTGGAGATGGTACTACGAACTCCAAAAAGAAGTCCATTAGCCAAGATGTTATACTGCTTGCTAAAATAAGGAATGTAAGGTTCATAGGTGACTCTCTTTTCATCATCACTAAGTTTTGGCTGTTGTGCATCCTTTTCAAATCTATGGTGGGGTCTAGTATTGTTCCTGTGTCCTTTTTTCTATCAATGACAAAAATATCTGCTCGTCTTGTTGAATCATCTTCCAAGATACATGCACTTCTTCATGAACTTCTAATCCTTGTTGTCTTAGGATGTCAGCAAGCATTGTCCTTACCCTGTGATGGCGGTTGTTCTGCAATAACTCAGTCTTTCGGCAGAAACCCAACACATGTCCTAGTGTTTGTCTCGTCATAGCCTAGAAGGACAATGTGTATGAAACTGAAGTGTTCCATTACTTATTGCGTCTCCATTTCGTAATATCAGATTTTCAAAAATCTTCGTAATTTTTTTTAGTTAAATTTCAATCAAGCTTAGTGCAGATAGTTAATGAATTTTTTATTATATATTTATTCTCAGAATATATATCGTCAGTTACACAAATCTTTTAGAAGCCGTTTGAGTTCGAATAACGTTTCTGTTTTCTGAATGAATTGCATTAATACAGCATATACAGAGTGTTAAAAAAATCCAATATTTTAGGAGGTGCTAGTATGCATCAAAACAAGAAAAAATGTCTAATAAACATGGGTCCTACAATACATACTTTCTGAGATCTGAACACTTGTTCATAGGAGGTGCTCAATGTGACATCCATTCATGACAATGCATTCCTCTGTCCTTCGGCGTAAGGAATCTCGTAATACTTGAAATTGGCCTGGTTCTTCTTGATAAAAGGTATAGGGGATTTAGATTTGAGGAACGAGCAGGCAAAGCTGTGGGGTCTTCCCAAACAATCCAGCGGTCCTGAAATGTCAGCGTCAGGTGTTCACGCTCATTGCGGAAAAAATGTGCTGGTGTGCCATCATGCATGAACCACATCTGTAGTCTTTGCTGACATGGCACATACTCCAGCAAGGTAGGCAATGCATTAATAAGACAGTCCTGATAACAAGCCCCAGTGAATCTCTGTGGTAGCACGTATGGCTCTTAATCTGTCGCCAAGAATGCCTGCCCATACGTTGATTAAGAATCGGCGCTGATGCCTTGTTTCTTCAACTGCAAGGGGATTTTCATCATGCATCTCTGCTGAACCCTGCTCTTATCCGCAACTAAACTTTTCTTTATGCTCGACCATGCCGAAATGTAGTAAATATACACCTGGTAGCAGTCCTTTAATGCATGTCATTAAAGTACACCTATTCATTAAAGTTCAGGTTTTCGATTATTCTCGGATATGCAATTGAAAGACAACGAGGGAAACGTCACGGAGACTGGAAATCCAATACTGTCGCAGAAGGTTATGTTCTGTTACTATAATAATTAGCGTTAATTGTAAATAATATTCAAATAAATTCAATTTGTCATCTCGTTTTTCAATTCTAAATCAATTTCCAGGTTATATCAAAATTAGTTCATGTTACATTACATCAAGGTCAATGACATTATTGTTCCTCGGAAAAAATCAATACTTTCGCGTCTGCGCACATCTCACAATTTAAGAGCTATGAACAAGGTCACTTCCGACCTTCTGTCAGATACAAGTAAAATGAATACTTCTGAATAATTTCAAGTTAGAAATATGGTCGAGCATAAAAAAGTCGTATGAAACTTGCCTATAATGGTAATTAAGACACTCGTATGAAAATTATGAAACTCGCTTGCGCTCGTTTCATAAACAAACATACTTGCGTCTTAATTACTATCATTATAGGCTCGTTGCATAATGTACTATTTCAGTATTCCTTATGACGTATCATTATTCCATGCCAGTGATGTCAACTACGGTATGATTATCTGGTAGCCTGCTGTATTGTAGGGCAGAAAAATGCATTGCCATAAATGGATGTCACATTGAGCACCTCCTGAGAACAAATGTTCAGATCTCAGAAAGTATGTGCTGTAGGGCCCATGTTTATTAGACATTTTTTTCTTGTTTTGATGCATACTATTACCTCCTAAAATATTGGACACTTTCTTTTAACACTCTGTATAAAGGCTAAACACGAATATCATTAAAAGCATGTAAAAGCGCTGGATTGTTGTGAAATAGGCGTATGTGTACTGTACGTACTACCAAGTATTCGTTATTGTAATAAACTACAAAATTTTCTGTAGTCGCGTATGTTCAAGATACCTTCATAGAAATTATGCAATCCGTTTGTCCCTAGTTGAATTTGTATACAAAAATTGTAGGTTACTAGTATCTGGTATTTCATAAAAATATATTTCATTAATTCAATATGAAGAAAGTAATGTACGCTGCTTTATAGAAGATAATAGGGCATACGTTGATACGTAATAGAATATTTCCATTGCTGTAATCATAAGTAAAACCTTTATAATCAGATTATTGTTAAGTTCCGTAGCGGTTGTCGGTTCGGAGTTAATCAGCGCTTCATTGTCTCTGATTCGTACGCATGTAGTAGAAGCGACTAGTTGCTGCCTATTTTTGCTTCTTCTCACAATTGTTCTCTTTGGAGTGAGCGTTCATTCATGCCTACTCGATAGGAAACAAAATAGAATCCTCCCTCTGTATCTCTCAAACGATAGTTGCCAGGCAACCATGGCGATAAATCTATATGGTAGGGGTGTACAGCCCAGCGAAACATTATCGTCTCTTGTACTTCAGTGCGATTCTAGAGATGTGCCTAATTTATATGCAGAGTTTAAGTTGAGTATGATTTGATACTGTCACGGTGTTCAACTTGATGCGAGATTTTTTTTGGGATGGTGGTGGAGGATTTGCACCATGTCGTAGATGCAGGAGTTATGTATCGATTCCATCAGGGAATGAAGGAAAAGGGATCTGACAGGTTGTCCTTCCCATGTCTGCTTTGATTATGGAACCGATACCTAGCTTCGACATTTTAAACGTTTCTGTAGCTGTAATATGGTGCAGTAATCCATAAACCTTACACCATTAGATGTTAACTTTGTGTATAACATCCAGAAACATGTGCAAATACAATATTAGAAAATTTTGTCTTGTAGGCCTACTCTTTTATTTGAAATTTATAGTGCACATAAATTCATATTTCATCAGATAAATGTTTTTCGTGTGAATTTTCTTAATTATGTCCTAGATCATATATACCTAGATTACTCGGCCTTATAGGCTTTGAGGGTAACAACTTTTGTCACGTTTACTATTCTCCCATCTAGTTTTTACATTAGGAGTCACGTCATAACTCCCATTTGAATTGCATTAGCGACTGTACTGCCATCTCGTGTTCGTTTACGGCGGACGGGTGGTGACCCTGGCTGTTGTTCTCTTCAAAGTGCTGCCGATTTTAACATAGCGATGAGCAATCTGTTACATATAAGATCTAGGAATATACTTGCATAATTATAACTGATAAACATTGTTTATGAGATTCATATTTATTAAAAATGAGGAATTTTTAAAAATGTTAATCTTCCTCTTATTCTTCTGATGTACGAATTCACCCTGTTTGTTTCCCCTTTCAAGCTTCTTTCTATGAAGATGTGCAGCCAGTCTCTGCCCATATTTTTAGGAGACCTTCCTTTTCTTCTCTTCCCATCTAAGGATCTTTCTTGGCTGTTCTCATCATCCGATATACCTCCAATCTATCTATATGTTACTTCCATTAATTTCTTCCAACTTGTTAAAAACATGATTAATTTAATCAGACGAAATGAGAAGAAAAATAATTTTAGTATTTTTTCATGACATAAATCTCCAGGATGTTTGGTGGGAGGGGGGGAGTTAGATGAATGCAATCGTTATTGATGGATCTTCACCTCCGGATATAATCGCAAACTTAGAAAATCGAAAGGACTAATGAAGTCAACTAAAAGAAGAACTGAGACAAGCGTGATGATCTTTTCCCGAAGTGCCAAAATAAATTACTTTGCTTAAGCAAAAGTTCCTTGACCTTAAGGGATTTCTGTTGGTTTGTAGTGGAAATGTGAATCGATCCCGCATTTACCTTTTAAATAATTAGACTGCCAGTTATTTTATGACCGAGGATTTGAACTCTGAACCTCCCGATTGCAAGTCCAGTGCTTTATGACTCAGTCTCTTTACCCGGTTATTGTTTTTATCAAAGTTTATTTTTATAATTTCTTGAACAAATTGTCGTTTTTCAATTATTAATTGTTAACTCTCTTAGTGCTTTCTGATTAAGCTCATTAGTGGTGTTACTAATCAACAATGTGACAATGAAACATGGGTTCAGGTTTCTGCTCAGCGACAGACCTGATATATTGTATTTTATATGAAGACTGGTTAATAATTATTCATAACCTGGCACACTCGCAGTCACACAATTTTTAGACTCTAGACACTCAGGGAACGTTTCCTCTTAAAGGAAAATTCCCCGACAGCGAGCCCCGGAAATCGTACCAGGAACCTCCAGATTTGGAAGCTGACCACCAGACCATGGAGGTAGTCGAGTATTTTTTTTTTGTGTAAAGAAATAATAGATCTGTTAAAGTTGCATGTTTGCACAATGTCTGAGAATGGAAGACGAAAAATGTTGCATTAGAACGCTTTCGTATTTACTGGTGTCTTGGGATTTAACCGATTAATCGATCAATTTCTGTTGTAAGATTAATCGATCAAAAATATTTAATCGAATAATCGAGTCGAGTGTCTCGGAAATTGCTTGCTTAAAAGTACAAGAGTACTGCTATTTTCTAACGTAAACCAGATAGAGTAGGGAAAATCTTTGCACAAACACTTCAGAAAGCGATGGAAATATGAGGACAGTGACCTAGTCTACCTCTATTGAAAGTTGAAACAATGCGAAACCCTTATTAAGTTTTATGGTTTTTCAAGAAAACTTCCACCTTGTTGTCAGCTCATCTTCCTAGCATATGAAATACATACTTTTCTGGGATTCGTCCCCCTCATCCCTTATAAAATAGCCATGTGTGGAAGTGAGAGCGTAACTACCTTATTCTCTTTTTAAAATCTGGTAATTCGATTACAATAGGGGCCAGTCTTATGTTTCGACCGCTGTAGTTTTGCAGTTGCATTTTCTGTACTGAGTTTGTATATGAAGGTTGTGTGCTTAGTTTGATAAAGAAAAAAAAATCCGTCTTATTCTCTTTTTAAAATCTGGTAATTCGATTACAATAGGGGCCAGTCTTATGTTTCGACCGCTGTAGTTTTGCAGTTGCATTTTCTGTACTGAGTTTGTATATGAAGGTTGTGTGCTTAGTTTGATAAAGAAAAAAAAATCCGTTTTCTATGGTTTGTGAAAAGTGTAAACTCCATTATGTCATATGAGAATTTGAGAGGTAAACTCTGTGAAACGTTTGGATTTAAATTGACGATCGTGGAGAAGTGCTTGATAAAAAAAAAAGTTTTTTTCGTGTTTAGTGATGCAGGAAACATTGTTACTAAACGCAGAGCGGCACTTAATTCGGAGCATGTGAATGCGCTCACATGTTTAAAATCATGGATGAAGCAGTATTAACTAGGTGAGGCTTCACACTTTTTTGTTATTTATGTTTGTCTCAAAATTTCCCAGAGAAATTGACACAATAAATTATAAGCCTCATAATAAATATGTTAGTAAATAATTAAAATGGTTGTTTCGTAATATAACGATACAATATATACAATATACAACATTAGTTTAATACTTATGCTTATTACCGAACACAAGTTAAATTTAACAATAATTGTGTATTACAGTATATTAAAACATTTTTTCAACTCGATTAATCTATCGATTAATCGATTAAATTGAAATAGTTAATCGATTAAATATTTTGATCGATCAACAGCACTAGTATGTACCTGAGGTTTGATATAAAAAATGGTTCCTACATGAGCTCAGATCTTGTGTTTTTTCAGAGTGGAACGTCGAACGTACGTTAATGAAAACGTAATGTGAACACAACTATAGGGTTCTTAAAATGTATAAAGGACAGGAGCATTCATAAACAGTCACTATTGCCCTAGGGACATACTAGGACAGTCGTACACATTGAGTATGAACATTTAAAGATTCGTTCCATAATAATAATAATAATAATAATAATAATAATAATAATAATAATAATTCACAATCCGCTCTTTCCAAGACGAAAACCTATCTCTTAACAATGCCTCTTTTGTTTATACCTGGTTCGAATTTAAACACTAGATAACAGGTTCACACATTAACATTGACGTTAAAATTATCATCATAAAGTTCGTATTTACTCGAACAAAAAATTGGGACAGTAAAGATAGAGCTATTAGAAAAAAATTATGGTTTATTTAACGACGCTCGCAACTGCCGAGGTTATATCAGCCTCGCCGCTGTGCCGGACTTCTTTTACATGCCAGTAAATCTACTAACATGAGCCTGTCGCATTTATCGACCTGAGCCGGGATCGAACCCGCAACCTCGAGCACAGAAGGTCTGCGCTATACCGACTGCGCTACACAGGGCGACGGATTGTGAATTATTATTATTATTATTATTATTATTATTATTATTATTATTATTATTATTATTATTGTTATTGTTGTTGTTATTATTATTATTATTATTATTATTATTATTATTATTATTATTAACCTCAACGTCGTCCTCTAGGAGAGAGACGCCTTAATTGCAGATTTTGTTGCCGCCGCTGTAGCGTTGCTCTTGCTGCACAATGAGAACAGAGCTATTCTATATATACCATATCTGAATGGAAAATGATCAACGCGGTTGAACATAACCTTTGTCTAGGGGTCCAAAGTCAAAGCAAACCAATACAAATACACTTGGCTAATATAACTGTTTAAATTGTTAATTACTCATTTTTACACATCAGTAATTTCTGTGACCTATAATTTCCTCCCGGACAGCACGCAAACTTTCAGGGTAGGAGCGTAATTATGTGACAAAAAGATATGTTATATCCAATTTCATATTGATTAGAAACGTAACTTCTCGTTCTGCAAAGGAATTTTACAACGTTACATTTCTTCGGATCAAATTTCTACACATTTAAAGGACAAAACTAAAATTCTTCCAATCATTTATTATTAGACAGTGGATGCGGGATGACTTCGTTGAATGTATGTGCACATTTACTATATGTTACATTTGTTTCATTCGGATCATTGGCTGAACAGGTTTTAAACGTAAACAGACGACGTCAACATGCTACTGTATCTCCGTACAGTCAGAAGGAAAAGAAAAATAACTTACTGTAGTACATACCTTGCAAAGTTCAGTTCTCGTCTTCATTGATGCAATTACCAGCGTTGCAGTAAACGACGATATATTCTTATAAGTTGTCGAAGCTGAATCATCTTCGCCTATCGCTTAAACAGTTTTTGTATCGAGAGAATTTCTGAAGAAAACCTCTAAAATGGGGATCACTCAATTTCTTTAGAGGAATATTTGTACTGAGCATCATGTTGAACGTGTCGTTAGACCCGCACAACTAGATGATGGTGATGATGATGATGATGATGATGATGATGAAGTAGATGGTTCCTCAGATTTTATTTCAACGCATTTCCTGTGCGATGTACTGTTGCAATGTTTCTCTATAGCCTGTGTAGTTCTGGTTTTTATTTCAATTTTACATACATTACACACGATATTGTTTTCGTTAATACATAAAATGTCACTCTCATACTTCTTAATTGCATTTCGTATCTCTGAGCGAATTAACGTTTTGCCATTATGAATGGATCAGCACAACATATTCAACGCGTACTAAATACTTGCGCAGGATAACACAACTGCACACATTGCGTTGTAATGTTACTATGAACAGATCGGGGTTCCTTCGTTTTGTACGCTGCTGTACTTGCCAGACACACAAAAGACGGACGGCGCGGCACGTGCCATATACTCTGATACGAAACAACTTCACTTTTCCACGAAACAACTTCACTTTTCCTTAAGTAATCCCGCATCCACTGTCTATTTATTATCATAATACACTGCTCTCTTAAATTGACTGATAATATTGAAAATTAAATCGATGGCTTTCCCAAAACACGCTATGAAATATTTCATATAAAATAATTTTTATCTCGAAAAGGAAGTAAAAACGAACTTTATATTAAACTTATTTGTTTGAAATATCTATAAGAATAACCCGCTGAAATTAGTGACAGTCCTTACGGTTCATCCTGTACAGCGAGAAGCTCTACATGCCACAGCTGTTAACTAGTCATTGGTACAGAATACAAGTTATAACAGTTCGAGCTCAGTATGAATTCTTTCTCTGTAGCTCTGATGATAAATACATAGAAAAATTACCATCCTCCGCTGAGAGATTGTAAACACGGCTGTTGAAACAGAGACAAAAGCGGCGCGGCGGTTTGATCTGCGTGTGTAACCTAGGATGGAGTTTAATAGCGAGAGTTGTTACTCATCATTGCGTGGTCATGTTTCAGTCCATGTCGTGTCTGGTTGGGGATGGAAAATATGAACTTCTCTCTTAAGTAGGCTTACTGTTCTGTCAAAGACTTACGTCACATGCGACATGGTCGCGCGGCTGGAAAATTAAATCATTACACCAAGAGCAGGAGTCCGCGGAGAAAATTGGTTTGTTACTCGTAGGTGTAAAGAAATGGCTCCTATACGTAAGAAAAATAAGCATACGAATTTATTGGTTTGAAAATGATTCCTACAGCTAGCATAATGTTGTTGTTACTTCTGCTTAGTAAATCGGTATCCATTGGTGAAACAGGGCCATAATATTAGGGAAATCAGTAAAAATTAAAGAGATAATTAATGGAAAAAAACATGTGAACAATGTAAAATTATAGGCTACGAAAAGCAATACAAAAAACCACTCCCCAGAAATGTAGAAGTACACAGTAGAGATGAAGAAAACTAACTGCCGCTCTCGCTCGCTCTGTTCGCTGCATTTGTCTTTCGAGTCTCGGCTCGTCATTCTCGTGCGCTTCGAGTCTCGCTCATCATTCTCGACATAGCATTTGGTCGATGTGGAAAGATTTCGTAACTTTGAATAATATACAGCATTGAAATAAATAACATAAATGTTTAAATGAGACAAAAAGACAAAACAGAACAGCATCTTAGTTATCAAAATGTTCTGGTTCTATTATATGATATTACCTATGGTTATACAAATAAAAAAAAACAATTCTCAAATATATTTGCAGTTCTAAGAAACATAAAACATGACATTAATATCTTTTACTTGAGATTGCACACTTGATCTTAAATATATGAAAAAAAAAATCCTAGCCTTTTAATAAGGGCTTAGTAATAAAATAAAGACTGGGGAACGGATTATTATAAACTGAAAGGTAGAGATGTTTCAAATAGGCTACTTGATTGTTTATACATATATAACAGTTGCTAAAGTAGATAAAAGTTCAATCAGGTATAAACCAACTGCTGACTTCGGGACTTCGGGAGATGATCAATATCGAGTCTCGGAAGACTCACAACCACTCTCTACGTCAAGGACGCGGCATAATACAACATTGTCGTGCGGGTTTTCTGCTTTGTGGGCGCTGTTAGTCTCGTTTTCTCGATCGTTGTTCATCTCTAGTATACAGCTTAAGGAAGTATTAAACTTAATTTTAATTCAATAAAAAATATTATTCTTACACAAATGGGGGAGGTTAATATATGCTGGGAGTATAAAGACAGAAATAGTGCCTTTAAAGTAGTCTAATTCTAAAGCATTTAACTGTGATATTATTTTATAAATGAATCAAATTCTCTTTAGTTTTATATTAGTATTCATCAGAATTTCAAACAAGTTATTGGCGTCGTATTGATGTCTGAATCGTTTTGGCTACCAATTGAATTGTTTTTCGAGACTACATGGTAGGTCTCATAGAATGAGGAAGCAATTACGCTTGTGAAGTAATTAGCGAAAAGGCTCCGTCTTGTTAAATTTAAATGCCAAGAGTAAGAAGACAGAAATGAAAATAAATCTGAACATAATTTTTTTCAAATTCAAACATCCTTACAAGCCTAGTCATGCTCACAATAACAATCACGAACAGCATAATCTTTCACGCAATTATAGGAATTCGACGAACCCCCTGTCACTTTTGTATCCTACCACAATTCTAGCAACAACTTGTGTTTATTCTTTGTCGTTTTCTCTAAGAATCCGAAGACATTAAGTCTTTGTATACTTCTTTTGTGTTATTGTTTCCCTATTATTGCACTGTACTTAATTTGGACGATGTTGTCTACATAAATAGCAATAAATTGTACAGGGACATCATTTTATTTTTACTTCAATTTTTATTCTACCTGAGTTTTTTAATGTACTTCACTCCCACCCCTTCTGCTAATGAAGTTCAACCGTCCTCCACACAGAACCAAGACAGCATATACAGACATAGTAACCTTACGGTCATAGTGAACAGTACGTTCCAAAAATATGTTCGCGTTTTCCAGTGAGAAAGAGCTTTCAATATTGCATCATTTTCCATTTGCCTACGTCGCATCCCGGTTTCCCCCACCTGGTTCTCTTCGCCTCTCTGTAAATTCTAATGGCTGAGCTGTCTTAGCTCTTTTCTGGGAACATTAATTTCTGTTAGGAATTGGACGTCTTCGTAATATTATACCCATACAATTGTTTAAAATAACTTAAATAAAAGGACCTCGTTAAGTAATTAACTGTCACATGATTTCCTCCCTTTCTACGACGCTCCGACGTAACCACTTGGACGGACAGTAGATAGCATGTCTGAGTAATTTTATTTTTTCGGATCGGACAGAAGTGAAGATTGAATTTACAGTACGTCTCTTTTATAGAGTAGGTACAGAATTATTTCAACATGACTCACTGATACGAAGTACGAACCTGGTACTTGGAATTAGGTACAATAGTCTATAGTGCGATAATATGCACCTTAGAATTGAAGCCTGTATCGAAATGAACAAATGTGCTTAAATATCCATATTATGATTATTTTTCAATTTAACTTCATTCTCTATAGTGTACGGTAATATGATGTAGACAGTATAATATACACTGCATAATGAATACGTCCGTATTGACAGCTCGGTTCGTGAATAAAAACACTCATTGTTAATACTATACTGTATTTTGATTAAACAAAAACCTAATGAAAATTATCAAACTCAAAATCGCGATATTTCCTAGTTTACGTAAATGGATGAACTACGTTTCTTCCCTCCTATACCTAGTAAAGCGATTTGTTTGTATATTACGCCAGTATCATTGAACTCCAGTCGTGGAAGGGAGTAGCAAACTGTGTTTCCGGTACTTAATCGTTGATCCAAAGGTATAGCCAGGTTAATATTAGAAATGTTAGTAAAAATAAAATGATGTCCCTGTAGTAGATCCTTTTTCACATAAATTTGATTGTTACTTTTTAAATTGATTGTCACCACTGACCATTATATTCTCAGTTTTTACAAAGAAATTTTCGAGAAGAAGATAAATACTATTAATAATAAATAGCCTATTACATTTATTGCTTATTACATACAAATATATTTGTAAACACAGAGTATGTTGTGGGACTCGGTAGCGCAGTCGGTATAGCGCTGCCCTTCTGTGCTCGAGGTTGCGGGTTCGATCCCAGTCCAGTTCGATTGCATTTAGGGGAGAGTCGGGTAGTATCGGACATCGGGTAATATCGAACAGTGAGTTTCTTTCATCTACCACACGATGATAGTACCTGATTGACATGGTTACGTTTCTGTGATGTCGCATAGAGAAACGTAACCATGTCATTCAGGTACTACCATATGGTTGTAGATGAAAAAAACGCACTGTCCGATACTACCCGATGTCCGATACTACCCGACTCTCCCCTAAGTGTGTTTAAATGCGACAGGCTCATGCCAGTGGATTTACTAGCATGTAAAATAACTCCTACGGGACAAAATTCCGGCACACCGGCGACGCTGATATAACCTCTGCAGTTGCGAGCGTCGTTAAATAAACCATAATTTCAATTTCAGAGTATGTTTACCCGAGGTTTGCAAAGCACAACTGAAATGCTGTAATTTAATGCAATGCCATTGGGAGAGTCGACCCATTTGTACAACATAGACGACATTGAAAAGGGTGTTATTTTCCTGAGTGGCGCCTATCTGACGTTACTCATCGCACACCCTCCCTTTCCTCCGTAATGTAGACCACCCGAGAGACGCCGTTTTCCTGGTCCGTGCCCTCGGTACTGACAAATCCACTACTGGTGCAAATATAAACTTTAAGTACAGTCAATTTATATCTTGTTACATTTCAGCATGTTCAACATGCCAGAAACTATCTTGACGTCATTTGTCTCTGGAGGGCATAATAAGTGATGACGAAGTTCTGTCGTGTTCTATCCTATACCTTGTTTTGTATTCTATATTGTTATATTTCTTTTCTCTTATCGCTTTGTTCTGTTCCCTTGCATCTCTTTACATTTTGCTTTCTCTCATAGTCTCTTGCACTGTGTTGTGTTCATGTCTACCTTTATCACAAATTTTACTCCGCCTTTATTCTATACTTTTCCTCAAATCTCTCCTCTTTCGTTCACTAGCCGCTATCTTTTACCTCAAAACTGATGCTCTTCATGTTTTCACTCCCTCTCGTCTATTTCACACTCCCTCTACACTACTTCTCACTGTCTCTCCCTCTCCTCTACCTCTCTCTCTCTCTCATCCACTCTACATCTTACTCTCACCCTGTCCTCTACCTTTCACTCTCTCCTCTATCTCTCTTTCTCACCCTCTCCTGTACCTCTCAATGTCTCTCCCTCTCCTGTACCTCTTACTCTCTCTACCTTTTACTTTCTTACGCTCTTTTCTACCTCTCACTCTTTCACACTCTCTACCTCTCACTCTCTCCTCTACCTCTTACTCTCTCACCCTCTCCTCTGACTCTTACTCTCTCACACTCTCCTCTACCTTTTACTCTCTCACCCTCTCCTCTGACTCTTACTCTTTCACACTCTCCTCTACCTCTTACTCTCTCACCCTCTCCTCTACCTCTTACTCTCTCCTCTACCTCTTACTCTCTCACCCTCTCCTCTGACTCTTAATCTTTCACACTCTCCTCTACCTCTTACTCTCTCACCCTCTCCTCTGACTCTTACTCTTTCACACTCTCCTCTACCTTTTACTCTCTCACCCTCTCCTCTGACTCTTACTCTCTCACACTCTCCTCTACCTCATACTCTCTCATCCTCTCCTCTGACTCTTACTCTTTCACACTCTCCTCTACCTTTTACTCTCTCACCCTCTCCTCTGACTCTTACTCACTCACACTCTCCTCTACCTCTTACTCTCTCACCCTCTCCTCTGACTCTTACTCTTTCACACTCTCCTCTACCTTTTACTCTCTCACCCTCTCCTCTGACTCTTACTCTTTCACACTCTCCTCTACCTTTTACTCTCTCACCCTCTCCTCTGACTCTTACTATCTCACCCTCTCCTCTGACTCTTACTCTTTCACACTCTCCTCTACCTTTTACTCTCTCACCCTCTCCTCTGACTCTTACTCTTTCACACTCTCCTCTACCTTTTACTCTCTCACCCTCTCCTCTGACTCTTACTCTCTCACACTCTCCTCTACCTCTTACTCTCTCACCATCTCCTCTGACTCTTACTCTCTCACACTCTCCTCTACCTCTTACTCTCTCCAACATTCTTCCGTTGCTATCAAGCTGTCGTATGATCGCCTCTTATAGCTTTTATAGTTTAAATAACAACGTCTGCGGAGTCGTTAAACAATTATATGCTCTGCGTTTGTCAGTTGAATAATGCAGCAATTCTGATTGATACCACTGTTCATATCGGTTATACGTGCAACCGAGTTGAGTGTGTATTGTTGTAATTGATTTTTAATTGAATATATTTTTTAATTATCATATATTACAGCTTCACTGGAAATTCCATTAGATATCATATAGCTTTCAACGTTCGATGTAAATTCAATTGCCAGCGATTGGATTTTACCGAGAGTTTGTTTTTGTTGCAACTCAGTTCAATATTACATGTAATAATTTGAGCATTGCTATGAAATAATACTTTGTCACACTGTTTTCCTTTCTTTAGTTTTATTATTACATATATACCTACAGGGTGCATGGTTTTGGGGATTATTGAAAATATATAATCTTTTTCTGAATGTTTAAAAGGCGTTCCTTATTTTTGGTTTACAAGACTAATATTTTTGTTAGATTATTAAAACTATAACCTCTGCACCAAAATGGAAGTGGTAATAGATCATGAGGAGAGATTTGAAAAATGTAAATAAGTTTTTTATCTAATATTCACCGTTTTAGAGGAAATCGTTATATTTATATGAAACATTTAGCAACATTACAGCTACTGCAATAACTCTAAGTGAGCGCGACCGTATGCCATTCTTTGTCATTCGTTCTTCCGTACATCCTCCTTTGTTTGTTTTCCCTTCGTCCGTACGTCCTCCTCTGTCTGTTTTTCGTTCGTCCGTACATTTTCCAGCCTGTTTTCCGTTCTTCCGTACGTCCTCCTGTGTCTGTCTATTGTTCGTCCATACATTTTCCAGTCTATCTTTCGTCCGTACGTCCTCCTCTGTTTTTTGTTCGTTCGTACATTTTCAAGCCTGTTTTCCGTTCGTCCTCCTATGTCTGTCTTTCGTTCGTCCACACATTTTCCAATATATCTTTCGTCCGTACGTCCTCCTCTGTCTTTTGTTCGTCCGTACATCCTCCTCTATCTGTCTTTCGTTTGTCCATACGTTCTCCTTTTTCTATTTTTCGTTCGTCCTTACGTCCTCCTTTTTCTGTCTTTCTTTCAGCCGTATATCCTACTTTGCCTTTCATTAGTCCGTGCGTCCTGCTTTGTTTTTTATGCGTTCGCCTATCTACCTTTGTCTCTTTTGGTAATCTGCCTCTTTTTCTTTCCCTTTCGTTCGTCTGTCCCCATATTTGTCTCTCCTGTCTGTCCGTCGTTTTTGTATTTTTGCATCTTTGTAGTTCTATCTTTATACATTTTTCGTCTTTCTTCTTCTGGTGCCACGTTTTCTATCTTTACTCAGCTCTCTCGTTCTCTTCGTCAAGACCTCCAGAAGATGGTGATCGATTGCATGCTTACTAGTTTATTTGTCCATATTTTTAGAAATACAGTATGTTAAGTACCAGAGACCGACAAAACCTCATTCAGCCTTGCCCATAACTATATACATTCGTGAGTGGACCTCCCCTCAACCTTTCCTCACAAGCAGGCAGTCATTGTCGTTGCACGTGACTCCTGACAGTCCTAATAGTGACCTGCGAGTACTGTTCTGGTCAACCGACCTGAGTCTGACTGTGCTGCTTTCATTTACATGATAAACCTCAACCGTCTCATCCGAACCTGACAGGAAGCATACAGACATAGACAAACTACTGAAAACTTAATTTTATCATCTTCTGAAACGTAATAAATACAAAGAAAACTATTTCTTGTCAGCATAATGTCCACTAAATTCTAACAGTTATTATAACTTAACTTACACTTTCCTTTTCATCATAGTAATATACAGTATATGTAATGCAAACATTCAAACTTTAAGCTTCATAAATAAAAAGAACTCTATGCCTCATAAGTTAAATAGTATAAATCAGTATTCTGAAGAGCGAAAAACTTGTTTACATTTTGCACGTCTTCATGAGGTTGTTAATTGTTAATAAGGAGAAAGACAAAATGTAATATTTTCCTGTAATAGTTTTTGATATTCATAATTGTGACCAATGCATTTTCAACATTTTTTCTTTCATTTTCTTTTATTCCTTTTTGTTCCGTTTTAACTAGTTAAAAGTTAAGAAATGTTTCTATTTTGTTGAGTCAAATACACTTTGCAGAAAAATGAAATGTATAATATTTATCTTATTATTTTATGACATTCTGTAATGTAATAAATTGTAAAACTATATTTCTTTAATCAAGAATTACGCCGTGTTTTACCCAGAAAAGACAGATTTAAGTGACTAAATAACCAACAGATTTAGATTTCAAACTACGTTTTCATCTTAACCAGTTTAGATTGGCTTGCATGATTGCAAGTCCCTCTACAATACGAGCATACAGGCAGGCTTCCTAGGGACCCGCCTGGACTGGGCTTGTAAAACCCGGGTTGAATGGGCCAGTCTTATCTTTTAACTTGCTCTGTAGCTCTATCGAAACCCAATCCTGCCGTCAGGCAGTTACGGGCGTGTGTCTTTTCTCTTTTATCCAAGTATCCTCAGCGATTTTGTATTAAGTCGGGACATGTGAGATCGTGAGCAGCTGTTAATCTCAATACAAAAAATTACCCAGTAATTTGAATAGATACTTCAAATTTCATAACTATTCCTGTCAGGGTCTGTTCTGTAACTATTGATTTTAAGTGATAATGATTCAGAGATAACTGAATTTATTTCATATAGGCCTAGCACACTCTTAACCAGGTGATGATAAACATGAAAACACGTGAAGGTTTGTCAGGAAATAAACACACACGTACTTCGATCGTCCACACAAGACCATAGTGTTGTCTGCAGAGTTGAATTTTTATGTAGACCAAAAGTCACAGATGAATCTTGCCAGGAGTCTCCCCATTCAGCTGTACTGTCCTTATGATCTCGAATCCAGTAGATGGCATGGTGACCAATAAATAATCGAAAACAAGAAGTAAAAAAAAAATAAATATTTTAAAAATTAATTTGTTTTTGCTTGGTTGATTTATATTTTTTTTTAACCTGCATGTTTGTGCCTGAAGTGAAATAAACTTTCAATCAATTATAAGTTAAGCACTTGCTGGTTTTCATGTCTGCGAAGTTTGAGCTTGCACGTAATTAAGGACGAGTACTCCAACTTCCATTATATACGAACATATATGTAGCCATAATTTAAAAGTTTCAGTAAATTGCGCAAGCAATAAAACCACAAAAAGCTTCATTTTTCTTTTCCTCCGTCATGCTGTAGGCGCATAACCCTTGTTACGTCTGCTACTCGTCTTACCATATTCATCTTTGGTTGTGATGAAAATACATAAAAAAACAAACACTTGGTGTCTCGTTTGTTATATTTTATGTACACTTGCGGAAACAAAAATTGGCCGATCCTAATGACTAAATAGATACATATTTTAACTTTTAAGTGACTTACGTACCTAAAATTTGTGCGTTTCTTCCTATATTCCTTTTAATGTTTCTGAGCATCATTAAACAGATCATTATGTAATCTATTTTCGAAGACGTAAATAATATTTGAGCTGTACTAGAAATGTTTAATATAAAATAAATTGACAGGAGATTTGAGGGAATCCCAATGATTGCGTAAACGTCTATATTCGAATTAAAATAATCAAATTATATATACCGGGTGCTTCAGACTACCCGTATCAGCTTTTTTTTTTTTTTTTTTGCTCGAAAGCTATATGATACTGGTTGTTCATAAAAATTTTTTTGATAACCAAAATCAATGTAAAGAATCGATTGGTGGTAGTACCATTTCCCGTAACAAACCGGAAGTAGGTGTATCTGTGGTCAACTTCGAAATTTCGAATGTGAATATAGGTCATTGAAGGTACCATTGCAAACTACTTTTAAAAAGAAACAACTTTTATTTAACCTTTTTTTTTTCTAAATTTTGTTGTTTACTCACAAGACAACAAAAATGTTGTATGTTGTTTATGTACGTACTGTACCGGAAATAGGTAATAATTGTAAATACTGTAGGTCTTGAAACCAAGTCACTTTCCACTGTCTTTTATTTTGCATAGTAACAGTGAATTATGTTTATTCGTCCATATCACGTCGTCTCCCTGTGGGCTGCTATTTGGAAAATGCCATTCACAAATGAACAAACATTCGATATGTTGATACTTGGAGAATGCCATCGGAATTGCAGAGAAGCAGCACAAGTGTACGAAAAGAGATATCCATTGCGCGCCCATTACTCGTCTTGCAAAGTATGTGCGTACAAATAGTGTGGTGCAGCCGAAATACAAGGATGAGCGTATCAGACGACCTGTGAGGAATGAGTAAGCTGCCGATGTTCTCGCTGCGGTGATAGTTAATTCTCATAACTCCACAAGAAGGATTGGCCGTGACTCAGAATGGCATCATAGTACAGTGTTTAGAATTCTCAAAGACAAAAAATTTGGTCCATACCGTATTCATGTCCATCAGGAACTTGGGGGACTCGTGTTGATCTCTGCAACTGATTTCTAAACACGGACCGTGATTTCTAGTTCAGAATTATGTGGACTGGTGAGGCAACTTTAATAGTAATGGTCAGGTAAATCTCCACAATGCAAATTACTGGTCTCCGGTTAATCCACACTGGTTACGTGAAGTGGATTACTGAGTCATAGGATTATTTTTTTTTTGAGGAGAACTTGAATGGTATAACGTACGCATGCTTCCTTTAAAATAATTGCACAGTTGCTTCATGATGCTCCTCTTGCACTTCTGTTAACGATATGATTTCAGCAGGACGGCTGTCCGGTTCACTTTCCACGTAGGACTCGACGAGTTGTTAACCAATTACTTCTCCTACAGTGGATTGGATGAGGAGGACCAGTAGCTTGGCCAGCCCGATGTCCTGACTTCGCTCCAAATGACATCTTGTTGTTGGGGAGAATTAAAGACCTGGTCTACTAAGTGCGTCCAACAAAGAGGGATGTTATGAAACAAAGAATTAGAGAAGCCTGTGGGTTCTCAGCTGTGCTGAAGTGCTCCGTGCAATTACGTATGTTAGAAGGAGATCAGAACGTTGTTTAGCACAGGGTGGCGGACATTTTGAATACTCACTATGAAGGGTGTACGTACTTTACGTACAGCATTTCTCAGAAAATACCTCCATTATGACAATAAATTGTCCCATACTGCGGAACGAACAGTTGATTTTTTATCATTTGAGGTGTAAAATTACTTTTCGCCCTACAGTCCTGATCTGACAATGCGACTTCCTGTTCCAACTATCAAGAAGACGATGAGCAGGTCGGCCTGGGTAGCTAGTCGGTATAGCGCTGGCCTTCTGTACTCGAGGTTCGATCCCGGCCCAGGTCGATGGCATTTAAGTGTGCTTAAATGCGACAGGCTTATTGTAGGGAAACAGATGGAAAATATATTTTGAGCAACTACTAAATGTACATAGGCCAAATAGAAATGATTGGGACGAAATTGAAATACAAACTGCTGAGCCATTTATACCCGAACCCACGCTTTCAGAAGTCGAAATTGCGATAGAAAATCTGAAAAAGTACAAGTCTCCAGGTATCGATCAAATTCCAGCAGAATTAATACAAGAGGGTGGAAGTGCATTATATAGCGAAATTTATAAACTTGTAGTTGCTATTTGGGAAAAGGAAATTGTACCAGAACAATGGAAGGAGTCCATAATTGTACCTATTTTTAAGAAGGGGGACAAAACCAACTGTGGTAACTTTCGAGGAATATCACTTTTGTTGACGTCGTACAAAATTTTGTCCAATATTATTTTGAGAAGATTAGCTCCGTACGTAGATGAAATTATTGGGGATCATCAGTGCGGTTTTAGGCGTAATAGATCGACTATTGATAAGATTTTTTGTATTCGACAGATAATGGAGAAAAAATGGAAGTATAAGGGTACAGTACATCAGTTATTCACAGATTTCAAAAAGGCATATGACTCGGTTAAGAGGGAAGTATTATATGATATTCTTATTGAATTTGGTATTCCCAAGAAACTAGTTCGATTAATTAAAATGTGTCTCAGTGAAACATACAGCAGAGTCCGTATAGGTCAGTTTCTATCTGATGCTTTCCCAATTCGCTGCGGGCTAAAGCAGGGAGATGCACTTATCACCTTTACTTTTTAACTTCGCTTTAGAATATGCCATTAGGGAAGTTCAGAATAGCAGGCAGGGTTTGGAATTGAACGGGTTACATCAGCTTCTTGTCTATGCAGATGACGTGAATATGTTAGGAGAAAATCCACAAACGATTAGGGAAAACACGTAAATTTTACTTGAAGCAAGTAAAGCGATCGGTTTGGAAGTAAATCCCGAAAAGACAAAGTATATGATTATGTCTCGTGACCAGAATATTGTACGAAATGGAAATATAAAAATTGGAGATTTATCCTTCGAAGAGGTGGAAAAATTCAAATATCTTGGAGCAACAGTAACAAATATAAATGACACTCGGGAGGAAATTAAACGCAGAATAAATATGGGAAATGCGTGTTATTATTCGGTTGAGAAGCTTTTATCATCTAGTCTGCTGTCAAAAAATCTGAAAGTTAGAATTTATAAAACAGTTATATTATCGGCTGTTCTGTATGGTTGTGAAACTTGGACTCTCACTCTGAGAGAGGAACATAGGTTAAGGGTGTTTGAGAATAAGGTGCTTAGGAAAATATTTTGGGCTAAGCGGGATGAAGTTACAGGAGAATGGAGAAAATTACACAACGCAGAACTGCACGCATTGTATTCTTCACCTGACATAATAGGAACATTAAATCCAGACGTTTGAGATGGGCAGGGCATGTAGCACGTATGGGCGAATCAAGAAATGCATATAGAGTGTTATTTGGGAGACCGGAGGGAAAAAGACCTTTGGGGAGGCCGAGACGTAGATGGGAGGATAATATTAAAATGGATTTGAGGGAGGTGGGATATGATGATAGAGAATGGATTAATCTTGCACAGGATAGGGACCGATGGCGGGCTTATGTGAGGGCGGCAATGAACCTTCGGGTTCCTTAAAAGCCAGTAAGTAAGTAAATGCGGCAGGCTTATGTGAGCAGATTTACTGGCATGTAAAAGAACTCCTGCGGGACAAAATTCTGGCATAGCGGCGACACTGATATAACTTTGGCAGTTGCGAACGTCGTTAAATAAACTATATTATTTTTTACGATGAGCGGATTGTCTTATAGTACCGCTGAAGCTGCGGTTAAGGTCTTTGGTAACTAATTCCATCGAATGGACAAGTGTGCATAAGATTTAAAGGAGTATATTTTGAGAATTAATAGAACTGAAAACAGAAATAATTGTTGCTATACATATCAATTTGCAGAAACTTTAAATGCGATCCATAGTATTTACTGTACTTTAAGTTCTCTATCTATAGATTAAAGAAAAATAAAACGAAACCAAACAAAATAATTTTACCGGGTTTCGAACCAACGAATGTACATTACATAGTTGAAAACCGAGCGTTCTATCGTCTGAGCTACTAAAGCGCGAGCGATACCGGTTCGTTTGTCTCCATTGTGTTTATTTGAATAGGCTAATTTCCTATGATATGACTCATTATTTGCATGTGGCTGTATCTATAACAATAATGATGCATTCGGAAGAGACGTACCAAGTGGCACAAACCACTCTTCTGATGTTTGTATTTGAGGAATACCGAGAAGATGGGGGTATACATTTACGTATAATCGTAGAATTCTGCTCACTAAAGTAACGCTTGTTGGGCTGCTTAACCTTCATACATATGTAATTTTAATTTATCATAAAAATAAAATGTTGTGAAGGAAACATCGATTTCGGTATTTCCACGGAAATAAAATTTTCAGCATCTCTGGCACGGAAAAGTTACTTCTAGCCTGCCCTTGACTTGTCTGTTCCTGTACAGAGATTGAAGCTAAACTTTTACTCGTATTTTGTTGTACATAAAATGCAATAATTTCAGAAAAATTAATAGGTACTTCTTTGAAATCTGAAACATATATAGAGACTCAACCTAAATAATTAATACAGGATTTTGCTTCTTTTTCCGATCTGCTCTATTTTCCTGCTCTGCTTCATTTTCCCGCTCTGCTTCATTTTCCCCCTCTGCTTCTTTTTATTGCTCTGCTTCCTTTTCCCGCTCTGCTTTTTTTTCTCGCTCTGCTTTCTTTTCCTGCTCTGCTTCATTTTCCCGCTCTGCTTCTTTTTCTCGCTCTTTCTTTTTCTGCTCTGCTTCCTTTTCCTGCTCTGCTTGAGTTTCCCGCTCTGCTTCCTTTTTCGGTTATTTTCTTTTCCCCGCTCTGCTTTTTTTTCTCGCTCTCCTCGCCTTTGTCGCTCCCCTCTCCTATCCAGCTCTACTTTCTTTCTCCGCTCCTGCGTCTTTTCCCTAACTCTCGCACTTCTTTCCCCCCAGTCCTTTAAACTACCATTCCCTTTCCCTTTTTCCATATTCTTTCTGGCGATCTTAGCCTCTATCTTTCTTTTTCTCACAGTTACAGCATTGTATAAATTTAAAACCAGACATCCACTTGAATTGAGATAGTGGAACTGCGTTATAGAAAGCTTTTAAAAGAGCTTTAGAAGAAAATTTCTGCTACAGACCAGGGATTAGAATTACCAGCAAAAGAGATTTTTAATCAAATTAGGCTTGTAGAATCGTGCTCCCTTCTATAAATCAAAACAAGACGCGGGTTTGTGCTCTGGATTGCGATCTGAAACGACACTGTCCTAGTTTTACAAATGAAAAAATATCTTTTCAAACTGATCAAATACTTGTCCTTATTGCTTTGTACGTATATCCACTTGGCGGGTTAAGCTTTAAAAAAATTAATCTTTATCATTGGTTTAATGTAGTATCATTGAACACATATAACTCTACGGACAGTATGTTGGTGGTTTTTCACCTTACGAGTACCACTATGACATGTCTGTTGAACAGATGTGTTTTTCTAACTTTTCGATGTAGGTACATCTTAGAAAAAAGTTTTGTCTCACAGATACTTTATAAGTCTCAGAAAGGAGGCAGTGCGCATGATCAGACGTACAACGAAACAAAACAAATTTTATTACCTCAAATAGTCGTAGCCTACTCTTGTGAATCAGGTTGCTCGTCTTCTGATCATGCGCACTGCCTCCTTTATGAGACTTACGAAGTACAGAATCTGTGCGACAAAACGTTTTTCTAAGACTGTACATCTTATGAGTTTTGATCTCTACTGTTACGAACCATGAACAAATACTTTTAAAGGAATTTTTAGTGTGTGACAAATGCCAAATTTTATAATACGAAATCCTCTTCCCCTGGAAAGTTTTGTTGATGTTGCTGTTCTCGTTGTTTTTTTTTTTAATTTAAAATGTATTACAAATATAACAACTAATAATCTTTTGGTCAGTTTCATCATAATTTATAAGCAAACTGTATCTTCTGTTAATTTATCAACATATAAACCGACCACTTTTGTGAGAAATAAGAATAATATATACTTTTAAGAAACAAGTTTTGATGCAATTAGAGTATAAAGATAAACAGAATATACTTTCCTACCCTATTACAGCCCCTCTTTGAGAGTGTAGTCGTCATATTATAAGTTACAATAATACCAATTTGTTGTCAGTATGTGAATATATACATAACTTACATTTGTTATACACGTTCACATATAGACTTTTCACTCTTTCTAGATCAAAGTCTTTGAAACAATAAAATTTACCATATATGTTTACATTTCTCTAGCACACCATAGATACGAACCGAGACCTGTATTCCAAGACATAACCAAAATGAGTGAATGCTTGATCCTTTTCTTGTCTTGTCGAAAATTTAATAAGTCAATAAAGCCATTAATTCTCTTGCTCTCCAATATTTCTCACAGATAGTGGGATTAGGGGAAAGGGCTAGACATAGCTGAAGATGATTCTCCTTTATTTCTCCCTGAAAACTGCACAATGGACAGAGCGATGATGAAATAATTTCCTCTAAAGTAATCCATACTAGTAATATTAATTCATAACTTCATTCATCGCCCTCGGATGCAATGCAGACTATAACTACTCCGTTAGAGGGAAGAATAGTGTTGGTGAGTTTGTCAGATAGATCCTTATGCCATTTTTCCCCGAATACAGTGGAGTCTATTATCTAATTAAGTCCGCCCTCTTATTTTCTTATTCATTTCCTGTTTTTTCCTGCATTAAGTCCGCCCTCTTATTTTCTTATTCATTTCCTGTTTTTTCCTGCATTAAGTCCGCCCTCTTATTTTCTTATTCATATCCTGTTTTTTCTGCACTAAGTCCGCCTTCTTATTTTCTTATAAATTTCCTGTTTTTTCCTGCATTAAGTCCGCCCTCTATTTTCTTATTCATTTCCTGTTTTTTCGTGCATTAAGTCCGCCCTGTTATTTTCTAATTCAATTCCTGTTTTTTCCTGCATTAAGTCCGCCCTCTATTTTCTTATCCATTTCCTGTTTTTTCGTGCATTAAGTCCGGCCTCTTATTTTCTTATTCATTTCCTGTTTTTTCCTGCATTAAGTCCGCCCTCTTATTTTCTTATTCATATCCTGTTTTTTCTGCACTAAGTCCGCCTTCTTATTTTCTTATCAATTTCCTGTTTTTTCCTGCATTAAGTCCGCCCTCTATTTTCTTATCCATTTCCTGTTTTTTCGTGCATTAAGTCCGCCCTCTTATTTTCTTACTCATTTCCTGTTTTTTCCTGCATTACGTCCGCCCTCTTATTTTCTTATTCATTTCCTGTTTTTTCCTGCATTAAGTCCGCCATCTTATTTTCTTATTCATATCCTGTTTTTTCTGCACTAAGTCCGCCTTCTTATTTTCTCATAAATTTCCTGTTTTTTCCTGCATTAAGTCCGCCCTCTATTTTCTTATTCATTTCCTGTTTTTTCGTGCATTAAGTCCGCCCTCTTATTTTCTTACTCATTTCCTGTTTTTTCCTGCATTACGTCCACCCTCTTATTTTCTTATTCATTTCCTGTTTTTTCCTGCATTAAGTCCGCCATCTTATTTTCTTATTCATATCCTGTTTTTTCTGCACTAAGTCCGCCTTCTTATTTTCTTATAAATTTCCTGTTTTTTCTGCATTAAGTCCGCCCTCTATTTTCTTATTCATTTCCTGTTTTTTCGTGCATTACGTCCGCCCTCTTATTTTCTTATTCATATCCTGTTTTTTCTGCACTAAGTCCGCCCTGTTATTTTCTTATTCATTTCCTATTTTTTCCTGCATTAAGTCCGCCCTCTATTTTCTTATTCATTTCCTGTTTTTTCGTGCATTAAGTCCGCCCTCTTATCTTCTTATTTATTTTTTCGTTTTTTGCATTAAGTCCGCCCTCTTATTTTCTCATTCATTTCCTGTTTTTTCCTGCATTAAGTCCGCCCCCTTATTTTCTTATTCATTTCCTGTTTTTTCTGCATTAAGTCCTCCCTCTTATTTTCTTATTCATTTCCAATTTTTTCTGCATTAAGTCCTCCCTCTTATTTTCTTATTCATTTCCTGTTTTTTTCTGCATTAAGTCCGCCCTCTTATTTTATTATTCATTTCCTATTTTTCTTGGATTAAGTCCGCCCTCTTATTTTCTTATTCATGTCCTGTTTTTTCTGCATTAAGTCCGCCCTCTTATTTTCTTATTCATTTCCTGTTTTTTCCTGCGTTAAGTCCGCCCTCTTATTTTCTAATTCATTTCCTGTTTTTTTCTTCATTAAATCCGCCCTCTTATTTTCTTATTCATTTCATGTTTTTTTTCTGCATTACGTCCGCACTCTTATTTTCTAATTAATTTCCTGTCTTTTTCTGCATTAAGTCCGCACTCTTATTTTCTAATTCATTTCCTGTCTTTTTCTGCATTAAGTCCGCACTCTTATTTTCTTATTCATTTCCTGTTTTTTCTGCATTAAATCCGCCCTCTTATTTTCTTATTAATTTCCTGTTTCTTTTCCTGCGTTAAGTCCGCCCTCTTATTTTCTTATTCATTTCCTTTTTTTTTCTGCATTTAATCCGCCCTCTTATTTTCTTATTCATTTCATGTTTTTTTTTCTGCATTACGTCCGCACTCTTATTTTCTAATTCATTTCCTGTTTTTTCTGCATTAAGTCCGCCTTATTATTTTCTTATTCATTTCCTGTTTTTTCTGCATTAAGTCCGTCCTCTTATTTTCTTATTAAATTCCTGTTTTTTTCTGCATTAAGTCCGTCCTCTTATTTTCTTATTCATTTCATGTTTTTTTTTTCTGCATTACGTCCGCACTCTTATTTTCTTATTCATTTCCTGTCTTTTTCTGCATTAAGTCCGCACTCTTATTTTCTTATTCATTTCCTGTTTTTTCTGCATTAAGTCCGCCCTATTATTTTCTTATACATTTCCTGTTTTTTCTGCATTAAGTCCGTCCTCTTATTTTCTTATTAAATTCCTGTTTTTTCTGCATTAAATCCGCCCTCTTTTCTTATTCATTTCCTGTTTTTTCTGCGTTAAGTCCGTCCTCTTATTTTCTTATTCATTTCCTGTTTTTTTCTACAAAGACGTTCTGCAGGCACATTTACATTTTCAGTCGAAATTCTGACCCTCAAGAAACAGCTTCAAGGAAGTAGGTTAATTATTAATGAAGCAATAAAATTCTAATTATATTAGGTCTAATAATTGAAAACATTATAGATATTACAAACATAAGAACCGATAAACAGCTTGTCGTTACATTTCGCCTTAGTAAGCCTTTCTCTCTGGGACAAATTGTTAATCGCATTAAGAATACAACAAAAGAATTGTAGTCTTTGCAAGTTTAGCATAGGAGTCATGCTAAGAGCCTTTATCTAATTAAAATATTTGTCGTCCTGTGTCAGATTTCAACCCGCGAGTTTATTATCCATGGAAATAATTTTATTATACTCGCTACATTTAGCGAGAACGCATACTCAAAATAATCTAGATTATAGCGACGTTTTTAATCGTTCTGTACTTTGAAACCAGACTCTTTTGGAATGCAGTCGGCGTTTTATCGCCTGCGAGTTGATACTTCTTTACTTCAAAGTGAATCGCTAAGGGGATCTACCTACGCATTTTGTTGGAACAATGTAAATATAGAGGCTTGTGTGTGATACTGCAGAATAGTGTTGCAAGGGCGTGTATGGGAGCTTTCCCCAGTACATATCCGCTGTGTGAGGGAAACAATTTATCTTGTGCTTTGTATAACATAAAACATTCATATTTGCTACAGGAATCATAACATAGCTTCTCACACGCCATGCTATTAAAATCTAACTTAGTTCCTTGTTATCTATGAATTGTTTCCGTTGAACAATAAAATTATCTTGCTGCTGAATGTATATCTTAATTGGATTTAATTCTAGGTGCGAAGAGGAATGAGGAAATGTCATGTCTACTAGAAAATATTTTTCATTTCGAATGGAACAGAAGTACAGTACAAGCTAAATATTATTCTATCTTCATGTTATTTTAACGTGAAACGTTTATGTTCGCGTGTTAAATGACAAAAAATCTTACGAAAAATTCAACATTTTATGTTGTTAAGCAAGGACAGTGACTTACGTCACACTATCAGGCTTCGGCACGAATCGGAGTTACGTGATTATCATGGTCTAGTCATGGCCATCTTGACAATTGCCTAATATAAATACATGTTCACAGTTCTAAAAAAAACAAAGGAATTGCTATATTAAACTTTTGTTAAATGTGCATTTATATATAAACTTGTTCAATGTTGGCCATGTTATGACTACGAATGTGACGTCGCGTCGTAGCCTAGCCACGAATCTAACGTCAGTTTGCTAAGCAACGGCAACGAGTTACGTCACACTATTAGGACGTCGTTTGCTTAGCAATGATCATTCAGATTAAATACAAAAATTCCATTGTACAGAAATTTGGTACATATTCAATAAAGAAAAAATGATCACAAATGATACAACACATAAATTTAATCGATGATTGTTGAAACAGAATAAGTCAGTTTTAGTGATTTTGCAGGAGAGACAAAAATATAATCATAGAAAGCTTACAATGCATTTTCAAATAATGTTTGTTTTGCACGTTTCTTTAGTATCTTATGCCTATTATTGCAGAGTTATTTTTTTGAGTGTGCAACTGATGTATAAAATATGCACTTAAAAATGACTTATTCTGTTTCAGCACTCCATGAAACGAAAATGACAATATTTTGGAATATATACATTCAAAATTGCTTCCCTTTTAACACTAGAAACAAATAATAATATTTAATATTCCTCAACTTGGTGAGGTTGCCAAAGACAAAGAATGTTAAACAGTAACATTTAAGATGACATTAAAAATGTCTTACAAGAAATTTGTTACAGAGCTGATACAAATATCATAGTAGTTTCAGGTTATCAACATTTTGTACAGCTGTCAAAAAAAAAAAGTGGCCGCACTCGTGAACAGCGAATATTTTCAAAGTCCACTTCGGGTCGCGGCGATGTTACACGATGCATGTGCTTGTACAAGCAGTTCCGGAACTATGAAAGCGTTCCATATCTACGCCTCGTGGACCAGTGGTAGAGTGCTTGTTTAATGATTCAAAGGTCGTGGGTTCGGGCCTTCTTCAAGTTTTCATTTTATTTTTTAATCTTTCTTTAGCGATGTAAATGATATTCAAATTATCATTTATATCCAGTTATCGTTCTTTATGGATATCACGTTATTTATATTTTGTTATCGTTCTTTAGAGATATGAACAAAATTCAGGTCATCATTTGTATTCTATTATCGTATTATAACGATAAGAATAATAATTATTATTGTATTTCTAATGGGGGTTAGCCGTATTTTACATATGTATGTTAGAGCTATAGTTTTATACACAAAAAAGATAAGCATAAAGAGAAATGGAAAAGAAAATTAAATTAGCTTACGCGATGTAAACAAAACATAAATAATCCGTAAATTAGGCATTGCGATTGCAAAACAAATATCAGGTATCTATTTGTAACATACAAAAACATTAACAACACACATACGTAACACTTCTATAACACAAATATGCAGCTTTCCGTACCATACATCATAAATTAATACACAATAGTCACACAAACACAATCAAACCATAATTACGACATTGCGACGACATCAAGCATCACATAACTGACTCACATACATAACAAATCAAGCATCCGTTACAACACATACACTTCAACATAGTAACCACACTTTTAAAAGTTACAAATTTGGCTCCAAGAAGAATAAATAGGACACTGTTACTAATTACTATTCTTCTACAATTCCTTAAATACATCTGTAATAAATCTGTGAAATTCCGATATGAATAATATTCACGTTTTTTATATTGTTATCGTTCTTTAGCGATTTAAATAATATTCAAGTTATCATTTATATTCTGTTTTCCTTCATTAGCATTATAAAACAATATTCAAGTTATTTATATTGTTATTGTTCTTTCGCAATATATTAATTAAACAAACCGATATTTATCATTTATATTCTGTTATCGTTCTTTAGTGAGACTGTATAAATAATATTCAAGTTATTTATATTGTAATCGTTCTTTAGCGATATAAATAACAAATTTAATATTAGGTTTGGAAAAATCCAGTTGCATAATACTGGTATTAGTTTTTCTTTTTGTATTATTACATACAATTGAACCACAATAAAATGAAAAGGAGTAACGAGGAATTGAACCTGAGACGTTGACATCTAAATTCCGACGTTCGTCCGCTGAGCTACGAGAGCAAAAGTGTGGAAACATTTTTGGAAAAATTGGCCCAATCACACTCTAAGATCTTCTGATGATTCGTAGAAGCTAGTCCAGGATGCGGGGGGCAAAGGCTAATTGAGATTTCCCGGTCTCTGACCGGGTCAAACATCCTGATAGAATTAATATTTAACCCTTGCCGTGACTTTCGGTGAAGTCCGGAGGGCCCAATTAGTCAAATCCACTCTTCTCATCTCCACGCTTGGGCCCCTTGGAATTTAATAAAATGCGAAAGAGATTGTGGTGTGCGGAAAGCAACGGGATGTTACCGCATTTAGGCCTATCCTTCCTAAGAAAACTGCAAACATGAACAAAGGAAGCTTTTAATAGAAGAAGAAGGATCTTCTGCGGACCTCTGGAAAAAGAACTAAGGAAGAGACTAGTGAAGTGCTTTGTGTGGAGTGTGGCATTGTATGGGGAAGGAACATGGACATTACGACGAAATGAAGAGAAACGAATTGAAGCATTTGAAATGTGGATGTGGAGAAGAACGGTGCGTGTAAAGTGGACAGGCAGAATAAGAAATAAAATTGTGTTTGAAAAAGTGAGTGAAGAAAGAATGATGCTGAAACTGATTAGAAAGAGAAAAAGGAATTGGTTGGGTCTCTGGTTGAAAAGAATAATGGACGACATTAGGATATGTGGATCATATGCGGAGACTAAGAGGAAGGCAGAAAATAGGAAAGATTGGAGATTGCTGGGTTTGCAGTTAAAGACCTGCCCATGGACAGAACATTTATGTGTGTATGTTCAGAATGCCTGGAATATCGTGTCTAAGAACAGTCGCTATTTGCAAAGACTAGTCAATTCCATGCCCACTCGACTGCAAGATGATCGAGATAAGAGGAAGATAGACTAAATATTGAATTATGGCTTTTTGTTTTGTTTTTTGAACGCTTAATTGTTTGAATATTTTAAGGCCGACGCCAGTAAATTTGTTATGTTTATGCCACGAAAGATATTTTATTGAGAATAAAATCTTTTTTCTTTCCATTTGCAGCCACAATATCATAATGATAATGATAAAGTCATGGCATAATATATTAATGAACCTGATGTTAATTACTAAAATAATCATAAAAGAAAAAGGAGCCATTATGTCTAGTTTGTCTCTCTCAAAAACAGAACAAAAAAGGACATAAAAAGCACGAGGTTGTAGTCGAACGCAGGACCTCATGAATAAGACGCCTGAATGCTACCATTATGCTATTGAATAACACACAGTATACTTCAATTATAACTGTAGATATCAGGCAACGTGGTCCAACAACATGTAACATCGCCTGTCTCCGAATTGTAGCGAAGATACCCGAAGGGAACTTTGATACAGGAGAGCGGCCACTTTTTCTTTTGACAGCTGTACATGAAGTTCTCTGTTCACTGCTCCAATCTTTAATCCGATGTTCCTGTTGTAGGCCGTTTCATGATTCCCTCTGACGACTGAGTCTGCGATTGATTCCTACTAGAATTTCTTTTCATCCTCTTCGAAAGCGTACGACGACGACTCAGACTGATGCCATCTGTATGCCAGTCGTAATACCACATCACGCCGCCCCGTTTTGGATGATTACTATTGAAATAATGGTAATGAATATTATAATGGAAAGTGATGGAAGAGATGAGAGGACCCCAAATTACTGACTCTTTCAAAGAGACTTTTACATCAAGTTTGAACAAACGTAATTTTTTTTTAAATAAAACTGTCTAATGTTCTGAATAAGAATTTATAAACTTCATGGACGTTAATTTTTTCGCGTTATTGAATAAATTACAAAAATAGTTAGCAAAATATTGTATACTTGTCTTTATCGCGACGACATCCCTACTACAGGAATCACATTAGGGAAGAATGAGCGAGTCTAATAGACACAGGTTGGGCTCTAGTGATTACATAAATGCCTAAATAATGGTTATGTGTAAAGAACGAATAAATAAACAATTTGTTTTCAGTTTTACTTTCTCCTTGTATGAAGTAAAACAGAAAGTATTCTGATCCTACAATT
The DNA here is from genome assembly GCF_040183065.1 of Periplaneta americana. Taxonomy (NCBI): domain Eukaryota; kingdom Metazoa; phylum Arthropoda; class Insecta; order Blattodea; family Blattidae; genus Periplaneta; species Periplaneta americana. The sequence goes on along the minus strand of NC_091125.1, from coordinate 106,255,436 downwards.
TTTGGACGACTGTCATACATTAAAATACTTTGTCCAGACAGTTACGGTGCCGGAAAGAAACTAAAGTGTTTTATAGTGAGGTTGAACATACCGAGTCATATGTTGCATAAATATCGATCTTAGTTTCACCACAGTCTAGTATATACAGTCACGAAACTTGAGTTGTGAGGGTACTAGGAACAATAGACTGTGCAGGTACTATTTCGCATTGTCTGTGATGAGGCGATAGTAGCGATCCTGGTGGTTAGCAACTATCTATGGATGCATATTTACTACGTATTGAGCTTCGTGACTGTATATACTAGACTGTGGTATCACTATATATTTAACATATTAAATTGAAATATGTAAAAAGCAGTCTGTTTCAGACTTCATTCAGAGGTCATTTATGCTTAAAGTTTAATTGTGTCTATATATATTTCTATTAAGTCCAATAACATACTCCACACCTGTGGAGCGCGTCTGGCCGTGAAACCAGGTGGCCCGGGTTCGATTCCCGGTCGGGACAAGTTACCTGGTTGAGGTTTTTCCGGGGTTTTCCCTCAACCCAATTTCAGCAAATGCTGGGTAACTTTCGGTGCTGGACCTCGGACTCATTTCACTAGCATTATCACCTTCATCTCATTCAGACGCTAAATAACCATAGATGTTGATAAAGCGTCGTAAAATAACCTACTAAAAAAACATACTCCGGAACCACTGTCGTAGCTCAGTCGGCTAAGGCGCTTGCCTGTCGATCCGGAGTTGCGCTCGGACGCAGCTTCGATTCCCACTTGGGCTGATTACCTTGTTGGTTTTTTTCCAAGGTTTTCCCCAACCATAAGAAAAATGTCAGGTAATCTATGGCGAATCCTCGGCCTCATCTCGCCAAATATCCTTTCGCTATCACCAATCCCATCGACGTTAAATAACCTCGTAGTTGGTACAGTGTCGTTAAATAATCAATTTAAAAAAAACATATACTCTGGTATTCCTAGAGACATCAATGTTATCATACAAATTATCACGTCTGGCAGGTGTTTCATATTTGTTCAAACTCTTGAGCTGTACATACACTCGTAGATAAGTGAAAAAAGTAAATAACTTGCCCAACCCATAATAGTTCGGAAACTAGTTTGTGAAAGTCTCATCACCATCCATCTAACAGACAATATTTTCTGCTGCAGTAAATTGTATATAATCACGAGATTAGTGGGACTATTATAAGCGGTAGAAAGGCAGAAGAACAAGAACTCAGCTCCAAATAACGAGAATAAACAATTATGTTAATATAAATCTAGTCGATAATGTAGGACTTGAATTCCGGAAATGTAAATTCTGAAATAACTGTATGTAGTCTACTTTTAAAAGAAGTCTTAAGTGAAAGCTATTGTTGTAATTAAGAGTTATACAAGATTAATAATAATAATAATAATAATAATAATAATAATAATAATACCGTAATAATAATAGACCTAATGTAGTTAGTAATAATAATAATAATAATAATAATAATAATAATAATAATAATAATAATAATAATAATAATAATAATAATGTTATAAAAGATAGGAGGAAGAAAGCATAAGAGGAAGCATCTTTTAAATATGGAGCATTTATGCCTCTTCTAGCTCTATTTCGTATACGGCTAATGTTAATTTGTTTAGATAATTTACGAGTATATAGATCTATTTGTTTCAAAAGTTTCCTTTTAAGTAGTTTTTAATGGATATACATTTCTGTACATAATACAGTTATTTTGCATTAAAAATCTATCCATGTTATGCATGATCCATAATGTTTCGTTTATCACTTTATTTTGTACAAGCAGAAAATTGTTGTAACTCATATCAAGTAATTATTCATTTACTTATTAGTTGTTTACTTATTTATTTATTTACTTATTTCTATATTTATTTATTTGTTTATTTATTTACTTATTAGTTATTTGTTTACTTATTTATTCATTTATTATTATTGTTATTACTATTATTATTATATTTTATAATAGATACATTATGAGAAATAAAATTAATTTGTAGTAAAGTTATATAGTATCAGATTCACTTCTTATAATAAATTGACAACTCATATATATCCATTCCGGTATGATCTATGTTTTCCTGTCCATAATATTCCTGGACTTTCATTCTTTACCGCTTTGCCGATTGCAAGGAACTTGCTCCGCGTGTAATATCTAAGTAGGTGAACATTGACTTTCTCCTGTATTGACTGAGCTGTGTAATACTGGGTGTTCAGTTCAAAGTGTGTCATGGCTCGCTGTATGCCGTCATGTGGCTAGCCGATGAGCCTAGAATTCAATCTTCCTACACTTCCGCAGAGGTGTATAACCTATGAGGCAGAGAAGTTGCCTAGCGAGTACGGTGTTCATTCTGAAGAGTACGTGCGGTAACGCCGGTAGTGGCAGGAATGTGAACTGTTTGGAAATACGTACTGTCGGGATATGGGGAGAGGGTTAAGACGATTACTTACGTATTTGTTGACCTTAACTTCGACGGTCAACATGGACACGGAGCATTTGATTTGTGTTGTGGAATGTTACCGTACGCAACCGATGATAACGAATACCCTGCGTACGACTTGCCGGCGCAAAACACAGTTCGAAAGAGGTTATGGTAGCACACAGACCGTACAGACCGCCATCTGTTGCTACGACGTTCAAGTTATACCGTACACGTTCTCAAGTTCAGATTGAAGAACGCCTTAAATAATAGGCAACTTCTCTAACATATAAGCTGAAACTCGCTTCAAATCGGTGACCCAACAACAGTGACGTCATGACACACTTTGAAATGAACACCCAGTATTGTGACTTGCGTACAGATGGTATCAGTCTGACGCGGCGTAGTACACTTTTCGGGTGGGTTAAAAGAGTTCTCTAGTGGAACTCCACCGAAACCTTGAGATGTCTAAGCTGAAGCGATAGATGGAACCTCATATCTGAATCATATAGGGATCTGAGATCATAACTTATTTACATTTGTGTTAATTATACAACAGAGTGGAAAGTTAATTCTAGGGCAATTAGCTTTACTTTGAAATAATGTATAGTTAAGATAATAAAGCTATTCTTTAGGTTTTATTACTTATTATTAGGCTCCGTATTCCAGCTACCTATAAATTGGATGAAGTTGCCTGATTCGAAGTATATGTGACGTCACAGCGCAGATACAAATACGTTTCTATACAAAATAGTTACGCATTCTCTGCCCTCTTCCTCTAGAAAGTCAAAACCGGGACGCAGTCATAGTGAGTAGTCTTATCGATCACTGCTCTTACTAGTTGTATTATTTAAATAACTACATTTTTGTGGCTGATTGAAGGTTCATTGCAGAGGTAAAATGCCTTAGGTAAGACGCTCAAGCGTGTAATATTGCAGGGCATAGGTGAGGATATTTGAACTAATATTTTCACTGTCAATATACTCGTAGACAACATTACATATAAATTGTGTAAAATAAACGTAAAAGTGACAAAAACAGTGCACTGAAAGACACTGCAATACCAAAGGCACAGAAAGTGTGTTGAACTTAGTCCAAAAGAACCAGTACCATCAAAATATGAAAATTATCGATGTTTAGCGTGGATTTGTGTAGCCTACCATGATGTTTAGTGCCAACATCCCAATTAATAAATTTAATAATTTAGGCAATTTCTAGAAAAGTGTATAGAAAATTAGTGGGGTTTCAGTGATGAGCGACATGCAATATCCTAATGAAACACGAAAGACTATCAGACAATAGGAATATCTTGTATTGCATAAAAATAAATTATGGTTTATTTAAGGACGCTCGCAACTGCAGAGGTTATATCAGCGTCGCCGGTGTGCCGGAATTTTGTTCCGCAGGAGTTCTTTTACATGCCAGTAAATCTACTGACACTACTGACATGAGCCTGTCGCATTTAAACACACTTAAATGTCATCGACCTCGGCTGGGATCGAACTCGCAACCTCGAGCATAGAAGGCCAACGCTATGCCAACTACGTTACCGAGGGCGACTCTTGTACTACATCATCCACCAATAACGTCATGTAGTATTGAAAGAATTTCTTGCAATATAAAATCATTTCAAGTGACATCCGCATAGCCTATGTTCTAGTTCCGTAACTTACGATTGCACGTTATTATTCACTGCAAAGATCACGACGAAAATGAACATCACGGCTTAAGCATATGTTTACTAGTATAGCTTCAGAATGTCGGGAGTTGACTGTACTTCACGAAGACTCGGCGGCAACCTGTTTGTTTATATCTTTCTCCGTTGCATTACCTGTGTTCGGTGTACTATATACCCAATGTGTCTTTAACTTCAGTCTTTAGATAGCTGGAATACGAAGCCTACTTATTATATTGTATTAGTTCTTCAGTCACGTTATCTACGGAAGCGCGACTGCTCAGAGTTCAAAAATCCTCTTCGGTACAGGAGGAACACGGCACAATAAACCCCCTAGAGACTGCAGTTATGGCTTCCAGCATACCCCATTCACTTTATGATATGTCTACCGAAGTTCGAGTGGTCAGTGAAGATATGCTCGCTGTGGTAAATTTTATGGGCCGTCCTTTCTTTGTGGTGTTCCAGTTTATTTGATATTGAATTATTTCTTCCGTCACATTTCTTGCATCTAGCCATAGCTTTATTCCTTAACGGCGTATCTTATCTCTCACAAGGGAAGCTTCCGCAACATCAGGTCGAAATCCCACTTTGAAAGTTAGCACGTGTGTGTTATAGAAGGAAAGGGATATACAAACATGAGTCTCTCAATATAAAAAATAGGTTTCGGAAAATGTATTATGTGTCTTTCTTGTGTTAAATTTTATATTACCTCGTTAACATGTTTCCGAAGTGATATAGTGTTAAAATTTGTATTATCAAGATGTATAAAAATAGGTACGAAAATAGCGTAAAATACTCAATTCTTCAGGAATATTTCTACTTGTCACTAATGAAGACACTATTTACGGCACACCAGAGGTACAACTTAAGTAATGTCTACTACTATGAACGTTTGTTCTCGTATTGAATAATTGAGGAACTTCATAGTCTATATACACAGTGAACCGTAAGTAGTGCCATTAATTTTAGGGAGTTAGAACTTATGTTAAACAGTCTTGAAAGAAACCAGTGTGAAGTGTATCTATATTATAATGTAAATCCGTAAATAATTTAAGATGTGGACGGTTGTAAAATGTAAATTATGTAATTACAGTAGTCTCTGTAGTCCGACACGTCGAGCCCCGGATACGTGACATTTCATGTTGCTGCTTGTCAGTGTGCAGCTGATGTTTTAGTTTTAAAGAGACTTCAGGAGAAAGCTCTAAAAACCTCTTAAAAAGAAAAAAGAAAAAATATTAGCGATTTAATTTTCAAGGGTAGGTTCTACTGATGTAGAAGACGATGGAATTTAAAGAAATTACTGTAATCATGGTTATTAATTGCTGTTAAGTAAGTAGGATTCACATAATTAAATCAGAACAATTGAATAAAATGTACACAATAAAAGTAGACTAATATTAAAATAGTAATAATAATAATAATAATAATAATAATAATAATAATAATAGTAATAACAATAAAACAACACAGTGGGATACACATTGGTGTTAAGTGATAAATAAATGCAGTGGAATACATTGAATTGAGACTCGGAATCCAAGAGGGGTCCAATATTTAATCACTTTCAAAATCTATTTCTCATGCAAAATAATTAGTAGAAGCTTGTTGCCATCGGTGTATGAAAAGATGTAATGGAGATGTACTTACGAAACAAAAAATAATTAGTCAGAGGCATTTTGTAGCAACAGCACACATTTTTTCAATTTCCCAAAAGTTGATGTAATGGACTTGGGCCCCTCTTGGATTCCGGTTCTCAATTAAATAGTTGCAACGCGTTAGGTCTGGCAACTCATCATAAGATATTTCTCCAATTTACATTTAAAATAAATTAAAATTCGGCCTTGACTTCAGGCGGCAGAGAATTCCAGTAACGAGAAGTAGCAACAGTGAAAGATGAATAAAAAAGAGATGATGTGTGGAGTGGTATTTCTAGTGTGTTATATTGTGACCGAGTATTTAAGTTATGATAGTGAGAAAGATTGTGGAATCGGAGAAATAATTACCTAAGAGGGAGCAGAGGTGTGCAAAATTCGGTATAAGAGAGAAAGGGAATGTAACTTTTTCCTCTCATTTAATCTGAGCCACAATAATTAATCGAAAGAAGGTGAAATGTGATCGTAGTAGCGGACATTACAAATGAAACGAACACACGCATTATGGACACGTTGCAGTTTAAGGGATAAATCCACCCTAAGATCACTGAATAAAGCGTCACAATAATCGAAATGTGGCATAAGAGTCTGTACAAGCGTCTGTTTTAATTTAGCTGCGTAGTGGTACAACCTTTTTAATGAGTGAAGAGTGGAAAATATTTTCTTGCATGTATGTTTGATATGAGTGTCCCAGGTAAGGTCAGATTCAAAATGAACTCCCATGCTTTTTACAGTTGAACTGAATGGAATGATCGCTTTATTCAGAGTCACAGGGGGAAGGTTCAGCTTATTAATATTAATAATTAGTATGTGCTCTTAGCAGTAAATACACAGTATTATTTACGTTTTTTTCAATATATTACACGCTTTCATTTAAATGACTCTGTTTTTTCATTGTAAATCCAGTAATCCGACTTATCTCTATATTCCGACAAGCCAGGTCCCATATATGCCGGACTGCTGAGACTACTATACAGTACTACGTTTGTATCCCATCTAGGGATAAAGTACGTATATTCTTTGAAACAAAATAATGTTTTGTTTCCAGAAAATTGTAACAATGTACAAATTACTGCCCGTTTATATAACTTAATTAAATGTTAGTTTACTTGTGCAACAGCCTACTGTAGGCTATGCATGTTCTGTGAATGACAATGTGTTCAATAACATTGTTTGTTTATTACCTGTATATTGCCTTCATTAATCATAATATTATTATGCTCGGACAGATCCTATCAGACTGACCGGGTTGCCTGGAGCTTGAGGTCCTCCTACAACGAGTGTTGTGAGTTGACTGTATGTAGGCCTACCTGATGCACGGCGCAGCAGTAAACAGACGTCTACCTTCTCCACCACGTCGAGGGGATAGATAGGGACTAAACCATCGGACTTTACTCATATGATAGATCTTAGGTTACATCCATTTTCAACTTTATCCAAATTTCTCTTAATTTCCGGCGAAAAACAGAGTGATACAAGTGTCAACAGGCATGGAATTCACATATTTTTATTGTTCCTCACAATTCCAAATTCCTTGCAAGGACGAGCGGTAGCGTATCTTGTAATAAATTTCTCCTCCAGTTTCTCTTCTTTGATCGCATCAACACGGTCCGTCTCGATCCATTATCTGATTATTGGATAGTGTGTATTCATCCTGTTTGTGGCAGTATTTGTTTAATCCTTAAATCAATCCTTAGCTAACCTAAAAATTACATACCAAGAATAAAAACTTTACACGAAATCGAAAAGATTTTGTAAATCCCCTGTTACTTTCTTTTAAACTCTTGGGCTACACATTATTGACAGCTATTTTTTGTATCTAAGCTTGTCTTTGTAATACCTATCCTTGTATGGATTTTCAAAAGGGATTACGATTTGAGGATTGTGGAAGATTTCCTTGCCATTGTTATTCCTAGAATTCCAATAGAGTATTACAATATTCTGAATCATGTTTCACTTTTGTACTAGGCAACTTATTATGTATTTTCAGAAATTTGTAGAAATTCAAGATAAGAAAATTGAAAGTAAATGGAAATTTAGTTTGTACAGTTTAAGAGGAAATAGCCGATAGGAGCAAAAATTTATCCTAAAAAAAGATAATGAAAGAAGTAACTATCCGAACTATTTCGCAGATAATCTATTATTATTATTATTATTATTATTATTATTATTATTTATTATTTTTTCCTCGCTGTTATTTACACTCGCTTTAACATCTTTGATCATATCGCGAGTTAATCTTTGGTTGAAATCCGAAGGCCTATGTACTATTGTTGAGACTGGTTCTATTGTTGTGAACTAGACGGCGATTGTATATGAATTACTGATTTGTTATGAAGATGATTTCGGTGATGAATGAGGCCTGTGATTTTCAGGGATGTTGTGCCCGAATTTCCTGGCGTTTGCCTTACGGTTGAGGAAAAATCCTGAAAAACCTCAACTAGGAAATTCAACCCGACCGGGAATCGAACCCGGGCCCTCTGCGTAAGAGACCAGCATGCTGACACCACAGAGGTGGTCTATTATTATTATTATTATTATTATTATTATTATTATTAATTTGGATTGAAACAAAAAATATAGCCACCGGCTTAGCTCGGTCGGCTAAGGCATTTGTCTGCCGATCCGGAGATGCGCTCGGACACGGGTTCGATTCCCGCTTGGGCTGATTACCTGATTGGGATTTTCTGAGGTTTTCCCCAAATGTAAGGCGAATGTCAGGTAATCTATGGCGAATCTTCGACCTTATCTCGCCAAATACCATCTCGCTATCATCAATATCGACGCTAAATCGACTAGTAGTTGATACACCGTCGTTAAATAACCAAATAATAAAAACAAAAAATATATATTAATATGATTCACAATTTTGTGAATTGTACAGAGGGAAGACTGGAGAATAGCTTTTTAAAGTTCCATAAAGTAATTTCGGTATATGGCTTTCATGGCAACAAAACATCTGATAGTGATTAAGTGACTCGGAGTATATATGGCAGAAATGAAGACTTTACGAGTTGTTGCTACACTTAAAAAAATATATATGTGGTAAAGCTGAAGTTAATAGATTTAAAACTTCGGTCCGAAATTAGGAAACACAAAAGTCTTTGGAAGAAACAATCCCATCGTCAGTTAGACCAAAATATTCCTTATATACTGTATGTAGAAATGCTGCTCCAACTAATGGGAACGTGAGCAATAGCATGCCGGAAAACTAGTTAGGATAAGAAGGATGTACTGTAAGCGCTGAAAATGTCTAAACGGATAGACTTTGAATAATTTCAAGGGAAAATCGTCCCAGGGCCGGGTATCGGAACCGGAATCTTTTGGCTGAGAGCGCCAACGCTCCACCGACTGACCTACCCAGGAACTATACCAGACCCCGGCTCAATTTTACCCTTATATCCACATACCTCAAGTGGGTTGATAGAATATCAGAGCCCAGCATTGAGTGCACACTTACTGTGTGACTTAAATTTGTGGTTTTCTGTTATCGAAACAATAACTGGGTAGCTCGGTTGGTAGAGAATTGGCGCGCTCAATCATAGATTCTGGGTTCGATACTCGGTTCTGGAACAAATTTCCCCTTGAAATTATTGAAGTCAGCTTCACTTGAAAAAAAAAGCCAGATTTGGATAGTAATTTGTTCGACATTTTATTTTAGATAAAGATAATGGCAATGATGATGCAATACATAAGATATTCGTGATTTCATAAAAAAAGTGTGAGGTTTTATAAACTAACACTCGTATTAAATTTCTTTCTTCATATCAGATACTCTCGCATATTAATTTACAATAAGTTTATATCCTTCATAGTAGTACTATCCTGGAAGCGCTGCAGTTTTCAGCGATCAAATCACAACCGGAAGTAGTTATGGAACTACAATTTCATATTCTAAACATAGCAAGTGTGTCTTGCATTTTTTAAATCAATTAAGATTGCTGAGTGTTTTTATACTCGTATTTAATTGCCAATTTAAAGACATTTTGGAAAGAAGACAATGCAGTTAAATAAGGAGATTGCTTTACAACAGGATGTTTCGACTACCAATTCACGAACAGAGAATGCACAATGAGCAAGTGGCAATGGTATGAAGAATTAACCCGTTTTCAAATTTTATTTTTTGAGGATTTTCTGCCGCATGTTGTCCCGAGATGCATCAATAAGAAACCCTATTATCTTCACAGACAACCTATTTAATAAAAGTCTGATTTTTGTCTGTATTTGACAAGAAACGCTCAACATCCTCAACAAAAATCTCATCACTTTTGGATTTCGGAAACTTCAGCCTATATATTTTACGCTAATTAAACTCTTCTTTAAAAAGTATTCTGAGCTGTATCAGGAATACACCGACACGTAGAATGCATTGCCCAGTTTCGGAAATAAACCTACATTTATGTGGATTTAATTTTTTTATTTTTATTTCAGTTCACAAATAGAGAGTATGGATCTATGTTAAGGGAAATAATTAATGAAAGTCATTCTATGTATTATCTGTTCACATGAAGTGACTTTCCGAAATAAGTCCCAGCTCAACACATTTTTGATGATGTTTCAATGAAAGTATATCGTTACTTCTCTTATCACTTCAATACTGTATAACTTAATTTAAAAAATCAACGCACAGGTCTGTAGCTACTCTCGATGCCGAGATATTACTGAGAGACACCTCGCAGCACGGCTAATTTTATACACAACTTCTGCACCCTCATTCCCGTAGCGAGGGGAGCTGGCTTCATTGGGTGTGGCCGCACCAGTTACAATTGTTCATGGCTGAAGTATTAGTAATAACATCATTCGGCTGTAGCTCCTAGTGTTGTTGCTAAGCATTTGAAATTGCCATTTTCTGTCACCACGGATTCCGTTTGTCCATACTCAGTGCGGAAAAATACATATTTTCTTTTAAAGTTATCGAGACTTCGTAGCAATATTTCCAAGCTTGAAGCAGAATTGGACGCCCACTCGGTGTTTTTTCAAATGTTCAGCCCTTTTTACAGTTACAAATCGATATAGAAAGTGCCACATACACGCTTTCTTACAAAGACGTATCCGGTAATTTTTTCTGCTTTGTTATGATTTATTGGAAAAATAAACTCCTGATCAAATCCGATGTGCTGTGGTGTAGACAACGGCTGCAACAATTTCCTTGCCGAGTAGGAGCCACGGTTATGATGTTGAAGTATTTCATATTTTTCAGTGTGACATACTAGATTGTTTTATATGGAGAGCCGGCCCCATGCCACGGGACCCCAGTCCACGGGAATCACAATATTGTTTTCGTCTAATGTTAGCAGATTTACAAGAGAACGTTGGGAACTGAAATATATATATCTATGTAAAGATTAATTTTTTGGTCCTACAGAATGATTTGTGGTAGTTAAAGGCTGGTTCACAATAAACCGGGAACGGAAACGATAACGAGAACGAGAATGGAAATATTGTTAAAATAAATATATTTGAACGTGAGCATTCACAATTAACTATTGTGAATGCTCACATTTAAATATATTTACTTTAACATTATTTCCGTTCTCGTTCTCGTTGTCGTTTCCGTTCCAGGTTTATTCTGAACCAACCTTAACATTTATCATTAGTGGAGAAAAACTCGCTCCAGCGCCAACGGTCGAACCCGGAACCCTCAGTTCTACGCAGTGGGTGCTCTAATCACTGAGCTACGCTGAAGTTCAACCCACCGCACTGCAGTAAGGCCACTAAGGGAAAAGAACCAAAGGAGAAAGATTCTATCCGGCGCGGTGGGTTGAACTTCGGCGTAGAGCACCCAGTGCGTAGAACTGGGGGTACCAGGTTCGATCCTTCGGCGCCGGAGCGAATTTTTCTCCTGTAATAACAAGTGCAAACAAGATAGTTAACGAAACCCTTACAGAGTTCTAGATTTTGACGGGTGAATAACGAAGCTGAGATAAAGATATACGGATGTGTGTGTGTGTGTGCGTGTGTGTGTGTGTGTGTGTGTGTATTCGGGACAGGCAAATGTCCATTCACATGTACAGCCTGTTCACTGAATTTTTAATTTTGGAAAAAAAAAAAATGCACGTAGAATAGGGACCGATGGCGGAACTTGGAATTCTTACTGATAACTTAGATCAGACATTTTGTGACTAGAAAAAAGTAGAATATGGAGCGCACAGAAGCAGATTTACATGCTTTCATGCTCTCGGCACTAGAATGTGGTGGTGTGGCCAGCCCCACAGTCCGACGGTTATTTTATCTCTGGGAAAGACAGGCCAGGTACTCAATTTGACGGGAATCTAATTGGTCCCTGGCGGTCGATCTGGAAATTTCGGCAACGAGAAAAATTCCATCACCAGCCGGGATCGAACCCGTGATCTTCCAGTCTGTAGCAGGTTTCTATATTAACTGACAAGCAAACATTCTGATGTGGTCAGATAAAAAATTAAATTTTTTCTTCCACCATGTTAATAATGTCAAAAGAAGAGCTCATACAAATTTTGGCCACTCGACCGCAATTACGAGGCCGTCCAGAAAGTGATTTTCCCTGGGGCCGTTTACAGAAAAGAAGCACAATTGCATGAAAAGATTTATTGAAACAAAAAGAGCAATTGTTGTGCTATTTTTCAACATATCCCCCATTGCAATTGGTCATTTATCATACCATTTTTGTATCCTTATGTCGTAGAAATCAGACGCCTGGAATCGAACCAGAGTTTGACAGCCATCTGCACCTCTCTGTCGATCCTGTATGACAAATGTCTCAATTATGGTGGGGAATATGTTGAAAAATAGCTCAACAACTGATTGTTGTGTCTGTCCGAATAAATTTTTCAAATGGAATTGTGTTTTTTCTGTTAACGGCCCCTGGAGAACTTATTTTTTTACTATCTTCGTAATTGCGGTCGAGTGGCCAAAATTTGTATAAGCACTTCTTTTGACATTATTAATATGGTGAAAAAAATTTAAATTTTTTATCTGCCACCCTCAGAATGTTTGCTTGTGAGCTACACGGCTAATATAGTAATCGAGATGGAATTATAGTTTCACTTGATTATATCTACCACGATTAGTGCGACACCTCGGCTACAGTGATAGGAATTAAGAAGTAGGCCCTACGCTATTAGACAAAGGTGGTTTATTGTTTTTATTAAGACACATTTTTAATGCGCAAATCGTTTATAGCGTCATTTAGCAACAGCGTAAATTCTTTAAAAAGTTCACTTTCTACGGGGTTATACATTAAATATACCTACTATATTCCGTAGTCTCATAGTGACAGCCCACACCTGTGGAGTAACGGGTAGCGCGTCTGGCCGCGAAACCAGGTGGCCCGCGTTCGATTTCCGGTTGGGGCAAGTTACCTGCTTGGGTTTTTTCCGGGGTTTTCCCTCAACCCAATATCAGCAAATGCTGGGTAACTTTCGGTGTTGGACCCCGGACTCACTTTACCGGCATTATCACCTTCATCTCGTTCAGACGCTAAATAACCTAGACGTTGATAAAGCGTCGTAAAATAACCTACTAAAAATGATAATGACCTATTCAGTTGAAGTCAAGAACAGGCGTTTCTTTCTAAGAAAATAGGGTGAAGTTTGGAGTAGGCCAAACTCTTCCTTCTGTCGTGCCAGCTACAAAAAATATCAGGAAACATTTTGTACCGTACTGCAATAGAGACATTCAGTTTGTAAACAGCTGTTATATTCAGTACAATGGAGCAAGTTGTAGTGAATAGAAAAGTTGTCTGGAAGATCATATTATATCGACGGAACACTGTAACAGTTCGTTATCTTGCCAAGAAGTGAACCTTGTTGGATTTGTACTGCTTGTAGTATGAGCACGTAATACAGGCACTTTGACATCCCTGCTTTACATTACAGTATTTTACTCCGTATTTCTCTGTATTCTACAATCGAGTACAGCATTTTAATTTTTCAAAACAATAAACAATAATGATGATGCATGTATTTATTTAAAATGTGTTGCAATACTGAGTAGGCTTCTATATAAAATTACAAATTAAATTATACTTACAAAATAAGTAAAATAATATGCACATTAATTTTTAAAATTTATTTGCTGCATTGACTTGTTCTTACACACTCACTCACTCACTCACTCACTCACTCACTCACTCACTCACTCACTCATCGCGACATCACTTGTTTAGTCCCATCGATGACGTTAAACCAAGTTAAACTGCATTAAGAGCTTGGCCTAACACTGGCGTGCTACATTCGTGTTGTTCTGTACCTTCATTAAACAGATTGAGTTGTGTCGTGGATTTGCAGTAAGGGAGCTGTTGACGCAGAAGTGTCCGTCACGGAGGCGGAGATTCGAGGATTGACATCGCGTCTCACGTTTCCTTAGCAACGTCAGGGACAGCAGTGGGCAAGGAGTTCCCAGACACACCCTGCATCAATCCTTGTCATCGCGCACCAGATGGAGCTGTCATGAGCTCCTTGTTCTGTTCAATTTTTTTCGTCACACCGATTCGTGCAAACCGTAGATATTTTATAGAAATAAAAACCTGAAAATCTAAACATTTTAAGGTAGCAATTAAAGAAAGGGATAACTAGAACTTTAATTGTTACTTAATTATAAATGACTTTTAAGGAACTCGGAGGCTCATTTGCGTCCTCACATGCCAGTCATCGGTTCCTATCCTGAGCAAGGTTAATCCAGTTTCTACAATCATACCCCAACTTCCTCAAATCCATTTTTACAGGGTGTTAAAAAAAGTATCCAATATTTTAGGAGGTGATAGTATGCATCAAAACAAGAAAAATATTGTCTAATAAACATGGGTCCTACAACATATACTTTCTGAGATCTGAACACTTGTCATAGGAGGTGCTCAATGTGACGTCCATTCATGGCAATGCATTTTTCTGCCCTACAATACAGCAGACTACCAGATAATCATACCGTAGTTGACACTCCTGGCATGGAATACTGATACGTCGCAAGGAATACTGAAAACAAAAGTCTGGTTGCGGATAAGCGGGGTTCAGCAGAGATGGTGTTGTGAATTTTCGTAATCAGCATGTGTAGGCTGATGAAAATCCCCATGCAGTTGAAGAAACAAGGCATCAGCACCGATTCTCAATCGACTTATGGGTAGTCGTTCTTGGTGATAGATTAATAGGACCAGACGTGCTACCACAGAGATTAACCGGGGATCGTTATCAGGACTTATTAGCGTATTAAAACAAATTTCAAAGAGTGCGTGATTCCTTAAGCCGGAGGGCAGGGGAATGCATTGCCATCAGTGGACGTCACATTGAGCACCTCCTATGAACAAGTGTTCAGATCTCAGAAATATGTATTGTAAGACCCATGTTTATTCGACATTATTTTCTTGTTTTGATGCCTACTAGCACCTCCTAAAATATTGGATACTTTTTTCTTAATACCTTGTATATTATCCTCCCAGCTACGTCTCGGCCTCCCCACAGGTCTTCCAACTAACACTCTATATACATTTCTGGATTCACCCATACGTTCTATATGCCCTGCCCATCTCAAACGTCTGAACTTAATGTTCCTAAGTATGTTAGGTGAAGAATACAATGCGTGCAGTTCTGCATTATGTAATTTTCTCCATTCTCCTGTCACTTCATCCCGCTTAGCCTCAAATATTTTCCTAAGCACTTTATTCTCGAACAGCCTTTACCTCTGTCCCTCTCTCAAAGTGAGAGTCCAAGTTACAACCCTATTTGGGTATCCTACAAAAGCATTTTTATTTGTTTTTATATAATTTTGTAACCCTTAATTAAAGAAAAATACTTCGATTCCTATACATGCATTCAAGTTTCTTTTCTAACCAATACTATAAATTCTACGACCGTAAGTACTCGTATAAAGCACGAGATCATTTCTAATGTATGCACATTCCGTTTAAAATTGAGAAATGTAGGTAATTGTCTTTAGGGATTTTTATTTTTCTAAACTACAGCATTGTTTAAACTTCGTACAATTATTTATAAATAGTTTTAAGGAAAGATATGTTTCCTACTACTCATACATTAATAGTTCTCTCGAAATGGCAAAATTTCTTACGCGGTCTGACGTTCTATAGGCTTACTACTGAGTATTGACATTTAAATATGAATTAAATAAGTCCTGAAATAGTCATCATGCGTATAATAGCTCTCAGCTCATGCATTTTAATGGCACTTCAGTTTCATATAACGCGTGACAGGTGACCAATCGACCGAGTAGTAGGCTAATTATTCTGTTTAAGGGTTCAAGTTACGAAGTACAATAGAAGTGGAGTACATAACAAATGTAATTGCATTTTCAATATAAATTACGAATACTGAAGTATATTATTACAAAAGAGTTAGAAATGAAGATTAGTTTAACATTGTCTGTAATAATCATTGTAGTTGCTTCATTATCATTACAACCTTCGTTATCGAAGTCAGTTGGTTGATCAATCACCTGAATCCTGAATCTGAATGCTAGTTTCTTTTACATTCTTGTGAGGATGTGAACCGATACTATAGCCCTATACAGGGTGAATCTAAATTCAACCGACAAACATCCAAGAATTGTAGAGGACACCCAACTAACAAATAGAGATAGGAAACAATGGTCACATACCAGTTGTTTACAAGATACAGTGTGTTAATTATTTTTATTTGAAAAATGCTATACTTATGCTTTATCACCTAATTTTTAACTTAACTTGTAACACAGTTACAATTTATTTTAACAAACCATAATAGATATGTCCATCAATTTGCTTATCAAAATCACAATGCAATAATTAATAAGATTTGAATATTTACAACATTGTTTTACACTTTTACATGAAATTTAAACCAGTGTATGGGACCGGTGCTCACCCAGTATCGTGATGCACTTGGGGAGCTACGATAGATAGCGAAATCCGGTTACGAAAGCCAGCTATAACGGCTGAGGGATCATCGTGCTAACCACACGATATCTCCGTTCTGGTTGGATGATCGTCCACCTCTGCTTCGACATGTGGACGTGAGGCCAGCAGCCGGCTGGTCGGTCATGGTCCTTCATAGGCTGTCGTGCCTCGTATTATTATTATTATTATTATTATTATTATTATTATTATTATTATTATTATTATTATTATTATTATTGGTAGAATAATGAGGGAAACGGAAGAACTCCGAGAAGAGCCTTCCCAGTCTTGGCTTTGTCCATCACATATAAAACTTTGCTGTAGGTCATTCGTTATCTCGTGAAACTAAATGCTTGTATGTGTCGTAGTTCATAGTAGGAACCTTATGGTTGGGGTAAACGAGCTAGTTAGCTGCTAGTCGAAGCGTAGCGAGTGAGGGAAGCTTCCCAGTCCTCTTCTTGTTTACCCTTGCCCGCAAGTAGGTATCACGATATACCGAACGGCCTATACCAGAGTGCTGCATTGGAATTAAATCGCTCGCTTGAACTCGGTCGATTGTCGCACCCTCGAGTGAGATACGATCGGTCGTGATACGCTCGTAATAAATAGAAGCACAGTACAAGGTCATCTCACCGACATGTCTTATCTTGTATGGAAGGCGACAGATAAGATACACATATGTTTTCTCACACGGTAAAAATAAGACTTTATTTTCTGCGTTTATGACAGACGTTTAATGGAACAGTCAATGGAACGTACCAAAACAGGAACATGAAGTTATGAGTAAAATAGTATGAAAAACTTCGATATACAGTTATTATTGCTAATTAATAATTATTCAATATTTGATTTACCACATATATAATATGATAGGTCCATACAAAGAGTTCCGCCTATATACTGCGACAATGTAGAAACGTTTTACAAAATATTATTGATATAGCAGTAGATTAATAACAATATTAGTACAGAGATAACGTCACAGAAAATATAATAAAACGAATAATCATGCTGCACAACTGTTACAGACGCAAAGATTGATACACTAAATTATTATTATTATTATTATTATTATTATTATTATTATTATTATTACTAAAAAACTTGAAAAAAAAATTACCTACAACATTTATATTACATTTTAAAGCAAGTTTTGTAGTTGTACTATGGAGAGGTTAGTTAAACACTGCAAAGTTTTGAAATGGTAAACATCTATGATGTTACTGCACAGTTCATCACTGTAACAAGAACGAATGTCTAACGCTCGGCTTATACCGTTCGAGGATTTATCGCTCGTGACAATTTTACCCATCATGCATGTGCGCTACCTATCGGATTATGCTATGAACTACTTGGCGCTCGAGCGAAAACGTCCGATGCAGACCTCTGGCCTATACCGTCGGGTTTTGAACTCGTATCCGTCAACGCTCTGCCAACTAAGAAATTAAGATAAATACAGTAAATTCTCTGTGATCTGTTGCTATGTCGTCGGTCCGCTTCGTCGTCCGGCATTCACGTGATTTCATAGGCCACGCCTTACTGCAAGACGGTACGGAAATTAGTTAACTATCTCTCCATCGTCTGCATAATTGATATGGGTAAATATGATAAGAAAATATTTGTGAACATTTGAATAATACAGTAATTAAGTCACCGATTACAATAGTTACAATCAGTATATTTTTTAATTTATTCCAGTTTACATCAAGGGAAGCTTATTTGCCCCTGATGCATTGTAGCAAGCTAACACAGTCACACGTTCTTTTTGGATTTTGAAACCAGGCGCAGTTTTGTACCATGTAGATTCTAAAGTTCTTTTCGGTAAACATTTGCTATTTAAACCGGTTTCATCACAGTTGTATATCTGCTGGAGAGATAATTCTAGTTTACTCACCAAATCTCGGAATGTAGTTTTATATTCTTCAGCTGCAACGGTATCAGCTGACATCCTCTCTCCACAAATTGCAAGCGGACGAACACCATACTTTTCCCTCCAGATTGACAACCACTCATCATTAGCAGAGAAATTATCGCCTCCATGTTTCTTAAGCATATCAAGAGCTTTCTCTTTCAGAATCGGACCAGATATTGGAGTACCTTTCCTTGTTTGTTCTTGAAACAATAGAAACACTTCCTTATCGTATTTGAAAACACTAGGCTGCTTCAATGCACGGCGCTTGTCATTAGAGCTCGTGGATGCACAATATTCTTCCAATGCAGCCCGATTACGCTTCCAGTCATAAATTGTACTTCTTGGGATACCAGAAATAGTTTCCCCTTCATCCAGCCGCTTCAAAATATCCAATTTGTATTTAAAAAAATAACTAAACTTAGAGCGTTTATCAGTAAATGTCTTAAAAAGCGTAGTGAACTTCTTCCACACACACAACCTGTTATTTACTGAAAGCACGACGGGGTTGCAAGTAGGGGGAGGAAAAAAGTACATGGTGGCGAGGAAGAAGGCACGTACTGTACAGTGAGTAGCCAATAATAATTACCTACCCTACTGTCCGGATGAGAGAGAAGTTACTGTATGTATTTTTGTTTAGAGAACTGAACCAGAAGTTACGGAATTTGTAAGAACAGTTCAGTCAACACAGGATATCGTTGGAGTAAGACGTAGGAAAATCAGTAGGGACGAATAGACAGTTTTTTTTTCCCTATACATGACTGTAGAGGAAGAAGATAGTGGTCCAAGAGATCTATTATGTGCGTACTGATTGTCATGCCTGGGAATTGCAATTATCAGTGAAGACAAATATTTAACAAACACGATTTATTTATATTCAGTCGGAACTTGGGTCTTAACATGAAGCCTTTTATTTCCTTTTCAATAGAAGCAGTTGATGTGTAAAGCAGGATTAAAGGAATGATGGAATTGCATGTAAACAGAGTAAACATGATACAGAATAATGCACAAGGGATAGGACAAACGACAGAGAAGAGTTCGCGCGCGGATGTGGCGAAGTGTGAGGCTACGTGTGGCAATCAATCAACTCTTGCTGTCCGTATTAGACGCGCAGGGACACGGGGAACAGCTGGATTCCAGAGATATATATTTTGTATTCTAACGGTACCTAACTGGAATCTGGGTCAATTCTCTGCTTTAACAATGCTAGACATTCTGACGTTCTCTTGAAAAAGATACAAAGCTAGAAGTGCACTAGGATACTTTATTTCACTTTACAGTTGTACATTTAGTTCTGTGTCAAAGGATAGCATTTTCAAATTCTGAAGAGAGGGAGAGAAAAATTTTTCCCTTCCATGTATAAGTACTGGATTTGTATCCCTTACTCTTTTTTCTTAGGTTGTCTTTAGCATAGCCATTATTTTAAGAACCCAGCCATTGGAAATGTAATACTATCATTATTACTACTGTACTCCAACTAGGAGAAAGTCTCAGGGGAATGAGACGCATCGGAGTAATGCGTGAATCAATGTTGATGGCATAAGATGTCATAAGGTCACACACGTGGGTACACGCATCTCCATTGGCTAACTTCAAACCACACACGATAACAATGATACACACATTACTTATAGTACCCTACTTACAAAATTAGATCACGATTAATCTCCCTCCATACAGGAAATAACATATGCAGGAGAGATCATGTTTTTTAAACTGACGTTATCACGGTAATATTATCTATCTACTTCGCTCCAATAGATGACGCAATAGTAAGCACATTCATTTCACGGTTAATCTCCTGGTTGGAGAATAGTACTTATTATTATTGTTATTATTATTATTATTATTATTATTATTATTATTATTATTATAATCCTGTCATTGGAAGAAAGTTGCGTATTCTTTAAGGTCGTTTTTCCTATTTTATATGGAAAATTATTGATCTTAGCAGAGCATGCTTGACGTCCAATATCTCCTGGTTCTATAGGCATTTGGACACACATGTTCTAGAATATGCCTTCAGGAAAGTTCAGGATAACAGAGAGGGTTTGGAATTGAACGGGTTAAATCAGCTTCTTGTCTATGCCGATGACGTGGATATGTTAGGAGAAAATCCACAAACGATTCGGGAAAACACGGGAATTTTACTTGAAGCAAGTAAAGAGATAGATTTGGAAGAAAATCCCGAAAAGACAAAGTATATGATTATGTCTCGTGACCAGAATATTGTATGAAATGGAAATCTAAAAATTGGAGATTATCCTTCGAAGAGGTAGAAAAATTAAAATATCTTGGAGCAACAGTAACAAATATAAATGACACAAATTCGTGTTATTATTCGGTTGAGAAACTTTTGTCCTCTAGTCTGCTGTCAAAAAATCTTAAAGTTAGAATTTATAAAACAGTTATATTACCGGTTGTTCTGTATGGTTGTGAAACTTGGACTCTCACTTTGGGAGAGGAACAGAGATTAAGAGTGTTTGAGAATGAGGTTCTTAGGAAAATATTTGAGGCTAAGAGGGATGAAGTTACAGGAGAATGAAGAAAGTTACACAACGCAGAACTGCACGCATTATATTCTTCACCTGACATAATTAGGAACATTAAATCCAGACGTTTGAGATGGCCAGGGCATGTAGCACATATGGGTGAGTCCAGAAATACATATAGAGTGTTAGTTGGGAGGCCGGAGAGAAAACGATTTTTAGGGAGGCCGATACGTAGATGGGAAGATAATATTAAAATGGATTTGAGGGAGGTGGGATATGATGGTAGAGACTGGATTAATCTTGCACAGGATAGGGACCGATGGCGGGCTTATGTGAGGGTGGCAATGAACCTGTGGGTTTCTTAAAACCCATTTGTAAGTAAGTAAATAACAATGCTTCTGATCCTACAGAAAGTGCTTACTTCGATGCCTAGTAGAGCCTGTATGGTTTCATTTCTGCACACCTTTAATATTACGGTTCAAGAAAATGAACTAGTATTAACAGACATATGACTCGCATATTGGAGATGCATGGTTTTATATCTATTTCTATATCATGTACTTCACTTAGACGATACTCATTTAATTCGTTTCATGTATATTACGCATCCCTTCACTATTTCTATGTACGTCCTCTCAGTGCTAATACTCGACCCGCTTTAGAAACATCATCATTTAGAGTAAGGTTCTTCTGGTATCCATTTCGGACATGAAAAGGGGAGCGATGCAATAAACATTACGCAATATCATATTCTATGTGAGTTGGAATAACTGTGTAAAAGCGTATCCTGTCGTTCGGTTAATTACAGCAGTGGAATTAACATGGCGTAACCACGGCAGTATATTTATTATAACTGTCTAGCAGTGCTGCACTGTAATTTGGAACGAATTAAAGAAGTCAGCAACTCAAGCCCAGTATATCCAATTTTTGTGTAGAAGAGAAGTTTCAACTCTGTTGTAGTTGTCCAAATGGTTCTTGAAAAATTAATTTTCTCTGTCAAAAACAAAAAAACACACGAATATCTGGTGTAATGAACTTAAAAAGTAGGGAATAAAACTAAGACCGTCTACATTTCCGAGAATTGAGCTTCCCTTACACCAATATTGTGATCGCTGTCCTCCGAGACAAAGACACTTGATGGATACATTTGAGACCACAGTTAGCTGCGGCCTTTTATTTCTCAATTGAAAGAGATCATAATTTCAAACGGTGAAAAGAATAACATTTTGATGGAGCTGGTGGTTTGTGTAATCTAATATAGCAGGTTAAAAAAAGACGAAAATTTCTGGCACCTTTACTTTTTAACTTTGCCCTGGAATATGCCATTAGGAAAGTCCAGGATAACAGAGAGGGTTTGGAATTGAACGGATTACATCAGTTGCTTGTCTCTGCGGATGACGTGACTATGTTAAGAGAAAATCCACAGACTATTAGGAAAAAAACGGGAATTTTACTTGAAGCAAGTAATGAGATAATTTGGAAGTAAATTCCGAAAAGACAAAGTATATGATTATGTCTCGTGATCAGAATATAGTACGAAATGGAAATATAAAAATTGGAAATTTACCATTTGAACAAATACAAATGACACTCGAGAAGAAATAATTAAACGCAGAATAAACATGGGAAATGCTTGTTATTATTCAGTTGAGAAGCTTTTATCATCCAACCTGCTCTCGAAAAAGCTGAAAGTTACAATTTATGAAACAATTATACTGTATTATCGGGATTTCTGTATGGTTGTGAAACTTGGACTCTCACTTTGAGAGAGGAACTGAGGTTAAGGGTGTTCGAGAATAAGGTGCTTAGGAAAATATTTGGGGCTTAGAGGGATGGAGTTACAAGAGAAAGGAGGAAGTTACACAACGTAGAACTGCACGCATTATATTATTTTTTTTTACTTGGTTAGTTGACGACTCTGTATCAACTACTAGGTTATTTAGCGTCATGGGATTGGTGATAGCGAGATGAAATTTGGCGAGGCGAGGTCGAGTATTCGCCATAGATTACCTGACATTTGCCTTACGGTTAGGGAAAACCTCGGAAAAAACCCAATTATTTAATTAGTCCAAGCGGAAATCGAACCCGCACCTAAGCGCAACTCTGGATCGGCAGACAAACGCCTTAGCCGACTGAGATACGCCGGTAGCTTGTATTCTTCATCTAACATAATTAAGAACATTGAATTCAGACGTTTGAGATATACAGGGCATGTAGCACGTATGGGCGAATCCGGAAATGCGTAAGGAGTGTCAGTCGGGAGACATGAGGGAAAAAGACCTTTGGTGAGGCCCAGACGTAAATGGGAGGATAATATTAAAATCGATTTGAGAGAGTTGGAATATGATGCTATGGACTGGATTAATGTTGCTCAGGATAGGGACCGATGGCGAGCTTATGTGAGGGCTGCAATGAACCTCCGGGTTCTCTAAAAACTGTTTGTAAGTAAGTAATTTTTCTTAGCTCCTTTTCATTGTTCAATTTTCATCTCTACTATTTAAATTTTGCTTTACTCTGTTCCTGCTTCTACCATTTTTGATTCTACTTCACGCCTGCTCTGCTTCTTTCTTACTGTTATTCCTCTTCTATATCTACGTATATTCGTCTCCTGTCTCTCCTTCTCTCTCCTGCCTCCGCTTTTCTCCTGCTTCTATCTCTTTCACACGTCTGGAAGGAATTAACATTTATATGTAGAAAGTTCGACGAATAAAAAAAATTAATTTAATTTCACACCAGAATGCGAAATAAAATCAAATGAGGATATATGTACGAAGAAACAACTAGAAGTACAGGAGTGCACGTCTTTGCAAGAGGATTTGCGGCTGTAGGCAAGAAACTATGCGAGCTCCAAGCCAGTAAACCATTTGTCTCATTCCGTTCCATTGAAGGAACCTGGAGAAATTTTGAAAGAAAAATGGGCGTTAGCTGATAGCTACTACATTAAAGAGAGAAAGCACCATTCGAAACGTGGAGTAACAGCGAGTGTACAGATTCATCTATGATGTTAATAACTGATCCGATACAGTTTACTTTTGGTTCATACTCCTCAGAGCAGTGAAAACTTTATATACGATAGATCTAAAACTTGTAAATCAGATGCTGATGATGAATTATTAATGTATTGCTCTTACGGGAAAATGACTAATATAACGGATTTAAGAATATTTATTGAAACTTGAATAAATAAATGAATAAATAAATAAATAAATAAATAAATAAATAAATGAATAAACAAACAAGGAGATTAAATAAATAAATAAATGAATAAATAAATAAGGAGATAAATAGATAAACTGATAAATAGATAAATAAATTCTGTAATTATTTTTTCTTATGAATTAAGTATGTCACAAACTCACTGGAATCAGCTCAGTACTTTGGTACAGATGCCAAAATGTCTAGCTCTCAGGTAAGTGTGATATACCGCAGCCGTCAGTCAACTAGACAGTGCTATAATAGTCTACATTCCGAGACCGTCTGCATCGAAATTCTATCAGCGAACGCTTTGCCGATCGCCAATGCATGGAAGCTTGATTACATCTCCGTTAGCGATTGATATTAGGCAGCGGAATTGATTGCTGCAACATTGAATGCTGTGTGTAGTAAAACGATTCCACGAGCAATAACGATGTTTAAAGTGTGAAAATTTGAATAAAAGAAAAAAGATTGTGGTCTAACGATTAAAGAAGATAACTTCAACCCAGTTTTTCTTTGTACGAGCTATGTAGTGAAATGAAAAATCTACGCTTCCAATATACTGTGCTTACCGCTGTCGCTAAACACATTGGTAACCATCAATGGTGACATATAACATATATAATCAAGTGTTACTTATATGTTGTACTTTTACAGAAGTCGGAGCCAATATACAGCTCCAGCTCCGAAACGCTGGAGAGTTTCCAATTTACAGAATGTTTGAAACACCTAGGAACACAACCACCGAGTAAAGAGTTTATAAAATTTCGATAGAATTACTTGCGAGGTCAATTAAGAGAATATGCTATATAGTGAAAAAGATTATCGAAAAATTAAATGAGCGAAATATCAGTCTAATTTTCAACTGAATCTATTACAAGAGATAGTAGATTTTAGCAACTTAAAATTAAGAATTTCGCAATTTAAAAATCAAATTTATCATTTTATAGCGCTTTAGTGTTAGAATTTAGCATTTTATAGCGTTTTGGAATGGAACACTATTCATGGGAAGTTTGCTGGTAGAAATTCGATCTCATCACTGTTAATAGGTCCATTTTCTACATTTTCGAGTTAAAACTTTTGAAAATAGCAAATGAGTAAAGAAACAATATAAATTTGCAGTAAAATTGTGAAACATTGGTATGATTATATCCCGTCTCATCTTATTACTCAATCACAATCATCCACATAGAACTTGTTTGAGTAAACACTGAACCTAAAGAGATCGCACAGGCAGCCAATATTCTACCACCAGCACCAAACAGATATAAAGGTACAGATAACAGCAAAGAGAGACTATCAGGTAGGTCACAATCCTGTGCTATTCATACTGTAAATCTAATAAAGAAGACTGACCAAACTATTTTATTTATTATTGTTATTTATTATTATTTATTATTATTATTTATTATTATTATCATTATCATTTTTATTATTATTGTTATTATTATTATTATTATTATTATTATTATTATTATTATTTACAAAAATGTCTTATAAGATATACAGTAATTATATAATTTCGCTCTTATTTCGCAGGAACACATATATTTCGCATTTTTACTCAATTTCGCATTTTATTGCGGATTAGAAAGCTACAATAATACACTCAACGTGCTTTTAATCATAAAACTACTTATTTTAAAAGAATTTGGGCACATTTCGCATTTTCACCTATATTCGAAATGAAACTAAGTTCATTAGCATTCTTTACTTTTTTGTAATAACACTTACCTCTTTGAAACTAGGTATATTTCCACTAATCTTAAAATGTATTTGCAGCTATGTACTTGTAGGACTTTCATTGTCAAAACAAAATCAATGGTTCACTGAACTTGCAAACATATATATAGTGAAGTACTCTTTGTCCCTTGTGGCAACTCACGAATGGTGAAAAGATTCCTAAATTATTATAGAACAGATGTGGTAATATTAGTAACAAAAGAACTAGCTAGATATAGACTAGATTTCGTGGGAGTACAAGAGGTTAGGTTAGATGGGAATGGCATATCACAAACAGGAGATTACTTGTTGTATTATGGGGAAGGAAACAATAATCACCAATTAGGAACAGGATTCTTTGTTCAAAAAAAAAATAATAAAATCAGCAGTAATAAAGGTCGAATTTATCAGTGACAGGTTATCGTATTTAGTACTTAAGGGTAGATGGTGCGATATCTTAGTTATAAATGCTCAAGCCCCTACAGAAGAGAAAGACGACCATATAAAGGATAGCTTCTATGAGGAATTGGAACATGCACGTATGGGCGAATCCAGAAATGCATATAGAGTGTTAGTTGGGAAGCCGGAGGGAAAAAGACCTTTGGGGAGGCCCAGACGTAGGTGGGAGGATAATATTAAAATAGATTTTAGGGAGGTAGGATATGATGATAGAGACTGGATTAATCTTGCACAGGATAGGGACCGATGGCGGGCTTATGTAAGGGCGGTAATGAACCTCCGGGTTCCTTAAAAGCCATTTGTAAGTAAGTTGTATTTTGTAATTCTTGGCAGCTATTCCAGAAAGTTTTCTTCGCATGAATTCAGTTATCAGGAATGATGAATAAAATTTACATTGGAAGTGACGCAAATCAAAAAGCTCTCGTGTCTAGCGGTGTCATGTTCTACATAGAGCGATCCATTACAATGTCAAACTAGTTAAATATTTAGAGTAAACAGACACGATGACTTCACAAGTTGTTACATCGACAGGGCTTGTGTTTCCTAGAAAGAGGGAAAGTGCAGGAAATACGACCCTTGCAACAGAGAATTCGTGTTGACATTGTTAGCAGTAATGATCTAAATTTTACTTCCTCAAAAAAAAAAAAATATATATATATATATATATATATATATATATATATATATATATACAAAAACAGGAGTATCTGTATATAGGTATATATATGTATGTGTATGTATGTTTTTTGTTTATTTTGTTATTTTACGACGCTGTATCAACATCTAGGTTATTTAACGTCTGAATGATATGAAGGTGATAATGTCGGTGAAATGAGTCCGGGGTCCAGCACCGAAAGTTACCCAGCATTTGCTCGTATTGGGTTGAGGGAAAACCCCGGAAAAAACCTCAACCAGGTAACTTGCCCCGACCGGGATTCGAACCCGGGCCACCTGGTTTCGCGGGCAGACGCACTGACCGTTACTCCACAGGTGTGGACTGTGTATGTATGTTGTTTCGAGTTATTGACGAGAGTTCATGTTTCTTATTTCCTGTTAGAGGAAAAGTGAAACGATCACGCATATAAAATATCATATTTTGAGTAAAATCTAATGTGCTTCTATTTGAAATCAGAAAAAAAAAGATGGCCACTGTCGTAGCTCAGCAATAATACGTTTTAGGCTACAAAGGGAAAAACACTGGAGGACCGGTGCTGTGGATTAAATTTCGGCGTAGCTCAATGGTTGGAGCGCTTGGTACGTAGAACCACGGACCGGGTTCGATGCCCTGCGCCGGAGCGAAATTTTCTCCTCTAATATTAATATTAATAGCACATTTGCATGCTGTACCTGGTGTGGGTTCGGTTCCCGCTTGGGTTGATTACCCGATTGTTTTCTTTCAGAGGTTTTCCCCAAATTAATCATGGGCTGCAAAAACGTTCTAAGTCGTCCGTGGTAGTTTTTCGGAAAAAAAAAAAAAAAAACACGAAATCTTTTTCTATGCATTGACGATTTTAACAGGCCGACACAGTGCTACAGATATATCTGACGTAGAATGTTTTTGCTCATTGATGTACTGACATTAAGAATATGCATTTCAGCCCCTAAGTCAAAGCCTAAAGACATTGACGTAGAATGTTTTTGCAGCCCATGATTCATATGTAAGACAAATATGAGGTAATATACGACAAATCCTCGCCTCATCTCACCAAATATCATGTCGCTATCATCAATTCCGTCGACACTAAATAACCTAGTAGTTGATACATTGACGTCAAATAATAATAATAATAATAATAATAATAATAATAATAATAACGATAACAATAATGATAAAAATAATAACAATAACAGTAACACAATGATAATAATAATAATAATAATAATAATAAAAATTAATATTTTATCTCACCAAATATCATGTCGCTATCATCAATTCCGTCGACACTAAATAACCTAGTAGTTGATACAGTGACGTCAAATAATAATAATAATAATAATAATAATAATAACGATAACAATAATGATAAAAAAATAACAATAACAGTAACACAATGATAATAATAATAATAATAATAATAATAATAATAATAATAATAATAATAATAATAATAATAATAAAAATTAATATTTTAATGACGATACATTAAAACATAATGTATTATTAAGGAGACTGGGTAATCTGAGCACTATACTCGCAGACTACCCAGTTCGCTTAAAGGGGACAAGTAGCCCTAAAGAACTGTTTCTGAGGCACAGGAAATTTTATTGACATTCTCTGGTAGGCCTATACTGTCTCTAAACGCATAAGAATATCCTGTATTAAATTAATATGGTAAATAAATTTCGTAACTATATACAGTGGACAGAAATCAAGTTCGACATTCTATAGTTCGACTGCTTACGTAGGACTGCCCTATACGGGCACTAAGAAATGGGTTTGCCATTTGAATGGGAATTGGTTCTGTGTATTGTAGTGGTACTTTTGTTAAAGGAAAACAGAATATTTTATTGATTAGGACATCCATATTGATCACTGATTTTAAATTAATGAACTCTTCTTTTTTTATTTGAGAATTGTGCCGTTTGTGAGACAGAACTGTCGAAACCCGCTGTGGTACTAGAAGCGCATACACAAGTCTCGGGGCGGGCAGGAAATGCAAGTATAGTAACTTACTGCATTCGTTGATGGATAACCAATAAGAATTTGTATTCATTTCACCTGCTACACCCATTACCCTTATTGGACTGAACTTTCAATTCTGTTTTGTCGAACTTAGGAGAGTCCAGAGTTCACTGTACTACAAGTAATATTCCTGAGCTCTACATTTTAGAAAAACATTCTTACAAAATGTTATTCGAATCAGAATGCTACACGCTAGCATAGAAATTAAATTGTAAATGTATTTTTCTCGATAAGAATCATCATAGTTGATTAAAATATTATATTTCTTCGAAAACCAGAAACAGAGGAACAAAATACGGAATAATTTTCTCGTTTGTTTTACTTCAACGATTCTGTAAATAAATGCATAAGGTCCAATTCTACTGCATATATTTACATCATAATCACATACCATAATTACATCCGGCTTCATTGTAAATTTAAAGATAAAGTCAAATTGAAGGAATATAACATCTCTTTTCCCATCTAAAATATTCTAAAATATTTTCCATTAAAATATCAAATTTGAAACAGTAGCTATTGTAAAGAATTAACAAGGGGAGGTTATTAGAGTTTTTATACAGAAAACACCACTCATATTAATAGTTTTTTTTCTCTATCCTTTACAGATGGCGATAGATATCATAAAATATTTCTGAAGATAAGGAACTGTGAATAAATAATAAATCAGTGCATGTTCAGAGATAGTATGTTGTTATGATGGAATAATACAGTAATTAATAATGCGAACTATTTGTGATGATGATGACTTATTTACACTGCTCTGAATATTAATGACGCTTGATAAGTGTCTAATTAACGTTTTTGAAGAAAACTTCAATACTTCTGAATCAACATAGTATTACAGTACTTCACTATAAAATTGCTATGTAAAAACAGCATTGCTTTATGTATGCACGCATATTTTACAGATACGTACTTGCTACTGGGCCAATATTTTCAGTGAATTGCATGGTTGCCTGTTGGTTCACAACGCCCACTAATGAACGGTTTTCCGCAACACGGAATACACTATTCGCCTGCAGGATTGTGTTCAGATATACCACGAAACAAGGGTGTTAGGAGTTGCCTATTTACTTGGAGTTTCAACCCAACGTACTGTATGTATCGAGTAAAATAGTTCGGTTTATACCGATAGTGATGGACTGGTTAATGTGTCTACAGTCTGTTATGTTATATGTATATGTCTTGTTTCATATCGTGCAGATTTATTTTCAAAATACGTTCTAAAATTTAAGTTTCTTCATGCAAGTAGGTAAATTGGAAGTTATTTTTTCAGCTGCTTGTTTATGCGGATGACGTGACTATGTTAGGAGAAAATCCACAAACTAATAGGAAAAGCACGGGAACTTTACTTGAAGCAAGTAGAGAGAGTAGAGGGCTGACCTCGCATTCGGGAGGTCCGGGGTTCGATCCCAGGGGCCGGCAATCCTAACTGAGGTTTTTCATGGTTTCCTCAGTTATTTCCAGGCAAATGCCGGGATTGTACCTCTTGAAAGTCCGGCCATGGACGGCGATCCTTCCCTTAATCCTTTCATATGTGTGAGTGAATGATGTGTAATGTCTTAAATGTTTGTGCTGTATCGGAGGTGACCCTGGCATTGAGCTGATCCCTCATCCGGGGAGGCCCTCCATGTCCTTGTGTGGTCAAAAAAGTATGTATGTGCTCCATAGATTAATTCCTCTCCCGACAGGTCGCCGCCCTGTAAGGCCCTGGTGGCGTGGGTCGTGTAAATGTACCTAGAAGGGAGAGGTTAAACTGAGAGAAAGAAAGAAAAAGAAAGAAAGAAAGTAGAGAGATAGGATTGGAAGTAAATCCGGAAAAGACAAAAGTATATGGTTATGTCTCGTGACCAGAATATTGAATTAAATGGAAATATAAAAATTTGAAGCTTATCCTTTGAAGAGGTGGAAAAATTCAAATATCTTGGAGCAACAGTAACAAATGTAAATGATATTCGGGGGGAAATTAGAAGCAGAATAAATATGGGAAGTGCCTGTTATTATTCGGTTGAGAAGCTTTTATCATCCAGTCTGCTCTCAAAAAATCTGAAAGTTAGAATTTATAATATACATAGGACTTATGCAGCTCTTGGGCTGCACACGGTTGTAGAGAAGGTCCGAATTTCATTTCCAGATGTCATATAATTTTATTTATCAGAATATGTTTTTGAAAGCACCTCTCGGGATGAGCAATTACCTGGAAAAATTGAAAGATGCTATTTCACCCCCAGTGCATGTAACAACATGATAGGCACTTCACTTGAAGCTGTTGTGTTTTATAGCGACCATTTTTCCGAATTAAGAGAGTTACGGCAGTTGCAGTCTGAAATACACCGTGTCCGGGAAAAATGTGGTGATTAAAAAAGTCTGCTGCGTGTATTGTCTCGATGTTTACACGTTTAAAAAGAGAAATTCAGAAAGTTTTGTTGTGAACACTCGCAGCGAGCTATGTGCATGCGCATACCTTTGAGCGAGGAACAACAAAAAATCTTTTTCCCGCGTCGCTATTGTTGGCATTGATGCTGTGAGTCTTGCTTTCATTGCAGTTTAATATTAATCTGGGGACTTGGACCATACAGGAGAAGGCTCAATGCATTTTGTCTGGCTGATATGCAGTTGGTCGAACTAGTGCAACGATGTTTTTAGAGGGGACGAGGCAGAACTCCCCGACCCACGAAAGCATCCTACACTGGGACAAGCAATTTCGGGAGACAGGTAGTGTTGTATGTCAAAGCGGGAAAGTAAGGGAAAAAATGCCTTCTTAGCGAAAGGTTTCCTGACTCCTGGATCGGCCGAGGCGGGCGTTACACTACGGCCACCAAAATCGCCGGACTTGTCCCAATTAGATTTCTTTTTGTGGGGATTTTTCAATTTATCAAGGATCGAGTGTATCACATCCCTGTGGTAGATTTATGTCGCCGAATCGTGGAAGCGATGACACTAGTGACATCAGAAATGCTCTCGCGCGTGTGGCTGGTGATTGAGTTTCGCCTGGATGTAGTACGCAACAAGAATGGCGCTCATATCGAAATGTGCTAGAATGTAAACAAAACGTTTGATGAATACAATATGGTATAATAAATTGCGGTGGAGTAGCATCATCTGTACTTAATACATTAATTTTATTACACAGAAGATTAATAAAAATTTTTCTGACCAATGGATTACCCAAATATGGATTTATACAGATTTTGAAGTATTAACTATTGAAGAAATTTATAATTATAGTTTACTAACTCACTACCACAGAAATCAAATAAAACGTACATCTAATCGACTTGAATATCGTACTCGAAGACAAAAGTCTACTTCCCCATTACTTGAGCATAAATTTCATACAAGTGCAGCTCTTAAACATGGTGCTAGTTCCGGCCCACGACTTTATAATAAAATTACAAACCATTTTCCAAATTTGAAATATCTTAAAATTAAAGCTTTTAAAAAAGAAATTTATAAAATTATTCATGATCTAATATTAGCAAATGTATTTTTTGTACCTTTTTCTGTCTACTATATTCATGTTTTTATTGAATGTCTGATTGTCAATTTATATTAAATATGTTTTTCTCTCTTTTTCTCTTTCTTCTTCTTCTTCTTCTTCTTCTTCTTTTTTTTTGCTCTTGTGTGTTATTTATTGGTTTGAATTAAGTTACTTACTGTATTTAGTAAACTCTGTCCTTGTAAATTTTATGTTATATTATTGGCTAAGATCACACCGTACACGAGCCTGGCTCTTACGGTAGTGACTAGAAACATTTTTGTTTTATAAATTTAATTTGTAGGTCTACTCGCTATGTTTAAAAATTAGTTTCAATCCATAACTTACCGGTACCTGTTTTATTTGATATGACTTAACAAATAGCCGTATTTAATTAATATTTTTTTAACAAGACGAACGTTTTCGACTTGACAATAATCATCAGTTCCTTTTATAAATATTTTCATTCATGAACATGTAAAAACTGAAACTAATTTCTGAAATAAAATTATACAAATGTGTACAGTTCATTTCTTAAATGTGCTCTGTAATTTATATAATTTTATAAAAAAATAGTTTTCAGTGTTTCCATGTTCTTGAATGAAAATATTTATTTAGACCTGATGATTACTATCAAGTTGATTGACTGAAACTAAGTTGTAAACATAATACTTCATAACTTATCGGAATAATAACAACGTCAATAAAAACTTTTTGAGTTTCTGTTTCTGTACGTGTAAACATCAATAAAATAAATATAGTAATTTCTGACGTACCATTTTTTACTTTTTACTAGTATACTAAACTGCTTTATTTACTGCTTTTATGTAAGTTTCTGGAATTAATTTTTAAACACTATGTTGTGTTAAAGTAGTTGACTCTGTCGACAATAGGATACTACATATTTGGCAGAGGCGAAAAGAGAAATGGCTGCATCGAACGTAAATAATAATAATAATAATAATAATAATAATAATAATAATAATAATAGCTAATAATAATAACGATAATGATAATGATAATGATAATGATAATAATGATTTATTTTAGCTGGCAGAGTTAAGGCCGTAAGGCCTTCTCTTCCACTCAACCAGCAAAAAGTGTATATGGGTACATATGCATGAACTTACAAAGAATTCAACAATTTGATTTAGATGAGAGTTACATGTATACAGGAGTTATTTACAAATTAAACAACAAAATACTATGAACTGTTAATTAAACACTGAAATAAACTGTGTAGCAGAATTAAACTAAAATACATAGAATGTTAATATATTTCAAATAATATTAGATAATAGAAAGAGATTATTATGAGACAATTAAAATACAGCACAATCAGGATAATGTCTAAAGAAAAAAGTAACAATGTAGTCAGTGATATTTTAAATCAGTATGATTGGAGTGAAATGCTAATAAGGTTATCTTTTAAGCTGTTCTTAAAGGTGTTTGTTGTCTTGCAGCCCCTAATACTTTGTGACAAGGAATTCCATTGACGCGAGGTGGATATTGTAAAAGATGATGAATAACAAGATGTTCTATGAAGAGGTATACTTAGCGTGCCACAGATAAGTGATCTGGTATTTACGTCGTGGTTAGAGTATAGATAAGAGAAACGAGACGAAAGGAAAGAAGTTGACATACACAAATCATAATCCTTTTAAACCTTTCAGTTATTTAATGAAACACATACCTAACTTTATTTCACTAAGGGTAGTTGTGACAATTCTGAGGTTTTCAGGAAAGGCAAAAAAACAGAATGAAATTGATTGTGGACTACCACCTTATGAACACGAATAAAACTGCTATCTAGACTGTAGTGCATGAAAATATTATTGTCATTTCTGAAGTTGGAAGTGCACATTCGCCCTTAGTGCCCCAACAATGACATTGACTTCCAACCTTGTACAAACATTCTCGCAAACTATTGGGAGTTAGACTACCAGCTTTTTTGATCTGATAGAGAAGCTTTTTTTTATTCAGAATCGTTAAGAATCCGAAAATAGCAAGAATGGACATCCGCCCTTAATGAAATAAGATGCGGTATTGGTTTTAAGTTGTTACCTGTAACAGGATTGAAAGAAATGGAATTATATTATTCGCTATTAGCTAGGCCTATTCTTTTGTAACTAACATCTTCAAAACTAATAGGCCTTACTTACATACATACAAATGACTTTTAAGGAATTCGGAGGTTCATTGCCGCTCTCACATAAGTCCACCATCGATCCCTATCCTGTGCAAGATTAATCCAGCCTCTATCATCATATCCCACCTCCCTCAAATCCATTTTAATATTATCCTCCCATCTGCGTCTCGGCCTCCCCAAAGGTCTTAAAAGCTAATATATTTCCCTTAATTTAAAAAATGCCCTTTTTTCGTTTTTATCGCAGAAATGATTTTTCGCAGAAACAGAAATTACTGTCATAAATCAGTCATTTTATTTTATTTGTTTATTTAAGGACGCTGTATCAACTACGAGGTTATTTAGCGTCGATGGGATGGGTGGTAGCGAGATGGTATTTGGCGAGATGAGGCCGAGGATTCGCCATAGATTACCTGGCATTTGCCTCATGGTTGGAAAAAACCTCGGAAAAAAACCAACCAAGTAATCAGCCCAAGCGGGAATCGAACCCGCGACCGTACGCAATTCCTAATCGGCAGGCAAGCGCCTTAGCCGACTGAGCTCAGTCATACTTTCAATAAAACCTCCATATACTTCTTATTAAATATCTGACACATTTTGCGTTTATCATTAATGACAGTCGATATAGTGTTACGGAATATCTGATTGGTCCGTCATTCTGGGATAGTTATAATAAAATAGAACTAGCTCAATTTTAGTAGGCTAATAGTTATTTATGAAACATGTTAGTAAAGGTTCTCTTTTTGGCACGAGTGTAAAGTTTGTGAAATGAGGCTTTGTGCCAAAAAGATAACTTTGCGAATGCGTGTCATACAATATTTATTCTACGAAAGCACAGATTTAAATGGAATAAATATTTCAAGTTGGAGAGACTATAAAACCACAATGTCATGGGCGTCTAAACTCAGAACCATTAAGTATCCATGGAATGGCAACCTGCTTTATTCGTGTTCACGATTTCAGGCCATCTAAGCCGGCCGTATAATCTACAAAGCGATTAGAAACAGTTGAATCATCAATTTTGTTACAGTAAGTACTATATGTAACTTCAGAATAGTAAGGGCTACAATGTAGTTGTGAATGTTAAATTTATTACTTATTTGTGTTATGTGTAATATTTAATTAATTAAAGGTCGAGGTAATGCATTAATTTCTTACTGAACTAAGTTTGTACATTGAATATTACATTTTCTTTGGTAGTGCGTAAAAATAGCAGTGTCTAAAGTGATTACTTACTTTTTTACGCATTAGTGATTTAAAGGCTCACTTTAGGCACTGATAGTGGGTAAAATGCAACTTCACGCTCTATCGTAGGAAAAAAAACAATAGACTAAATAGTTTATGTTGGAACATTCGTTTAGTTTTTAATTCCCCGTACTAGTTTACAAAAGCCTGCCTACGATTTTTAAAGCGGTCCAGTTCTGTATGGAATCGCATGGAAAATGCCCACTATACAGCTATTGTTTTTTTTTTTCCTCTTTTGTTTGAAACAATTCGCTTTTATAGCTTACATATTATGAAACTCGCCGTCGATAAGCACGAGAAGACAATTACGTGGTAGGTATAAACCACCCGCGTCCATTTTCCATTACACCATAACCACAGGCCGCAGAGGCGTTCGACAGCGCCTCGTCTCCATTAAGGCAGAGCCTTCACTTGTATACGCACTGGGGTTCCTGATTGACGCTATACAAAACGCGGAGTGTAAATGTGCGCTCACATGGCTGAGAGAGAAGCGAGTTACTTCCCACTAATGAACCAGTTAATTGGGGGTTAGGTATATTATTATGTATTCAGACTAGGGTGTAATAAAGTCTTGGTCATGTGTAAAATCTAATATGCTACGATCCCTAGTAGCTCGATAAGCTGAGAGATTCTCGCCAGAGAAGTTCGGATCTCGAATCCTGGAAAATTCTGAGAGATTTTTTTTTTTTATGAAACAAGTTTGTAATACGTACCGTATTTACTCGAATCTAACGCTCACTTTTTTCACCTCAATTTAGTCACCAAAATTGGGGTGCACATTAGAAATTAGAATCGATGGCGTACTAGATTCATATGCAAATTCGAAAATTCTGCTTAAGTTCTGCGTGTGCTTCGGCTCTGTTCGGATTACCTCGTTGCTCGTCGTTCCTCAACGTTCCTCGCTTCGCGTGCTTGCGTATTTTTGTGGACATTGTTGTTAATAGCGTTGAAAACTTCAATGTGAATTGTACAGGGACATCATTTTATTTTTACTAACATTTATAATATTAACTTGGCTATACTTTTGGATTAACGGTTGAGAATCGGAAACGCCGTTATCTACCCCCTTCCATGACTGGAGTTCGAGGATACTGGCGTAATATAAAAACAAATCACTTTACTAGGTATAGAAGGGAAGAAAAGTAGTTCATCCATTTACGTAAACTAGGAAATATCGCGATTTTGAGTTTGATAATTTTCATTAGGTTTTTGTTTAATCAAAATACAATACAGTATTAACATTGAGTGTTTTTACTCACGAACTGAGCTGTCCATGCGGACATATTCATTATGCAGTGTATATTATACTGACTACAGCACGTTAGCGTACACTATAGAGAATAAAGATAAATTAAAAAATAATCATAATATGGATATTTAAACACATTTTTGAAAATGGTGGCCGTTCATTTCGATACAGGCTTCAGTTCTAATGTGCATATTATCGCACTTGAAGCGGTCGTCGTCGCCCTCGGCTGCCAACTCCGTCATATATGGAAAGTATCTCGAGGATGGCACGTCGATGTCAATAATTAACTACGTACACTGATTAATTTGGGCGCCAGCCTCCTCGAGATTACTCCGGTAGAGGTATGAGGTTCCCAGGTCAGCTGCAAAACGGTCGGGACATGGGGTTTGGGAGACGTGCTCGTAGGTTGAAATGATGTAGGCGCACACCAGAAGTTGTTGGTAAGAACTATGAA
Source organism: Periplaneta americana (assembly GCF_040183065.1). Lineage (NCBI taxonomy): Eukaryota > Metazoa > Arthropoda > Insecta > Blattodea > Blattidae > Periplaneta > Periplaneta americana. The sequence goes on along the minus strand of NC_091125.1, from coordinate 106,217,775 downwards.
AACGTTTATTATTATTATTAAGTGTTCGTTTCAGATTAGCAGAAATGCGCGTCCAAGTGTATAATATCTCGCTCTCACTTCCCGCAAGTTGGTATACTAATTTCTGAGTTCACGTAATTATATATTTTGTACTATAAAACACCAGTAATATAACGGACAGTTGATAACGTGATGAGAGGAAAGAATTCAGACTTATAATAATAATGCAACACACGACTTCTTACTACACCCACTAAAAAATTCTAAGTCCGTAAATTGTTATACTTCCGAGTTAGGTTTGCCGAGAATATGTGGAGTGCAACTTCTCTGTACGCGTTCTATATGCCTTCTGTCTATCTGCCAAATCTATCCCCTACTTTCAACCATCAAACATAGAATTTCGCCCTCCTATCTATATATCACGTGTCTCTATTAAGAATCCTGATTGGCCATGATTACACTTACGTCACTTAAGACGCGTTCTTCAAAAATTGTTCGTTAACTAGAACATCCCCCTTACTTCCGGGGTTCTGACAATTCTCTGACATATACCAGATCATCTCTTTTGGAACCTGGCTTGGCGTCATCTTACTGACCACCCGCAGGCAAAGTCCATACATTCCCTCATCAGTCAACTCCACGCCTGGACACATGTTTCCTGTCCACCTAGCTTCCTTTCGGCCTTCCTGTCCACCTGTTACTTCCGTCTCAGATTTTGAAACTAACTTACACGTCCGCGCATCCTATCCATATAAGAATATTAACACGAAATACTAATCTAATGAAAATCTCCTCATCCTATACGAGGAACCGTCTCAAATGCCCTCTCATAACAAAGAATATTCCCAAGGGAATATTTGTTGTTATGAGACGTCCCATAAAATACCTTCGCTACTAGTCTCCGGTGTCCCCTAATTAGTCACACTTGGATACACCTTTTGCTATGCTTTTAAACAATGTACAAATTTACACTTACAATTATTACATATTTACAACTATTCACATGTATGAATCTATATACACACCTCACGCCTACTTACATCTCACACGCCAGTTTAACTGACCTCTACCTGACCTATATACAGCATCCAATCGTAACATTCAGGGCACATCCGAATACAATGGCGCTCTCTCACTCACATTCATGATCGGTTCCTTGATACATACTTATACTTATAACATAGAAATAAGAATTATGAACCACAATAAAAAATACGCTAAATAATACATAATACATTTTAAAATACCAATTAACCCTTTATATCATACTTCATACATTAGCTTCAGCCTTGAAAACACATTTACGTCCATAAAACCGAAATAATTATTAACCAGAATCAAAATCATACCAAACGATACACAATACTCCTGAAATACTAACTGCCTCTATTTATCATATCTCATACACTAGCTGCAACCTTGAATACACATCTCGAATAACGTCCCCTCAATATAGAGGACCACTTTATGTCTCGAACTAAAAAAAATGATGGTCTGGCACTTAATATTGATTCTAAAAAATGGATACATATTCAAATCGAATCATTCAACCTCTGCAGATAAATGAACATAAATGAAGTTAATTAAAAAAATATTCTATCATTATTATTAATCATTATTAATTCTTATTAATATCATCTTTAAATTATTGCCACAGGGAATACTACTTATCGCATGATCTTATAAGAAAACACACAAAAACACTAATTCTGAAGGTGGCAAAAAAAGAAAACAAAAGCAACAAAATTTTCACAAGGTTAACATTTCCAGCACTGAAATCAGTTCTTGGTTCTAGTTGCTTATACCGCTCAAATACTACATGCACAAAACAAACACATTCTTATTTTTCTTATAATTAAAATCATATTATTTTTAACTTTACACAAATTCTCGTTCATTAACCTGGTACGTCGCCTGGATGTCTATCATGAATCGGATCGTCATTCTCCGAATGGGATCGTCTGCGGCCTTCCTCATATGTCATTGTGCCATTCTTAAATTGACAGTTTACACGTGGAGACATACTACTCCTCACATTAAATCTACCAGCATGCTTCCACTTAACTTTTTCTCCTCCTGCAGAAAAATGAGGCCTCCAATAGCCCTTCCTATATTCACTCCTTTGATCGTTGCAGTACCGCCTGTCATTATTGTAGGGTTGTAAACCATGACCGCCAGCACTGTGTGGCCGATCCCTACTCCAACCGTCATTATGGTCATTGCTTTTGTACCCACTGTGGGGTGGGAAGGCTTCTTCTGCCCTCCGCCCCATGTTTGTGAAGGTTTTCACATCCTCTTTCACAAGTCCACTATAGCTCCCAAACTCATCAAACTTTTCGATTACTCTATTTACTTGCTCCTTGAATGCTCCATAACTTTCTAACACCTGGCTCTCTAACCTGATACTGTCCTCGGCTAGTCTATACTGCAATTCATTATTATTCTCATCGAGATTATCGTCCAATCCATTAATATCCATATTTATTTTACTTTCCACCTCATTATTATTTCCGGCTACCTTAATATTCAATTCCCCAATGTTCTCATTAATATCCTCAGCTAATTTACTCTCCACTTCATTACTATTTCCTGCTTTCTTATTATTCACTCCATTAATATTCTCAGCTAACTTATCTTTCAGTTCAGTACTATTTTCATCTAGTTTCTCTTTCAACTCATTAATATTCACAGCTAGTTTAATTTCCACTTCATTACAATTCTCAGCTAGTTTATTACTCAATTCATTGATATTCTTAGCTAACTTATCTTTCTGTTCAGTACTATTTTCAACTAGTTTCTCTTTCAACTCATTAATATTCACAGCTAATTCAATTTCCACTTCATTACTATTCTCGGCTACCTTATTATTCAATTCACTAATATCCTCAATCAATTTACTTTCCACCTCATTACTATTCTCGGCTACCTTATTATTCAATTCACTAATATCCTCAATCAATTTACTTTCCACTTCATTACTATTCTCGGCTACCTCATTATTCAATTCACTAATATCCTCAATCAATTTACTTTCCACTTCATTACTATTCTCGGCTACCTTATTATTCAATTCACTAATATCCTCAATCAGTTTACTTTCCACTTCATTACTATTCTCGGCTACCTTATTATTCAATTCACTAATATCCTCAATCAATTTACTTTCCACTTCATTACTATTCTCGGCTACCTTATTATCCAATTCACTAATATCCACAATCAATTTACTTTCCACTTCATTACTATTCTCGGCTACCTCATTATTCAATTCACTAATATCCTCAATAAATTTACTTTCCACTTCATTACTATTCTCGGCTACCTTATTATTCAATTCACTAATATCCTCAATCAATTTACTTCCCACTTCATTACTGTTCTCGGCTAGTACATTTCCCAATCTATTATAGCTCTCTTCTATCATATTTCCCAATCTATTAGATCTCTCGTTCATTATATTTCTTAATTGACCAATTTGCTCTTGATATACGTCAGAACTTTCCATTAACTGGCTCTCTAGCCTACTACTATTCTCAGCCATCCCACTCTTCAAGTTACCGAACCGGCTCTCTAGCCTACTACTATTCTCAGCCATCTCACTCTTCAAATTACCGAACTGGCTCTCTAGCCTGCTACTAGTTTCTATCATTTCGTTCCTCATCTGATTCATCTGTTCCAATATCCGCTCTAACACACTATTCGACGTGACATTGTCTGAGCCTCGCGAACTTCCTTTATCTTGGCTAGTACTCGTCCCTGCTGTAGTCTCCATTTTTCCACCTTTTAGTTTGGCTCCTTAGCAACATGTAATATATAATATATCCTCAACAATTCCCCTTAAACTCAAAAACAAAATAAACCCTACCAAAATGAATTACCCACATGTACATATATATGGATACAACAATTGAAATGAAACCCTTTATGCTTACGTATCGACGTCTTCTAGGTTACGCCTGGTTGATCGTCTCCCCCACCGTCCAACGTTGTTCTCAGCTGTTTGGGGACTGCATGGTGTTGTGGCTGTCGGTCGTTGACACTGCATGATACTGCAAGCTGCTCTACTAACACTGCGTTGGCTGTCGGCTCTCGCGTCGATCCCCGCCGTGGTCATTGTTGCCATCTCGAGCCCCACGTTGGGCGCCAAATTTGAAGCGGTCGTCGTCGCCCTCGGCTGCCAGCTCCGTCATATATGGAAAGTATCTCGAGGATGGCACGTCGATGTCAATAATTAACTACGTACACTGATTAATTTGGGCGCCAGCCTCCTCGAGATTACTCCGGTAGAGGTATGAGGTTCCCAGGTCAGCTGCAAAACGGTCGGGACATGGGGTTTGGGAGACGTGCTCGTAGGTTGAAATGATGTAGGTGCACACCAGAAGTTGTTGGTAAGAACTATGAAAACGTTTATTATTATTATTAAGTGTTCGTTTCAGATTAGCAGAAATGCGCGTCCAAGTGTATAATATCTCGCTCTCACTTCCCGCAAGTTGGTATACTAATTTCTGAGTTCACGTAATTATATATTTTGTACTATAAAACACCAGTAATATAACGGACAGTTGATAACGTGATGAGAGGAAAGAATTCAGACTTATAATAATAATGCAACACACGACTTCTTACTACAACCACTAAAAAATTCTAAGTCCGTAAATTGTTATACTTCCGAGTTAGGTTTGCCGAGAATATGTGGAGTGCAACTTCTCTGTACGCGTTCTATATGCCTTCTGTCTATCTGCCAAATCTATCCCCTACTTTCAACCATCAAACATAGAATTTCGCCCTCCTATCTATATATCACGTGTCTCTATTAAGAATCCTGATTGGCCATGATTACACTTACGTCACTTAAGACGCGTTCTTCAAAAATTGTTCGTTAACTAGAACATCCCCCTTACTTCCGGGGTTCTGACAATTCTCTGACATATACCAGATCATCTCTTTTGGAACCTGGCTTGGCGTCATCTTACTGACCACCCGCAGGCAAAGTCCATACATTCCCTCATCAGTCAACTCCACGCCTGGACACATGTTTCCTGTCCGCCTAGCTTCCTTTCGGCCTTCCTGTCCACCTGTTACTTCCGTCTCAGATTTTGAAACTAACTTACACGTCCGCGCATCCTATCCATATAAGAATATTAACACGAAATACTAATCTAATGAAAATCTCCTCATCCTATACGAGGAACCGTCTCACACTATAGACTATTGTACCTAATTCCAATTACCAATTTCGTCCTTCGTACTAGTAACACATGTTGAAATAATTCTGTACCTAGTTTATAAAAGAGTACGTACCTTACGTACTGTAAATTCAATCTTCACTTCTGCTCGATTCGAAAAAAAAAAAAAGATAAAATTACTCAGACATACTATCTACTGTTCGTCCAAGTGGTTATGTCGCATGGTCGTATAAAGGGGGGAAATCACGTGACAGTTAATTACTTAACGAGGCCCTTTTATTTAAGTTATTTTAAACAGTTGTATAATATTACAGTTGTATAATATCCAGTTCCTAACAGAAGTTAATATTCTCAGTAAAGAGCTAAGAAGCTCAGCCTCTAGCCTTTACAGAGGGGTGAATAGAAGCTGGTGGGATAAACCGGGATGCGACGTAGGTAAATGGACGACAGGACCTGTACGAAAATGATTCAATATTGAAAGCTCTTTCGTCACTGGAAAACGCGAACATATTTCTGCAACGTACTGTTTACTATGACCGTAAGGCTACTATGACTGTATATGCGGTCTTGGTTCTATGTGGAGGACTGTTGAACTTCATTAGTAGAAGGAGTGGGAGTGAAGTACATTAAAAAACTCAGGTACAATCAAAATTGAAGTAAAAATAAAATGATGTCCCTGTACTTGATCATAAGATGAAAGACATAAAGCGAAGGGCGTCTTATGAAGCAAGCTTCAAAAGAAAAGTTATACTTTGCGGTGAAAACCATGGAAACAGGCAGGAATTCGGTATAGCAGGGAGTAGCATTCGCTTATTACGCCAACATAGAATGGCTGTATTTGCTTCTAAAGCGACGAGGAAGAAGTTCACCGTCCAACGAAAAGGAAGACATCCTGAGGTAGACAAAGAGGTTTTGAAGTTCATACAAGAGAGGAGGAAAAATGGGCTCCCTATGACTAGTTACACAATTAATTAGAAGTAAAGCTAATGAGGTGTCTATAGCCCGTGGTATATCAAAGCAAGTGCAGATAGGTAGATAGGTAAAGTAAAATAAAAATTTGGACTTGCTTTGGAGTTGCGCATTACATTCGCCAATAAACATTTTTTTTTTATTTCAAGCCTTTCAAAAGTGAGGCGCACATTAGATTCGAGTAAGTGCGGTAGGTATAAACTTTTGGTTCCACAAATATTCTATATTGCATTATCATCATCATCTCATCATCATCATCATCATCATCATCATCATCATCATAATGCAGTACCTGGAAGAACGACCATCGGTCGATAAAGGGGAGCTTAGGAAATAAAAGTTATATTTTGCTATGTTATTTTCAAATATTATAATGCTAACTCAGAATCATTAAGATTAATAATGAAAAAGGAATCGAAGACAAATTAAGAATCAATATAGAAACAAAGGTGAATGATTAGTTTTATTTGTTTGCATTATATAGTAACATCTTTCGAAACACAATTTTATTCTTTTCTGAACATAAAATACAAAACATAACAAAGTATAGTAATTAATAATAATAATAATAATAATAATAATAATAATAATAATAATAACAATAAATTATACAATACAAACCTGAAAGACGACCATTGCTCGGTAAAGAAGGATGGAAGGTATGCAAAACAAGTCTTATATTTTGCTATGTTATCTCCAAAGATTAAATTAGAAAAATATTGGTCAAATACCAGAACAACTGCGTTTGTTGAAGCAGCATGACTTGAAGAGTCTTGAAGGAATTCTGTTGGAAGACGTTCAGGAATCTCTGCCACATTGTGATAAAACCCTCAAGGCTTTGCAGAATGAGATCATATATATCTCGCGACCGATTGACAAGAAGAAGATTGCGTTCTACAATAACAAGACCGCAGCTCTGCCTGTGTATGATGAGTTCCAGAAACTCTGGCGTTCTGTGAACGTTGAGAACATGGATGACCTGAAGATAGAGAATTATCTGGAGAAACAGGGAATCCGCTCCATGCAAGATCATGGGCGTAAGAAACCGAACCAGCGCAAGAAGCAGCTCAAGAAGCCGCGAGACAACGAGCACTTGGCTGACGTCCTGGAAATGTACGATGACAAGTGAAGATCGGAGAAGTGAGAGTGGGATTGATTATTTCTTGTGACATTGGTAGAGGAGACTGATGCTGTTGACTGAACACGAAGACCGGTAGACAATGCGGAAGTACACAGTTTGTACATTGTGTGCTACTGAAATGACGACGAAAGGGTGTATGTTGTATCATGTATAATTGATGAAACTGTTATATATACTTCATTTCTTGTAGGTTCCATTTTGAATATTTAATTATCAGTAATTAAAATTAATTTTATAATAAATAATAATAATTAGAAAACTTTATTAAAATTCTCACGATTAAGAGGAATCAGAGAACCTTACGCACTGTAGCTACTCTGCTGCGGTGTTGAAGTCCTCCATGTTGTAGGGCAACTGCCACTGCTTTCTTTCTTCATAGTAGAGGTCCATAGGCGATTCAAAATCATGGGGCGAAAGATGCGGTCGAGTGCTTAAACATAGATTGTTTTATGTATTACTGCGTCGTAAATCGCTTTTTGTTCGAATTGTAAATGCGCCCCTTAGATTTATTTTATATTAGTTCGCAGAAATCCATCTGGTTATTTAACCTCCTAAATGAGTTTTTAGGAAGCTAAGACTAACTAAATAGCTTTGTCGCACCCGAGAACGGTACATTCACCTAATTTCTTATAACATTTTCATACCCGTTTTGAAGATAAAATTTACAAATAGGCCTATAGGCTACAAGAATTGCTCCTTTAATTGTGTTGTATTGATTGATTATAGTTAGAATTATTTTCAATAATAAAGAGGCATTTATAATGTAATTAGATTATTACAATTATCTTTAGAACTATAATTCTGATCGTCTATAATTTATAAAAATGTCTTAAATAATACGTTTGACTAAAATCGTTCAAAATGCCTTAAGAGGCACTGGTTTCCACCAGTCTCGGATACCATGAAATTTTCCCGGAAATTACTGGCATATCCCTGTCTCTCCCTACTTACTCTGAGATGATATTTCAGTCCGTTACAATATGCTTAGAAATCAGTATAAACAACTATCTTTAGCAAAAGGCGCGAAGTGTCCATACTTCTCGTATAATATTTATACGCTGGAGTTATGTCAAAGTCTGTCCATTTGTTATAATCTTGGTTGGGAATTATTCAGTGGTTAGAAAATTCTCATTAATGATCACAAAATTCTAGATCGGATATTGTTGAACGCCAGTGTACATTGGATTTCTTTAATGCTGCCTCTTTTCTTAGCTTTACTCACAATACAAACTGCGTCTTCTATTTTGACCCCTACTGTGCACGTGCGGGTTGACTCGCCTGTATTTTGTTTTCCTGTTTTCAGTGATGTTCATGCTAGATTAGTAGCTACTAGAGTCCTGCATAACCGGTTAAGAAAGATAGAAAAGACAGAGTGCTACTGAACGCCTGCCGCTATAGACAATACGCGAAGCTCTTACGTCTCGCTGAGTAGTCCAATCTTCGGTTTAATGAATGTCCGACTCTCACTCGGTTGGACGGCTCTGGATCATGACAGATAGATAATATTGAACCATCCAGGAGTTCCAAGAATCGTTGCAAGGACGCGATTATCACCGTGTACCTTTCAAATGATATTTCCTCCTCTCTCCTCATTGATTGAAGCACGCATCATGAAATTACAATAATTAGACTTGAGAGTGCTTTTATTTTTATTAATAACTTGTTATCTCCCTAAAAACGATTTATTAGAGAAATAATAATACATCCACTTAGAATAATTAAAAGACATAGGCTATATTAACAACTGCTCTTTCAGAAGTAACCTAAGTATTTTGAGTTTAAAGTATGAACGTTACAATAGTAAGTGTGTACATATTTGCTCTTCTCTTTTGTAAGTAATTGTAATTTATTTTATTCTTGTATTTGTTTACATGTGAGATTTCATCTATGCATTACGCTTATATCCTTTGTTGTTACCGGTGTGTATTAGTTGATTTATATATTAGTTATTAAGATAAATGTATCAAAGTGTCTAATCAATTATAACCCTATTTCAAGGTTACTCACTTACTTACTTATGGCTTTTAAGGAACCCGCTGATTCATTGCCGCCCTCACAAAAGCCCGCCATCTGTCCCTATCCTGTGCAAGATTAATCCAGTTTCTATCATCATATCCCACTTCCATCAAATCCATTTTAATATTACCTCCCATATACGTCTTGGCCTTCTCAAGATCTTTTTTCCTCCGGCCTCCCAACTAACACTCCATATGTATTTCTGGATTCGCCCATACGTGCTACATGTCCTGCCCATCTCAAACGTCTGGATTTAATGTTCCTAATTATGTCAGGTGAAGAATACAATGCGTGCATCTGCGTTGTGTAACTTTCTCCATTCTCCTGTAACTTCATCCCTCTTAGCCCCAAATATTTTCCTAAGAATTTCAAGCCAACACTTTTTTTTTAGTTAGGAAAAGTAAATTTCCTTCAATTACTCAATTTGTGTAGTTACAAAATGTCATCAGAGTTTCTGTATTGGTATGCTGCCCTCTATATCTATGGTTCTGTCTAGCCAGACGTAACCGCTTCAAGACCGGATATTCGAACGAAGTCAAACCTCGCCCGTTGATCTGCAACCGGTCGAATATAAACCGGTTGTAAGCGCTGTTCTGCAGCACTCTGGTAGCTACACAATAAATTAGTACTGATTTGCGATGTATGCCAACATTTCATAGATGCTTCAGCACGCCACTACTCGTAGGAATGGCTATACGTGTGTATGTTGTATGAACGTAATAATATAATAGTGAGAGTGGGATGAAGTTACAGGGCGTGAACAACTTCTTAACGTGACGCCATTAATGAAATAATTGTACCATAACCGAAAGAAAAGTCGTATGATCCCGCATTCAACACTTCTTACTTTCTCTCCTTAAAATTTTAATTCCTTTAATGTCGAGTTTAAAGAATTAACATTGTTAGATAACTGTTTCCCGTATAACTTAATTTAATTAAACCTCAACACATTTTTTCTTACTGCTTATAGTCTACTCGTAATAATTCCTCACATTTTTTTTCTTTTTATGCGGTACTTCGGACTTACATTTGTCTACCTCATTAAATAAGCTGTAATGCAATATACAACTTTAATTTTGAATACAATTCCAACTCGTCATTCTGAGGAATGTGTAATTATAATAATTACTTACTCGGATGTTATTTTTATGATGTCGTTTAGGTCTACATAAAGGATTAACCCTAAGGTTGTTCCGTTACAGTTCTAATGAAGATTCTGAAGCAAAGTTAGACTCTCTTATGCGAAAGAAGAGTACTTTTAAGATAATATAGAGTCTGTCTAGTTGGCGCAGTTGGTTTAGCGCTCGCCTTCTATGCCCGAGGTTGCAGGTTCGATCCCGGCCAGGTCGATGGCATTTAAGTGTGCTTAAATGCGACAGGCTCATGTCAGTAGATTTACTGGCATGTAAAGGAACTCCTGCGGGACGAAATTCCGGCACTCCTGCGACGCTGATATAACCTCGGCAGTTGCGAGCGTCGTTAAATAAAACGTACGTTTTTTTTTAAGATAACATAGAGCACACAAAAAAGAGGCATTACCTATTCGTTTGGGAGCGAGATCTCTTCATTTCCATAAAGAAACAAACCCTACTTTGCTGTAATTGTACCTGACTACATTACCACTGGAATAGCAGAAGGTTTATTTAATTAATGTATTTATTATTTTATTTATTATTATTTATTTATTTATAACCCAGCTCCGCTGAATTTCTAGCCGGCTACGTAATTATTTGAGGACCAGGAGAGGACTTATTTGTTACTTTAATTAATTTATATATCTACTGACACTTACTTAGGCCTACTAGTCAATTAGTCACTCTTGGGGAGAGGAACACGGACTGGAGACTACTCTCACATTTAGGTAGCTTGGATAAGCCCATTGTACTACCCGGAAGAGAGAGAGAGAGAGAGAAATAAATCGTGCGGTCTTAATTAAGGATGATCACGAGAATCCGGAAACTAATGGCAAATGAAATATAATGAATTAAATATTAATATTGTTATAAAAATAAAATGCAATAATTAAGCACCGTTGATTAGCCTATCAATTATAAAATAAAATCTTAGAATGTGACCTTAAAATTTACACTTATAAATAAAAGATTTTATTTAAAATTAGCATATTCTTAATTAAGACTTTCTGAATGGTGTAAATAAATTAGCATAATCTGCAGGGAATCTTTAATAATCTGCGAGATGATTTTTTGAATTTCAAAAGATGGTATTGATAATTGTTTCAAAAAATTATATGTAAATTTTGGTAAAGAACTCCGAGCACCAATTGAAGAGAGGGATGTTATACTTGGCAGTAAGGTAGGCAATACAAGGCTCATAAATGGCCCTCTTTTCATGATCAACTTGATGAGCTTAGTTTAGATCTCTTTCCATGCGTATAGTTGGATCTATGATAATAGCCTTTTGTTGTTGCCTGTTTACTGTTATTATATCCGCTCTTCTGTGAGAGTCATCTTCATAAATACAGTGGACCTCTTCATGAACTTCCCAACCTTTGTTCCGAAGAAGACAGGCGATAGCTCCACGGACTCTATGATGCCTGATGGTGTGCATTCCCTAAGGCTCCCCGCGCTACAGATTCACTTGTTGGCAACCTTCTAACTCTCCTATAGAATCCTTTATCTTTCCGAAAAGGCATCACCTGGATCCCTCAACCCCGGTACATAGCACTACCACCAGCAACTGTTGACCACGCACCATGAGGTAGTTTGGTGGCGGCACGTAACCGACTCTACATCAGAGCAAGCCCAAGACATGGAAAAGAAATGAGATGATGAAAGAAGGGGATAATGATAAAAGAGGGAATGTAATTATGATGGCTAAATGAGTCCGAGGTCCAACGCCGAAAGTTACTCAACAATTTTGCTTCAGAAGAAACTTCGTCTCAACTGCAGTATTTGTCCCGCTATGCTGTAACATCTGAAGGAGTGCCAACATATTTCTAGCGCTTTTTGTGCTACCAATCTTAACTCATCTGCCTCCACTGTAACGAAAATTGTTACTTATGCCAATCTTCCTCTTGATAAAAACCTAATGCAGGTCGAGCAGAGAGTATAAGACGCGCAAGGAGTGTAAAATACTGCTGTCTTATTACAAAGATTGTATTTGTAGTAGGAACTGTTCATCTATGGAACTGCCACCATAGGAACCAATTAAGGCCGAATTCGAGCCCCGAAAATATATAATTCATCATTATAGGTATAAAAAATTAGAGAAAAGTCCAAAAACATGTACACGTAATGCTCCACTTCCGCGACTTCAACCAAGTAATTTATCTCGATCAGAATTTGAACCCGGGTCCGATCATTTCATGGTCAGACATGCTAACCGTTACTCCACAGCGGTGAACACCGACGCTGTTAACTACATCTGTTATTTATTTTCGAATTTACGATGAGATAATCGATCACCGAATATGAGGGTAGTTGAAAGGGAATTGTTTCCTATTTTTAAAGTACCAGTATCCCTACCAGAATTTCTCCAGCATTGAGTAACATCACAGAAATCCTGAATCAGTATATCAGATTACGGGGATCCAAATCTGGGCACACGGAAAACGAAACCAGCCCTAGGCTCGACCGGTTGTTGTCCGTGTTATGAAACACAACATAATACGTAGCATTGAAGTTCGGAGACCGTCAAGTACAATGAAGCATGTACACACAATGATTCCCTTGAAATAAGCTGGAAGTATCGATTTGAACAAACCTTGACCCGTAATGTAATTGGTCAAGTATACTGTCTTATTTAGTTCATAGGGTACAATCCAAACGAAGTTTCATAATGGAAACCCTAATTCATATTTCAAAACGGTTACGAGCTAGCCGTGACATAGCGTAACGGCTTCATATTCGTGACGCGCCCGGAGTTCGATTCTTGGTGTGAACTATCATAATTGAAATGTTTCATGTATTTTTACAGTTTAGAAGGAAAATAATAATTGTACGAGTATGTATTAAAATAGATCTCTGATGTTTGCTTTCAATTCTTCTTCTTGTCTTTTTTCGCCATTGTCCATTATCGTCCAATATCATCGGTGCAGTTTTTCTAACGATATCAGTACCATTATTGCTTACTATCATCACTATTATCATTATTTCCTAGCGGTATTATATTATCATTATCATGGAGTGCAATGTTTCTTCGAATTATTATTACTATTATATTATTATTATTATTATTATTATTATTATTATTATTATTATTATTATTATTATTATAATCTTCATTGACGACATTTGCAAAAGAATAAGTTCTGACTATCTATTATTCGTTGACGATCTTAAAATTTTTCTAAAAATCAAAAGTAATGCTGACTCTCAATTTCTTCAGGATGACATTAATTCAATTACCAATTGGTCATTTGATAACGGGATGATGATTAATGAATCCAAAACTTACGTAATATCATTTTCAAGGAAAACCTCTACGCTAAAATACAACTATCATCTAAAAAATGTATTAATAAACAGAAAAGACTGTATTAGAGACCTCGGTGTATTAATTAACAATAAATTATATTTTCACAACGACATTGATTATATTTATAATCATGAAATAAGAATGTTAGGAATAATTCGGTCAATTACATATTCTTTTTCAACACCTGACTCTCTTTTGATACTATACTGTACAGTAGTGAGGTCGAAACTCGAATATGCATCTGTAGTTCGGAACTCTATTACTAGTACTGATTCGGCAAAATTGGAAAATATTCAAAGAAAATTTATTTCATTATGTTCGTACAGATTTCTGCCTAATAACTCCGAGTATAACTATTATAAAAAAGTCGAAGCTTATATTCTAGACGTCATGATCTCTATTATTATTGTTATGTAAGGTCCTTAAAGGTGATATTAATTATCTTTCTTAAACAGTGCCAGCCTTCGTATTCCTATGAAGGACATGAGACATCACAAACTCTTCTACGTTAGAAATTCTAAATCTTCCTCGCCGGTCTTCAGATGTATTAAAAATGCTAACTTACATGTGGGCGATTTCGATCCATTCAATGTATAGAAATATTAGAATATGGCATTGTTTTTGCTAATATTATTTGCATAATTCTTATACACAAATTGGTAATACTTTTGTAAGAATCAACTCCTTTCCAAAAATATTATACTTAGTACCTATTAATTCTTGTAAATTAATCATTCTAATATATGTTCTTCATTTTGTTGTTATCTCATTTATTTAATTTGTACCATAGTTGTTCATTTTATTGTATTAATTGCATCACTATGCTGGACTTTTATTGGCCAATGGCTGTTATCCAGCACATAAATATCAATAAATAAATAAATAAAATTATTATTATTACTACTATTATTACTACTATTATTATTATTATTATTACTATTATTATTATTATTATTATTATTATTATTATTATTATTATTAGTCTATTATTATAATAGCCTAGCATTGTTATTATTATTATTGTTGTTTCTGATTATTTTCTATAGTTTCTAAAGTTGTCAAATAATGACTAAATACACTACACAAGGATCTCGCACAGTAGTCTTTTTGGTCGAAGACGTCAGGAATTGGACTAGTGATACGGATTTAGTGTTAGGTCCGAGTCCACATTGGGGAAGGCATAGGCTTACTACAATGAAATATCGGTAAGTGTATGGAAAACCGACGCCCCTGCAGCATCGTGATGAATTTGGAGCTGCAGAAACTAGCGAAATTCGTTTCCTCGAACTAGCTACAACGGCTGTGCTGTGATCACACATTACTTCCGTATTGGTTGGATTATCACCTCTGCTGACGCACGTGGGCGTGAGGCCAGCGGTTGGCTGGTCGGCCTTCGCCCTCTGTATCGTGCAACGAATTTAATAAATACACCAGGAAATTAGAGTTAGGTAACATGCACATTATGTAAGTTTCTTTCGACAGTGCTTTTGTTTTCAGTATACAGAGTCAACCGTAAGTAATGTCGTTAATTTCAGGGGGTTATTCTTTGAGATATTTCAAACTAAAAAATTTAATTCAATTTTTCTCGTTTTTTGCTTCCTTTTCGAGATAAAAATTATTTTATACATAATATTTCATAGCATGTTTTGGGAAAGTCATTTAGTTCCTAATATGCTCAGTCAGATTAAGAGAGCAGTATATTATGATAAAAATGATTGATACAATTTTAGATTTGTCCTTCAAATGTGCAGAATTTTGATCCGAACAAATGTAACATTGTAAAATTCCTTTGTAAAACGATAAGTTACATTTCTTCGGATTAAATTTCTGTACACTTAAAGGACAAAATTAAAATTCTTTATATACTTTATTATCATAATACATTGTCTCTTAAATTGACTGAATATATTGGAAATTAAATCAATGGATTTCCCAAAATACGCTATAAAATGTTTCATATAAAACATATTCTTATCTCGAAAAGGAAGCAAATACGAGCAAAATTGTATTGGAGTTTTTCATTTGAAATGTCTTGAATAACCCCCTGAAATTAATGACATTACCTAGGCTTCATTGTGTAGGCCTTATATTTCGGTTTCTCATATAATTACCATTTTACTATTTTTTTTTCCATTATTGCCATATCATTTTGCTCTGACTAGGTTCTGTAGCTTAAAAATATTTAAATAAAAAAATACTGCTTATAAACCAGAATTCCAATCTGCTATACTGATATACGGATTCTTGGATTCCGCTTTTGGCCATGACGTCTTATTTTCCATTGTCAATATGACGTTCTCTGTTTGAGTGAAAGTTTGGCTTGTAGATTGTTCATCACGGAAGTACGTCTGCATGCTACATATAAGATTGAAATTTCCTAAAAAAAAAAAAATAAATAAATAAACTTTGGCTACAGTTAAAGCTAGAGAAAGAGAGGAACAAAAATTGAATTGAAGAGGAGCTAAAGGGAAAGGTAAGGAGGAAGGGTGAAGAAGAAGTGGGGCAAGAAAGGGGGAAGGGAAGTGTAAAGGGAAGGAAGCAAGGAGAAGAGGGGACGAAAAATGTAGAGGAGTGAGAAAATGGAAGGATGGAGAAAAGGGGAAGGAAAGGGAAGAAGAATGGAAGGGAAGGAAAAAGTGAAGGAGGAGTATATGGGGAGAGGGGAGAAAAGAGAGGAAAAGCAGAGGAAGGGGAGAGGAGAGAACGGATAGGGAAGATGAGGGAAGAATAAGTGAAATGGAAGGAGAGGAAAAGGAAAAGAGGAAGGAAAGGGAAAGATGCTGAAAAGGTTAGGTAAAGGAAAGAGGAAGGGAAGGGGCGGAAGAGAGGAGGATATGGGAAGAAGGGAGAAAAGAAAGGAAAAGCAGCGAAAGGGGAAAGGGATGACGGGTAGAAGGGGAGATAAGAGAAGAAAAAAGGAAAGTAGAGGGAAAGGGATGGTGGAAAGGGGAGGAAGGAGGAAATGAGAAGGAATGTAGGAATGTAGAAGGGGCAGTAAAGGAACGAGATAGAAACTCAAAAGGAAGCAACAAAAGGAGGTAAGAGGACCAAAGAAAAGGTAAGTGGAAAATTGAATACTGCAGATGAGAGTGAGAGGAATTTCTTGGTGGACTATAATTGGTGTACGACGACTAATGAATACGACCCAGTGCTGAGACGGCGACCTACGAATGAGGAAGCCTCATCTGGCTTGTATGCGGGATACAGGTTGCAACGATCGATTGTGCACCTAGACTCTGACCTGTTGACCTCTGAATGAATTTCAGCCGAGTCCCCACTGGTTCGTGCGTGGGCGCATTTTAGTTGATGGGCTCTGCTCGACCTTTCGACGGATCACACTTCTCAAGGAAGTGCAATATTACTATTATAAACAACTACGGTTTACTTATATTCGTTCTTGAAACGTTTGACTCATCTGTGCTATGAGCGATGAATTAAATGTTTAACTAACATTTTAAAACTTCAGATTTTCTTCTGTTCTCCTCTCATAGATTAGATGTACTTCGTCAGGTCTTCGGTACATAAGTTAGGTATAACTTTGTCAAATCTTTGGCTCATAGGTTTTGGCTCATCGATTAGATCTACTTCTGGTCCTTGACTAATCGGTTAGACATATTTCTTCAGGTATTTGACTCATCAATTAGATCTACGTCTTCAGGTCTTTCGCTCATCGCTATTTTTTCGTTCATCACTTCCATTTTACGAAATAAATGAATACGATAAAATGTTACTCGAAAGATTTTACCACGAAGCTTTTTATAATCCAACGGAATGTTGTGAAAATTAAGACGTTAACTTTACTTCAAAAGCTGTGGTCCACCTTGCTGTGTAATCCATTTTTTTTAACATACTCTTTGATGTGAATGATATAAAATCTGGGTTTGTTAATGTGCTACGCATTAAGCTTTTCGTAAAAGAAACTTAACCAAGTCCGTTTTCAATGCGAATTCATAATCATGAGATCTTTTTGCTGTTTACTACAAAACTGTTTCTTTCCAAGAATTTCTTTTAGAAGATAATTTCTTGATACGTAGAGTTGTTATTCTTAGTACTTATAAAATATTCATGATTGCAGAGAAATGAGTCTTCGCTCATATTTAATATGTAAGTGTATTTGGAAAATGGACGTTCTGGATGGATCATAATGTACGCACAGGATAAGATGTAATTTAGAAGCAACATTTGTGGGTTAAAATTGCTAGTAGTACATAGATGGGAGTTCGTCAGTGTGATATTTTGTGTTCTTTGGTCCAGCATAGAGTAAACATCGCTGATAGTGTAACAGACTATATGATGATGATAATGATGATGGTGATGTAATAGCGATGTTTACCATTAGCTGAAAAGTAAATTTTATGTCTTCGAATAGTAAATATTAATATCTTCAGATAAATTCTGGTTCACAACCATTGATAAAACTCTTTCCCAATTCAGCAAACTCAGGCTTAAGAGTAAATTTAAATTAAGATAAGCATTTCTTTTGGGAATAATTGTCCGCCTAATTTCTAATCTTCTTGCGTGTTGCAGTAGTACTTTTAGTGTGAAGAATTTTTAATCTTATACTGTCGCTTTGGCGTTTTTAACTCTGTGGCAAAAAAATCTCTTTTCCGAGCGTACTGACATCCGTAGGCGTGGTTGATTTTCTGCGGACGACGTGGGAGGTCTCTTAAGTCTGAGTAATTGCTTGCTAATGGCATGGTTGAGCGAAAACATCTAATTAACATAATGAAACTAGGTTTAGAAGGCAAATCACATCTTCCCTACATTATGAAATAGAATTCCGATCTTCGAAGTTGTAGGACAATAGGCAATAGTTCATACACACTTTCTTGTTATATTTATACACAATAAGTTTAACATTAAAAAAGGAGATGTCATTGCTTTTTCATTCGGTTACTAATTGTTTGATCAGTCGGACACACTATCTGTCAATCACTCGAGCAGTCTGTATGATGTCATACTGTACTCAGAAGGCCTCTGTCAGAGTCTTTTCGTATTGAACTCGTATCTCATCTCCCTCCGCTTCCAAATTTCATCTCCCCTTCTTGACTTACCACTTATCTGGATTGTCACTCTGGGTCATTCTGAGCAGACTAGCGACTCTCATGCAACTTCAGGGTTTCTGATCTACTGGGGAATCGAGTGAGTGGCATGCTATTCTCGTTCGACTGCCTTTTGGAATTGTAACTAAACTTCAGATTTTAAATTTAGCGTGTCTTTGCCCGTTTTCCCCAATCATCTAATAAGATTTAATCCGGACATTTTTTTTGTATATGTATGTTTATTTTCCTAGTGTTGATTTAATAGCAGAATCCGTATACTGTAGGCCAGTTTCTGTCGGATGCTTTTCCAATTCACTGCGGGCTAAAGCAAGGAGATGCACTATCACGTTTACTTTTTAGCTTCATTCTATAACATGCCATGGAAAGTTCAGGATAACAGAGAGGGTTTGGAATTGAACGGGTTACATCAGCTTCTTGTCTATGCGGATAACATGAATATGTTAGGAGAAAATCCACAAACGATTAGGGAGAACACGGAAATTTTACTTGAAGCAAGTAAAGCGATGTGTTTGGAAGGAAATCCCGAAAAGACAAAGTATATGATTGTGTATCGTAATCAGAATGTTGTACGAAATGGAAATATAAAAATTGGAAATTTATCTTTCGAAGAGGTGGAAAAATTCAAATATCTTTGAGCAACAGTAACAAATATAAATGACACTCGGGAGGAAATTAAACGGAGAATAAATATGAGAAATGCCTGTTATTATTCGGTTGAGAAGGTTTTGTCATCCAATCTGCTGTCAAAAATTCTGAAAGCTAGAATTTGTAAAACAGTTATATACCGGTTGTTCTGTATGGTTGTGAAACTTGGACTCTGACTTTAAGAGAGGAACAGAGATTAAGAATGTATGAGAATAAGGTTCTTAGGAAAATATTTGTGACTAAGAGGGATGAAGTTACAGGAGAATGGAGAAAGTCACACAATGCAGAACTGCACGCATTGTATTCTTCACCTGACACAATTAATTGAGATGGTTAGGGCTTGTAGCACATATGGGCGAATACAGAAATGCATATAAGTGTTAGTTGGGAGGCCGGAGGGAAAATACCTTTGGGGAGGCCTAGACGTAGATGGGAGGATAATATTAAAATGGATTTGAGGGAGGTGGGTTATGATGATAGAGACTGGATTAATCTCGCACAGGATAGGAACAGATGGCGGGCTTATGTGAGGGCGGCAATGAACCTCTGGGTTCCTTTAAACCCGTAAGTAAGTGTTGATTTAATCTTTATATTTCTTACTGTCTATGTTTCCAAATTTTCTGTGCACTATTACGTATTTAATAACACTGTTACATTTAACGAAGTAAATATATGTTTTACCTTCTTATGTTGTATGTTTCTTCACTCCTCGGAACGGGATCTAAGTAGCAAATAATTTTGACAGTGAGAATCAACTAGTAAACACTGGGTGAGGCAAGGAATTTTCATTTGTCCTCCGTAAACGTCACTATTGATTTCAATAGTGACGTTTACGGAGGACAAGGTCAGAAGTGGAGTTTTTCTCGGGATTCTCCTATTTCCCATATAGGTTAATAACATAATTCCTATCGATATTCATTTCATTGTCATATATTTCTTAGATCACTATTAGGAGAAGTGGTCAGTGATACAACAATGGAAAAGTACACTTTCAGAATTTTTCTTTCAATTCATGATTAGGACAAACATATTACATCCATAGTTTTCACAAATATTTGACTTAAAACCTGATGAATCATTTGTAATTGCTCTGTATATAAACCTGTTCCGATTGTCACTTACTTACTTACTGGCTCTTAAGGAAACCGGGAGTTCATTGCCGCCCTCACATAAGCCCGCCATTGGTCCCTATCCTGAGTAGGATTAATCCATTCTCTATTATCATATCTCACCTCCCTCTAATCCATTTTAATATTATCTTCCCATCTACGTCTCGGCCTCCCTAAAGGTATTTTTCCCTTCAGCCTCCCAACTAACATTCTATATGCATTTCTGGATTCGCCCATACGTGCTACATGCCCTGCCCATCTCAAACGTCTGGATTTAATGTTCCTAATTACGTCAGGTGAAGAATACAATGCGTGCAGTTCTGTGTTGTAAAACTTTCTCCATTCTCCTGTAACGTTATCCCTCTTAGCCCCAAATATTTTCCTAAGCACCTTATTCTCAAACACCCTTAACCTATATTCCTCTCTCAAAGTGAGAATCCAAGTTTCACAACCATAAAGAACAACCGGTAATATAACTGTTTTATAAATTCTAACTTTCAGGTTTTTTGACTGCAGACTGGATGATAAAAGCTTTTCAACCGAATAAAAACAGGCATTTCCCATATTTATTCTGTATTTAATTTCCTCCGGAGTATCATTTATATTTGTTACTGTTGCTCCAAGATATTTGAACCTCTCCACCTCTTCAAAAGATAAATTTCCAATTCTTATATTTCCATTTCGTACAATATTCTGGTCACGAGACATAATCATATACTTTATCTTTTCGGGTTTTACTTCCAAACCTATATCTTTACTTGCTTCCAGTAAAATTCCCGTATTTTCCCTAATCGTTTGTGGACTTTCTCCTAACATATTCACGTCATCCGCATAGACAAGCAGCTGATGCAACCCATTCCGATTGTCATTGAAACAAGAACATGTTCTTTCGGCATCACACGATGTTACTGGTACGAATGAGTCCAGAGTGCAGCGCCGAATGTTACCCAGCATTTGCTCTTAATGGGTTCAGGGATAATCCCGGAAAAAACCTCAACTGGTAACTTACCTCAATCATGATTTGAACTCAGGTCCGCTTGTTTCACGGTCAGACATGCTGACCGCAGCGGTGAACTGCTTGGAGCACCATTACTGATGCTGTAATAATTGTCACGGTTCTTATTGCCGCAAAGTTCTATAGCTGACGGCGTGTTTGTTGTTTCCGTGCTTTTGTTTTGCTTTCATAAATAATGACGCGTCTGTGTGTGGGAGTCTCCATTGTTTTTATTGCAATATAGCGCTCGGACTATCACTCATAACCTTTCATTACAGTGGAGCACCATTCTATCAGTCATGCAGAGACTTATTGCCCATTTCTGTCCTACTCCTACAGTTTGATCTCGCTTCATTGTTATTCCGTACAATAGTGGGATTAAATTCTCAGCAGAAATCCGCTTTTGTGTCTTAAAACTCTTAATACGTTTGAAGGTGATATTTTATAGTACATTATGTGCATGCATATTTCGTAGTTTTTAATGACTGTAGAAGGTTCGATATTTCAGGTCATTGTATTATATTTAAATATTTTCTTCGTATTCGAAAGGCATGATGCTAAATATAACCTTGTTTCATTCACAAAATACTTCAGTTGTCACCTCACTTTCTCACTGTCTGTTCTCCAACCAGGAGATTAACCGTGAAAGCAATGTCCTTACTATTGCGTCATCTATTGGAGCGAAGTAGATAGATAATAATACCGTTATAACGTCAGTTTAAAAAACATGCGTGTCCTGCATATGTTATTTCCTGTATGGAGGGATTAAGAGGCCAGGAGATTAACCGTGATCTAATTTTGTAACTAGGGTAGTATAAGTATATGTGTATCAGTGTTATCGACGAGGAAACTAAGCAAAATTATCAGGTCGCAATTTCGAATAGGTTTGCCACTTTAGAAAGTTCCGACGAAGTTGAGAAAGAATTAGATGTTAACAGCGTGTGGGAAAATATCAGAGATAGTATCAAAATTGCAGCTGAGCAGAGCATAGGTTATTATGAAACTAAGATAGTCTAAATGAACACTTTGTCACTGCTCCACCTGAACCATTACATAAGCAAGAGACTCTTGAATTTCTCAGATCTTACCCCCAACCTGTGTGGGATAAATTCTTCTTTAAATACATTAACCCGACTGACGTAATGAAGACGCTGCGACGTATGAAATCTAAAGCCCAAGGTATAGACAATATAAATATCACTCTCCTGTATAAAATAATAGATGTGATCCTGCCGACCGTCACACATATATTCAATGCATCTATTATGACTGGGTCCTACCCCTCACTCTGGAAAATGGCATTAGTGAAACCTTTACCTAAATCTAACACACCTTCTACAGTAAACCAATACAGACCGATATCAATTCTTCCCACTCTTTCAAAAGCATTAGAACATATTGTACATGGACAACTTATGAACTATCTCGACGAACACAAACTCCTTGATGACTATCAATCGGGTTTTAGACATGGACACAGCACTTCTACAGCCCTACTTAAAGTGACTGAGGACATCCGTGAAGCTATGGATAGGGGTGAAGTAACGGCACTAACTCTTCTCGATTTCAGCAATGCCTTTGGTTCTGTTGATATCGACTTGCTTCTTGCAAAGATGAAGGCTTTGCACCTTTCAGACAATACCTTGAGCTGGATGGACTCCTACCTACGTGACCGCCAACAGTGTGTTTCACTTGATAATCAATTCTCCCAATGGAGAAGCACAAAGGCGGGAGTGCCGCAGGGCTCCGTATTAGGACCACTACTTTTCTCTATCCACATTAATGACGTATCAAAGAACTTACAGTATTGCCGATATCACCTCTATGCCGACGACCTACAACTTTACATACATTCCAGACCCAATACGATTAATGAATCGATTGACAAGTTAAATTGTGACCTAGCCACTGTCTCCACTTGGGCGGCCAATTTCGGACTCGCACTTAATCCAAGTAAGACTCAAGCCATAATTATTGGACATAAGCGTTTAGTTAACTCCCTTAATAACAGTAATCTTTCAGTTGTTACCCTTAACAACACGCTAATCCCTTATTCATCTGTCGTAAAAAATCTTGGCTTCTTTTTTGATAATAATCTAAGTTGGAATTTTCAAGTTAAAGAAACGATAAAAAAATCTGTTCCTTCATTCACTGTTTGAGTCGCTTGAGAAACTTCTTGCCCCAGCAACTAAAACTTACCCTAGTGCAAACCCTAGTAACGCCGCACTTCGATTATTGTGACGTTTTGTTAAGTGACCTAAGTTCTGAATTGTCAGTCAAGTTACAGCGAGCTCAGAATATGTGCGTCAGATACGTGTGCAACATCCGAGCGTATGATCACATATCACCGTCCTTCACAAGTCTCTCGTGGCTCCGACTTAAAGAACGTAGAACTTTACACTCTTTGTCTTTACTCTTTCGAATTCTGCACACTTCAACACCAAATTACCTTTCGTCTCGTTTCTCTTATCTATACTCTAACCACGACATAAATACCAGATCACTTATCTGTGGCACGCTAAGTATACCTCTTCATAGAACATCTTGTTATTCATCATCTTTTACAATATCCACCTCGCGTCAATGGAATTCCTTGTCACAAAGTATTAGGGGCTGCAAGACAACAAACACCTTTAAGAACAGCTTAAAAGATAACCTTATTAGCATTTCACTCCAATCTTACTGATTTAAACTATCACTGACTACATTGTTACTTTTTTCTTTAGACATCATCCTGATTGTGCTGTATTTTAATTGTCTCGTAATAATCTCTTTCTATTATCTAATATTATTTGAAATATATTAACATTCTATGTATTTTAGTTTAATTCTGCTACACAGTTTATTTCAGTGTTTAATTAATAGTTCATAGTATTTTGTTGTTTAATTTGTAAATAACTTTTGTATACATGTAACTCTCATCTAAATCAAATTGTTGGATTCTTTGTAAGTTCATGCATATGTATATACACTTTTTGCTGGTTGAGTGGAAGAGAAGGCCTTACGGCCTTAACTCTGCCAGCTAAAATAAATCATTATTATTATTATTATTATTATTATTATTATTATTATTATTATTATTAAGAAAAAGAAACCGTGGTTTGATGAAGATTGTTGCATGGTAGTAGAAAGAAGGAAACAGGCAAAATTGAAATTCTTACAGGATCCAGTTGAGGAGAAGAGAGATAATTATTTCAATGAAAGACGGGAAGCAAGTCGTACACTTAGGAATAAAAAGAGAGGTTACTTGAAGGAAAAACTGAATGAGGTAGAAACAAATAGTAAGAATAAAAACATTCGAGATTTATATAAGGTATAAAGGAATTTAAGAACGGATATCAGCCAAGGATAAACGTGATCAAGGAGAGAATGGTGACCTGCTTGCAGACTCTCCATCAATCCTAAACAGATGGAAAAACTATTTTGGGCAACTACTAAATGTACATAGGCCAAATAGAAACGATCGGGACGAAATTGAAATACAAACTGCTGAGCCATTTATACCCGAACCGACGCTTTCAGAAATCGAAATTGCGATAGAAAATCTGAAAAAGTACAAGTCTCCAGGTATCGATCAAATTCCAGCAGGATTAACAACAAGAGGGTGGAAGTGCATTATATAGCGAAATTTATAAACTTGTACTTGCTATTTGGGAAAAGGAAATTGTACCAGAACACTGGAAGGAGTCCATAATTGTACCTATTTTTAAGAAGGGGGACAAAACCAACTGTGGTAACTTTCGAGGAATATCACTTTTGTTGACGTCGTACAAAATTTTGTCCAATATTCTTTTGAGATGATTAGCTCCGTACGTAGATGAGATTATTGGTGATCATCAGTGTGGTTTTAGGCGTAATAGATCGACTGTTGATCAGATTTTTTGTATTCGACAGATAATGGAGAAAAAATGGGAGTATAAGGGTACAGTACATCAGTTATTCATAGATTTCAAAAAGGCATATGACTCGGTTAAGAGGGAAGTATTATATGATATCCTTATTGAATTTGGTATTCCCAAGAAACTAGTTCGATTAATTAAAATGTGTCTCGGTGAAACTTACTTATAGGTCCGTTTCTATCTGATGCTTTTCCAATTCACTGCGGGCTAAAGCAGGGAGATGCACTATCACCTTTACTTTTTAACTTCGCTTTAGAATATGAAATTAGGAAAGTTCAGGATAACAGGCAGAGTTTGGAATTGAACGGGTTACATCAGCTTCTTGTCTATGCAGATGACGTGAATATGTTAGGAGAAAATCCACAAACGATTAGGGAAACACGGAAATTTTACTTGAAGCAAGTAAAGCGATCGGTTTGGAAGTAAATCCCGAAAAGATAAAGTATATGATTATGTCTCGTGACCAGAATATTGTACGAAATGGAAATATAAAAATTGGAGATTTATCCTTCGAAGGGGTGGAAAAATTCAAATATCTTGGAGCAACAGTAACAAATATAAATGACACTCGGGAGGAAATTAAACGCAGAATAAATATGGGAAATGCGTGTTATTATTCGGTTGAGAAGCTTTTATCATCTAGTCTGCTGTCAAAAAATCTGAAAGTTAGAATTTATAAAACAGTTATATTACCGGTTGTTCTTTATGGTTGTGAAACTTGGACTCTCACTCTGAGAGAGGAACATAGGTTAAGGGTGTTTGAGAATAAGGTGCTTAGGAAAATATTTGGGGCTAAGAGAGATGAAGTTACAGGAGAATTGAGAAAGTTACACAATGCAGAACTGCACGCATTGTATTCTTCACCTGACATAATTAGGGACATTAAATCCAGACATTTGCGATGGGCAGGGCATGTAGCACTTATGGGCGAATCCAGAAATGCATATAGAGTGTTAGTTGGGAGACCGGAGGGAAAAAGACCTTTAGGGAGGCCGAGACGTAGATGGGAGGATAATATTAAAATGGATTTGAGGGAGGTGGAATAGGATGATAGAGACTGGATTAATCTTGCACAGGATAGGGACCGATGGCGGGCTTATGTGAGGGCGGCAATGAACCTTCGGGTTCCTTAAAAGCCATTTGTAAGTAAGTATCAGTGTTATCGTTTGTGCTTTGAGAGTTAGCCAATGGAGATGCGTGTACCCACATGTGTGACCTTATGACATCTAAATTCATTCACAGCATTACCCTGCTGCTCTCATTTTTCAGAAACTTTCTCCTGGTTGGAGTGCAGTAGGAAGTTTAAAGTACTGGAATATCGTAAAATGTGTAAAATAGATGTTGAGCGTATCTGATTCAAATATTACAGTAGCTTGTGGTATATTGACTGTATACATTTTCTCTCCATTCACTTCTTATTTAAGTTTATATCTTTTTAGAGTAATTAGTTACCATTTTCATCATTGGATGGTTCATATTAGGCTAGAGAAGAGTTAGAAACTTATTAAAGGAACAAAATAAATCCTTATTTACATTTAATCGTAAATTCAACCGAGGGGTCATGTGTAGTAGACTTGTCATATAATTAACATCACGGAGGTAAAATTAACGGTCAGCTGTTGCTCATCTACCTAAGAGTCTTAATTTGTAAACAGATATCTTTGAAGACAAATTTATCTATTCGAATTGAAAGGCTGTTTGCCAAACATCTTCACGAGGAAAAGCAGTAATAGAAGTAGAAAGAATTGATGTGATGAATGTGAAACATACTTTCCCGTTTTAATTCCTTTGTTTGCTTCATTGTTTTTTCTTCAGTTTATTTTTATTCGTGCTTTTTTTCTTTTGTTTGCTAATTTAATTGATTTTTGCTTGTATATAGGGTGGAAAGTAACTTTTTATAATCCTTCTGAGATATGATATTTCGAATTATGACAAACAAAGTCTAATATTTTTTTTTTCTGAGAAGGGCGGTTTTCGAAAAAAAAAATTACCTTTTGTAACTTGGAATTATGATTAAGTTTTTCATGAAACTGCTTAAAATTGGATTTTATTTTATGTAGGATGAACGAGTAAGTTATGTATGGCCATGTTACAGTAACTTAGTATTTACATGGAAAATAACACTGATTTCGAATAAATCGCCTTAATAGTCGTGCACACATTGCATGAGAGCAGGGCTGTGACACGCTGGCAACACTGTTTCTGAAGTACGCAAACCATGTGGCCGAGCTAGGTGTACGGAGCGGACGATACGCTTACATTCACTTCGTCATTAGTTGCAGGCTACGTGCAGTTCGAAGCAGTTGAAACACAACGAGATGCCACAGTTTTCCAATCGTGAGTATCTGGACATTCATTATATTGATGAAATTGCCTTAAAATGCAAAGCAAACTACGTCCTTATCCGTACTAAATTTAGTACTGAAACGATACAATAACGAACATTTTATCATAGGTAACGAATAATATAGTTCATGTAATTAACATGTTACGATTACATAAATTTTGATTTGATTGCATTCTCAACAGTTGTTTTTGTTTACAAAACGATATGTGTGTATATCCTCTCAAACTCCCTGTCAAGTAGATGAATGAAGCGGCATTCAGTAGGCTATGCTGGGATGCAATGATCTCGCTGAGTAATCACTGCTACTGTCTACAACGTTGTAACATCGCAACATTCGTTTTCTGAAAATATTACAAAAACTATTGTTCGTATGGAAAAATATTATTTGACAAAACGTTCCCAAATGATATGATCTGTTATGTCTGTGAAGAATTGTAAAATGTTACTTTCCACCTGTATATATATATATATATATATATATATATATATATATATATATATATATATTTTTTTTGTATATTTGCGTGTTTATCCCCTTTGTTTGTTTGCTTGTTTGTTCCCTTTATTTACTTATTTATTTCTTCCCTTTGTTTGCTTATTTGTTTATTTGTTCCCCTTGTTCGTTTACTTGTTCCTTTTGTTTGTTTGTTTCTTAACTTTGTTTACTTGTTCCCATTGTCAGTTTACTTGTTTCCTTTGTATGTTTCTTTTCATGTTCTCTTTACTTACTTGTTTCTTTACTTGTTTCTTTGGTTTGTTTCCTTGTTCCATTTTTTTGTATGTTTGTTCCCTTTATTTGTATGCTTGTTTCCTTGGTTTGTTCCCTTTATTTGCTTGTAAGCTTGTTCACTCTGCTTGTATGCTTGTTCCATCAGTTTGCTAGTATGTTTCTTCCCTTTGTCTCCTTTTATGCTTTTTACCATTGTTTGCCTGTATGCTTCTTGCCTTCGTTTGCTTGTATGCTCATTTTTTTCTTATGTTATTGTTTATTCATTTGTTCGCTTGCGTGTTTATTTAATTAGCTTATTTTTTGTTTTTTTTATGTTTTCTCTCTTGATTGCTTGTTTGTTTGTTTTTATTTCTGCTTGTTTGTACAAATTTTCTCTTGTATATCTTTTTATTTTTTTGTTTGATTGTTTATTCGCTTATTTGAATATGGCAAATGTTGCCTCATGAAACTGAAGTTGTCGCCTAGGATATATTAATGAATGTCAGTCCTTTTTAGTGATTTTATTTGTTTCCACGAAGCTGACGTGCGTTCCATGACAGTAATCTGATTTGATGCTTCATTAAATTTTTGCCTCATATTTGCTGGATTCTAAAACATTCGTGTAGACTCAAAACACTGACGTTTCCGATGCAGATGAAATCGACTACTCGTCATGCCGAACCCTGACAGAAGATACTCAAAGCGTGACGTGTAACTCAATAGGATAATGGAGTTCATTGTCCATATTCACAAAAACTTTTAGCTATCAATAGTTTTATTAATTTCAACGCCAACATGTTGAAAGCAATAGGATCTGTATTACGAACTTTTATTATATTATTCTTCGCATTTTAAGTTGGTTGTGACAAAACTAAAGCTTATGGTATGTAGACTTATATACTGACTTACTTAATCCGCCCTTTTGCTACCTTTCAGTGTCGAGGATATGGGAGATCTCCATCACAGACAGCTCCCTCTTTTATAGTGCCTCTCTAATTCCATCTTACATTATTATTATTATTATTATTATTATTATTATTATTATTATTATCATTATTATTATTATTATCATTATTATTATTATTATTATTATCATCATTATTATTATTATTATTATTATCATCATTATTATTATTATTATTATTATTATTATTATTCTCATTGTTATTAATGTTATTATTATTGTTATCGCTGTTATAATAATAATAATAATAATAATAATAATAATAATTATTATTATTATTATTATTATTATTATTATTATTATTATATAGCATCTTTATAATAGACTAAAACGTAAGTCAGTGTTTCACATACTGTGCATATATTGAAGTTAGCATTTAAGAACATTTCGACAGTCTGTATAAATTTAATATTACAATATTATGGAATTTTGTAGTAAATGTATCAACTAATTAATGCAGAATTATTTCAGTATTGTTAGTGTGACTGCAGTAAGTTGTTATAGTTTCTGCTGTTACTTCCCATTATTTTAATCTCTTCTGGAAGTTCTTGATCTGTCGTTGTTTCTGTCGCCGTCTTTGCAGTCGTTATTTTCGTTACCGTTGTTGAGTGTCTTGTTACTTTCGTCGTCGTCGTTGCCGTCGTTATTTTCCCGTATTTACTGTCGTAGTCATCGGAATTTCGTCATTATTGTTCTTGTCTCCGATATTGTACCGTTTTATTTTTGGTTTTGCGCTATGATTTCCATAAGATTATAGTTACGTAAGTACTTCGGACGTCATAATCCTCACAAGAGTGAGGGCGGAAAAGTAAATTGTTTCCAATTATATGGATATTGTAGATATTTTATCCTCATTTCAATCTACATTTAGCAATGACAAAATAGTAGATTTTTATGCAGTGTCCTTGCATTATAGTGGCATTATGTACAGCTCATGCATTATGCTCACACACTCCCCCTCTCTTTCTACAGAGCTGCGCACGAGGTCGGATGAGTGTACTTACGAATTATAGGGGAATGGGTTAGCGTTTGCCTTGAACTCGGTAGACACACGCCCGACCTTCCCTTATACTCTTACCCCCTCCACAGAAACGTTGTTCCTCTACTGCGCATCGTGAGTGTCTTGACAAAATGCATGAGTTGTATGTTAGGAAATCCCTTTACTCGTGATTCTATAACTTTAATACATAATGTTGTCTTTCCTGAGAAAGGTAGGCGGCGAGAGAACTACCTTTGATTGATATATATTAAACTTAAATCACAATTACGATGAGGAAGAGGAACAGAAATGTAGTGTACTTCAAAATTGGTTATGATTTAGCCAAACATGCTTACTTTCTTGTTCATATATTGGAATATGTTTAATTTCTTTTTAAGTAATGACTAATGACAGTAATACAATTCGCATATATTTCGGAATTGCATTCTTGTTTCAAGTAGTACTAGTATTCGTGAATAGAAGTGAAATATATCTTTGGGTACTGGCAATTTTATTTTATTTGATTTCAAAAACAAAAGTAAAATATTTCCCCTTCATCGCGATAGATTGTTTTCAGTAACAATTCATCTAAATAGATTACAATATGATGTTGAAATCTCTTCGATAATCTTGGCCTCTTTTCAAAGACATATCAATTGTCATTCATTCGCAGTATGAGGGCGAGCAGGTGTTCTACGGATCGTGTCCCACTTAATGTTGCAACATTCTATAGGGTAATACTAAAATAACTATTTCAGTGTAGTTTAAAAACTGTCACAGAAGTAAGAAATTGAAGTAATCAAATAATGATTTGCATTAAATAATAATTCTTTAGGTTACAATGTATCATTATAATCGTCGCTAACGTCACTAATCGTTAAATCGTCATCACTAACTTAATCATCACATTTTCTTCACTATCATAATCATTGTAGTGGAATCGTTCTCGTCATAGTCATTGTCATCGTCGATGTATAACCATATCACGATGTCTTTACAATGTATTTAGAGAGATATCAGCTACTAAACCACCGGCGGCGTAGCTCAGGATGGAACGTTAGTCTACCGAATTGGAGTTGCGCCCGGTCGTGCGTTCGATCCTGCTTGAACTAATCACCTAGTTGTTTTTTCCGATACCCCCCCACCAATTTTTAGACGAATGTTAGGCGAATCCTTCGTCCTCATATCTCCACATACCATCTCGCTATCAACAATTCTAACAACGCTAAACCACCTAGTTGTTTGATGCAGCTTCGTTAAATAACGAACTAGAAAAATAGTCACTAGTTTTCGTGGAGAATATAGGCCTTTAATTTATTCTTTGTTTTAGGTGAGGAGGCAAGCACAACTTCTAAAATATAAATGCAGTTTATTATATCTAATGCTCTATTTTACAGATTTGAGTGCATATTTTTTACATATTTTTCACGTGTTAAACATATAATTGCATGCTTATTACGGGAGTTGTACTAAACTTATTTTGTTTGAAATATCTCAAAGAATAAATCCTTGAAATTAATGACATTACTTACGATTTGCTTTGTATAATGTGACTTAGAAACAAAATGAAGTTTTAGCTTTAATTTGTTTTCATTTTAAACATTCGCCATGTATTTTAATCTATAAAAGCTCTCCACCAATGAAGTGGGGAAAATCCTGCAGCAACGAAATGAGAATTATAGCCACTAGCGTATCTCAGGCGGTAGGAACGTTTATCTGCTAATCCGAAGCTTATGCTTGAGCGTGGACTTATTATCGAATATGTTTTTTTTTTACATTTTACCCAACTGTAAAACCAATGTCAGGTAACACACCGCAAATCCTTGGTCCTATTTCGCAGAATACCATCTTGCTAACAACAATTTCACAGAAGATAAAAAACTTAAGCAGTTGATACAACTTCTGTTAAATAACAGACATAAGAAAGATAATTTCTTTCATTCTTTTATTGGCGAGTAGGCTACTTCACTGTTGGTCATTCACTCATATGAAGCCAGTTGTGTAGACCAACAATACAGACAAAGTCGTTACCCAGGGTGCGCCATAGGTTAGGGTTAGACTATACTACACCCGCGATGAGATGATGGAGATTTGTTGGATGCCACACAGTGAGCTCTATACTAAACAGGAGGCACTACTCAATGCTTAAAAGCGTGACGCGAATGCTGAGCGCCTGAGCGTGATGCTATCTCTTTCTAACATTGTGTTGTCATTGTATCTCTTGCAGTGAATTCTATCGTACACAATAACGGAATTTTTATTGCTTTCTGCGCATGTGCAACATGAACCTCACGAAAGACTCATTGAAAAACATTAGTTAGAAAGAGAGAGTAATACCCTCATCAACAGTCACGCTTTCAGACAAGAAAGAGCATTACGATTGTGCCTCGAGTTTAGTATATAGCTCATTGATGCCACAGGGGAACCGGAGCTCCTGGAGAAAACCCCTAGGAGGAATGAAGTTGTCGGAGAACATGTTCCGTATTCGTTTCGGTTCCCACAAATCCTTCAGGCTCTGCTGAATCCCTTCAGCGAGATCCCGTAGACGAACTGACGGGCCTGCAGCTGGGACTTGGTTGGCATCATGTCTTGTTATTTATTCAGTTAGGAAAGGCATTGAACTTTCTCTCCTCCACTTTACCCAAATATCTGAACGCTTTGCTTTCACTGATGGCGGATTTCCTGTGTTATTTATCCTTGCAGCAAATGTGAGATCTCTGGTAGAGAACACATTCTCTGCAGTTGGGCTCACCTTCTCTTTTAATAATATTCATACAGTATTCATGGGCATGGAATTGGATTTGGGAGAACGCTGTTCGGCAAACATGCTTCATCTTATATTGTGACGTGAGGAATGTTCCGTGAAATGTAAAGCTTTGGAAAAGACGTTGAGCTCGGTTTTCGACATATATGGAGAATGTTTGTATTTTGTCTTTTTTTTTTGTTACCATATGTAATGGAGATGTGCTATGCATTTTAATAAGCAATGAGATGTACGTACGTATACGTCATTCAGTATGTGAAATGAAACTATTTGATAAAGACAGACCACAGAATATATTTATCATCTCGAGTTTGTTTATTCGTATTTTATTCCGCGCTTAGCAGAGTGGTCTAAAGCGTCATAAAATGAATAAATGAAATGAATGAATGAATGAATGAATGAATGAATGAATGAATTTATGGATTTTTAAAGAATCCGGAGGTTTATTGCCGCTCTCACATAAGCCCGCCATCGGTCACTATCCTGAGCAAGATTAATCCAGTCTCTATCATCATATCCCACCTCCTTAAATCCATTTTGATATTATCCTCCCACCCACGTCTCGCCTTCCCAAAGGTCTTTTTCCCTCTGGCCTCCGAACTAATACTTTATATGCATTTCTGGATTGGTCATACGTGCTACATGACATGCCCATCTCAAACGTCTGGATTTAATGTTCCTAGTTATGTCAGTTACCTCTGATTGAAGTTCTGGCTGATATGTGTATCTGTTACATCAAGCAGTACATCTCACTTGACGA
Organism: Periplaneta americana; assembly: GCF_040183065.1. Lineage (NCBI taxonomy): Eukaryota > Metazoa > Arthropoda > Insecta > Blattodea > Blattidae > Periplaneta > Periplaneta americana. The sequence goes on along the minus strand of NC_091125.1, from coordinate 106,183,814 downwards.
TATGTATCAGAGGAAGAACAATATTGCTTGTATATATCTGAAGTCTGATTAGTGGAATATGTAGCTAATTGGCGATGTATGCATTGGAGGGTGAAAGGAACTAACCACACTACCCTATTATCTCCTGGCCTAGTTTCCTCATGAGTTATGCCTTATTGGTGTTACTTATGAGATTCAAACCTGTCTTCGGACAGTTGACTAAACAACAACAATTATTATGCCAGTTCTGCGTTGTGTAACTTTTTCCATTCTCCTGTAACTTCATCCCGTTTAGCCCCAGATATTTTCCTGAGCATCTTATTCTCAAACACTCTTAGTCTCTGATCCTCTCTCAAAGTGAGAGTCCAAGTTTCACACCTATACAGAATAACCAGTAATATAACTGCTTTTATAAATTCTGATTTTCAGCTCTTTTGAGAGCAGATTGGATGACAGAAGCTTCTCAACGGAATAATAACACGCATTTCCCATATTTATTCTGCGTTCAATTTCCTCCCGAGTGTAATTTATATTTGTTACTGTTGCTCCAAGATATCTGAATTTTTCCACCTCTTCAAATGATAAATTTCCAGTTTTTATATTTCCATTTCGTACAATGTTCTGGTCACGAGACATAATCATATACTACGTCTTATTGGAATTATTTCCAAACCTTTCTCTTTATTTGCTCCAAGTAAAATTCCCGTGTTTTCCCTAATAGTTTGTGGATTTTTTCCTAAGATATTCACGTCATCCGCATAAACTAAAGCGTCATAACATTCATAACCGACAAAAAAAAATTGTGGTGAATAAGATGAATGTCAATTAATTCCATGGAGGATCCCCGGTCTTATCTTACCGGTTGTGGGTCATTTTTCTGAAACAAGTTTTCTGAAAGGCTACTTTTTCTGAAAGTCAAAATTTCCTGAATCCAATTTACCCAATGTAAATTTTACGATCATTTTCCCCGAAATTCCCTAAATCCGAAATCATTTGAAAATCATTTTATTAGACTACATTGGCCTGTAAATGAGTACAGCGTTCTAAAAGTGACTTAATATCAATGACTCTTGAATAAAGATTATATTCGGAAGCTGTGGTCTAGTTGTCGCACGTAATACTGCCGGTACCTTTCTTCTTTGTAAGCTGTGTACTCCATAACGATACTTTTTATTTTTTTCTGATCAGTTGTTCATTTATTTTTTCTCTCACTCTTCGTCCCATTCTGAACTCATTTATCATAGCTTCACAATAGCCCTGTTCTTTTTGTAATTCTGATGAAGTGGAGTAGAAGTCTGGATAGTGTCTCTCCACAACTTGTTGAAATCTGTTATGGAAACCCTCACTTACGTTATTGGTCCTATGTTTATTGTGAAGCGTCGCCTGATGCTGGTTCCATAAGTGCTTTGGATAGCGCGGTGGCATTGCATGTCTTCTGCCCCTTACCGTTATGCCTCTAACGTAATTGATGTTATAGTAATCCAGGACAGATAACATTTCATCGCAAGCACGTCCGCGTTGTTCTTCAAAGCTGTCACAATCATCTTCATACGGGACGAAGGCATGAAATATGTTCCTGTATCTTCTGTTAACGATTTTCAGTATTGTTATACATTTTTTCAACCCTTTTGCCTGTATTCATCCATAAACAGATTGTCCAAGGTGGAAAAAACAGCATGAAAATGATGTACCTAGTAAGACTGCAGTTGCACTACTAATAACAGACTTTTCAAAGTCACACATCGCAGTGATGGGGAATGTCACCTGAAGCGGTAAATCGTGCGATTTGCTTATGATGTTCTCTAGGACGTTGGTGTAAGATGTTTGCCCAAGTTTGCGAGTAAAACATATACTAAAGGGACGGTCAGGGACACATCTTCTCTGCCGTTTTCACCAATCCAAATACAGTGAATAACTGCATAAAAATAGAAGGGACGACTCTTAAAAGTTTCATCTGGAAACCATGTATCAGCTATCGTCAGAAGTTATAAATTCACTACTATAGCGAATATTTTCATCCGTTTTCGTGGTTTTCATCCACCATGTAGAGTCACATAATTTCTTGTTCTGTAGCGTAGCTGTGTACCTGTCTACCTGTCTGAGATGTCGTTAAGTTCTTTCAACGATGTAGAATTTGGAGGCTGGTCTCGTCGCCTCTCTCTTCTTACTCACTTCCTTAAATTTACTCTATGTCTATCTGGTAGACAGCTCACTACTCCGGAATGCACCCTTTGGAGCTCGCGTCGTATACTTGTGAGACTGTCCACGCGCTAAACGTTTCATATAATGTGATACTTGTTCTTCTTCTGTCTCTTGATTGGGCAGATGTGAATGGAGTGATTGTACGCAGCTCTTCAACACTCTCAAATCGACATTGAGTCTAACAGTAATGGCTCTGGCGTTACGCCCTGACCCTTGTACACTCCCAGAAGTTTTTTGCACCATCAAACTGTTTGCTCCTGTAATATTATGCTCATATGTATCTGTTATACAGGAGTTTCATTTCTCGTCTTCTCGACGTACAGTAAATATTACCGTATTTGAAGGGTTCAGAGTCATAGTGGGCCAAGCGCCATTTATTAAAAACGGAGAAAGAAAGGGTTAAAGTTAAGTGAATACCATAGTTTAATGAAGATTGGCATATCATTTAGTTTGAATGTGTATACTTTAGATTACTTGCTATATGTTTCCATTGAATTATGGTGATAACTTCATTTTAACCCTTGTTTTCTACGGTTTCAGTAAATGGCGCTTGGCCCACTATGGTTCTGAACCCTTCATTTCTATCCATAATAATTATAAACTTGAAAAAAATAAACTGCAATGGAACCGAATGCATCATGGCAACGAGGCACTGTATTATTAAAATTAAATGTCTGATTTAATTAATTAGACAATTAAATGACTTGTTCGGAATAATTTATGCGGAAAAATTGGTCGCAACGTATTTGATAAATAACATCTCACTATCACAATCCCATCGACGTAAATAACATATTAGATGAGTTTCGTTAAATAACTTACAAAAATACTAGTGGTGAACAAGTTCGGAGAATGAACGTTTTGTTGCTATTGACCCCTCAACAATACAAATGTCATTACAATAATCTCCATGACACCCTACTATTTGTTTAATTTCATATCACTTCTTTCTGTAAAAATATTGTTGCAGAGTAGTGTACGAGCTTCGGTGATGCGTTATGGAGACGATTGGCAAGTTACTTCTCCGTGAATTTTTACGACAGAGCTGTTAACTCGACAGGGACGCACGATGGAGGTTTCTGCTGCGGTGTTAGTAATTTTCGCATTACTGATAAGGAACACGTCATTTTTTATGTCTTAAGCCTTGGTTTTACTAAACCAACGCATGCGACGTGCGAGGTGGGCCTCGCACAAATCCGGACTACATGAATGCTTTCTATAACTGCGAGATGCGAGGTCTGCGCACCTCGAAACTATAGAAACCACTCACTATCACTCACCTAGTCCGGATTTGTGCGAGGCCCGCCTCGCACGTCGCATGCGTCGGTTCAGAAAAACCAAGGCTCTATAAAGAGGGACAACTGGTGTCGACCCTTAACAGGGAAGTTTGCTGCGTACCTCGTTGGTATCTGTGTAATTGCACAAGTCATATCGGACAGGAACCAACTGGGAGCCACCCTACTGATGTTCGGGCAGTGTTCTGTTACTGGCATTACGGATCTGCTTGCGTTGGCTCCGTAGTGGCTCGGAGTTAAGAAGCCACCCGTAGAACATTCATTCATGTTAAGTTCATCTCCCAGAGGCTTATACCTGTAATGGACCCAAATTGCGTTGTTTTTCCCAAGGATGTGGATTCGTCCGCCGCCTCCTTCACTCGCGAGCGCGCATGCACACATGAACCATAATCATAATTTTCAATTTCAACGAAAGTAGCGATGCTCATTGATAAATGTAAATTGAAGTTACGTTATGAACATCATGAGAAACATCATCACACTTTTTCAGAAGGATATGTATCGACCTTATACACAGGAGGTTATGGTCAAAATTCCAGTGAATATACTATAATTTATGTGAGGAAAAACAACTATTTTTTTTTTGTGCTTCCGCTTCTCTCCATTATTCCAATCCTCTCCTTACTTTCGTCCGGGCTTGTTAATATTACAGAATTTATTTCGTTTCGCACAGGGTAATTCAAAAGGTTGTGCTCAAACTGAAAGAGGTTACAGAGTGGTTGGAATATAACAATTTTAGAATAGAAAGTCACGGTATAGGACAGGCATGTCAAACGCGGGCATTTCTATCCTTAAAAAAAGGTAACAGTAACGTAGAATCTCTTTTAAGCGTATGGCTGCATGCGATTCTGTAAACAGAAGGTCTCTAGACTCCTTGTCAGAGGGTACAATATGCCCGCGCGTAACATCCCTGGTCTAGGAAATACTCCTGAGTCAGTATAAGCCTGTGAATGAGCTGATGGGTAAAATATCAATAAAGTAAGACCTAATCGTTATCTTTTTAATTTAAGAAGGCAAACATTATATGAACTTTACAATTATTTTTGTGTAACACCTAAAGTTGTTCGAACTGTCGAGTATTACATCAATGCAGACATTGCACCGTCGATTGAAACTCTGACGCTCGCACTCCCCAATTATGTGCTCCAGGCATCTCTCGAACCACATCTGATGTTGCAAGTACCCTGGCTAAAAATGTTGCTGGGTCTTCCACCAGTCTCTCTTAAACGAAGTTTTTTTATACGTCATCAAAAGAAATAATTAAGAGGCATCGGACTGCCCATTCAATTGAACATCCTCTCCCGATCCAGCGCTCTGTATATGAGAGATTTAGTAAGTCCCATACAACAAAAGTAAAGTATGTTGGTGTTCCGTCCTTTTGCATCCACATCTGCTAACGCACCATAAGTGACATGTTTTATAACTGGAGAAATTTGTTGCAAAACGTTGTACATTTCGTCATTCAAACATGGTGGCGGGAGATAAGGTGAAAAATATGATTACAACGGAAAAGTAGTTTCCGACATTACGGGCTTGTACTGACTTTGGATTATTTTGGAGATGACAGCTTTCTACTCGAAAAATGTTGCATTTAGACTCCTATTTCAGTTAGAGCACAACTTTTGTATCACCGATATAATGTCGTAGGTGACAATATATTTAAAGTGAATACAATGTAAATTTGTACTCCATACTATTATACACCACGGCAATTAATTTTGATTTTTCCGATCACTTTTGATATAAGATATTTCGGAGGAATTTTCTTGGTTTTCCTCAGTTTCAGTTGGCAAAGATTTTAACTTATACGCCACTTCAGAGTCAACTTCTCTGATTCCTTTAGTTTATTCATGAGAATTGAAACGCGCATTGCGCAGTGAAACATTAAAGCCTTGGTTTTTTCGAACCGACGCATGAGACGTGCGAGGTGCGAGGCCCGTTCAGAAAAACTAAGGCTTTATTCTGTGTCCACCGTACAGAGTGCATTTTCCGAAATATTACAGTTATTCTTGCCTTGAATAAAACTGAGATGTAATTATTATTATTATTATTATTATTATTATTATTATTATTATTATTATTATTATTATTATTATTATTTATTTTTTTTTGTTTCAGGTGAGTGAAAATTTCTACTCTATTCTGTCAACTATGAACGTAAGTGAAGAATAATTCTAGTTACAAAGCCGCATTTTTCTGAATTTTATTTTCTTAAAGTACGATATAGAGAGATTATTCATTGAACTCGAGTTTAGTTGATCCTTTAGTACGTACTTCTTCAAACTCTTTATCTGTAAAACTGTATTCATGAAACAAAATGAAACTTACCGTAAAAAGAAACATAAAACAAATTCTGCATTCAGATTGAGATACGTGCAGTATGTAAGAAATAATAAGTCCTGTTGGTTGGATGTTTTTCATGAAATCGATTTGCGATATTGCCGAAACAATAAGCTGACACTCCGTGTCATGAGGTTAAGGCACTAATTTTGATAGCCTGTCACAAGCGAGTTTTGCATTGCGGCTCGGTACCTTGTAGTTACCTCAAACATTGAAGTGCAGGAGAAGGGATGGGTTTTTCAATTAATGATAAGAGGGGTGATTATTCTCACTCCACTACTGTGACGGCACTGCACATATCCCTCCTGTTACATGTCACGGATCTCGGTGGCGGTATGTAAATAATGCTGGCCGAATATGGTGGGAATTCTTAAAAACTGTTTCGTTTTAAATTATTTATGTAATATTCATCATAATAAGCAATAATGGGGATACTAAAATATAGTAGCAGTAGTGATTATAATAACAATGATGATGATGATGATGATGATAATAATAATAATAATAATAATAATAGTAATAATAACAATATACTTGAAACTGAGATTTCATGTACCTATACAATTAAAATGAAATCGGCCTAATTGTTTACTCTAAAGTGAAATTAAATTACAGTTAGTTGGCCAACTTCAATTCGGAAAATGTTTGTTCACATACGTAGGTTATGTCTCAAATGTAGACATTAAACGAGCTGCAAATGAACGCAGTATGGGGAAACTTTCTTGTGGCAAGTCATTATAAAATTCCCAAATTATTTTATAGAAACATTGTAAGACGGGATCGGCCCCTTTGTTTTCTTTTTCAATACTACGAGCTTTTAGCCCGCACCATTCCTATTAAAGACGACAAAAATCATGTGATTTCATATTATGGATTATTATTCAAACGAATCAACCGGGAACTACAGTAATATAATACATATTTAAGAACGAAATAATTCCTACCTGGAAACAATTGAAGTGTATAATTATTTGTACGACAATTAAAAAAATTGGTTTTAGTGTTACAAGTATAATGTGATAGACTAAATATAGCAGGTTCTCACAAATAAGACATTTTTCTTTGTGGTTGTACTTAGTACAACATACGTTTCTTCCTAGTCTTCACAGAAAACACGTATGAAGACCATTGTATTGCGTACTCTTATGTCTTCTACAATATACCATCCAACACTTCATGTTCATGTTAACCTTCAAACGAGGAGCTTTCTTAGGATAGATCGTAATGTCACACGCACACTACGCACTGTCGCTCACTCCTGAGCGTTTTTAATTTTATTTTCCCATTGTGCGATACATGCCTAAAGAACGCGTTGAATGAAGCCATGTTTTGTCTGTTGTTCCTTCGATATTCGCAGCTTTATTCGTATCATTAGAGAATTTTGACATCTACATTGTAAACTTAAACATAAAAAGAAACCTAAGGGGGAAAGAATTTGGATATTGAGAATGAGAAGTGTTATAACTATGATATAACCATTTAAGCCTGCATTGCTTTCCGGGTGATTTTGTCAATCGATGGAATCGATTGGTGTTGTTGCCGAAACAGACACTTGGTGTCATAATGTTGGGGGGTAGTTATGCGAGTTTTACATTGCTGCTCGGTATCTTGTATTTTTATCAAACTGAGATCACATTAAGCCTGTGTTTCGATTCAATTCTCAACCTCCATTGCCGCATCTTTTCTGTCTTGCGATTCGCTGAATTATTCCCTGTAAGGGGAATCTGTAGTCTTGCCATAAATACTGTTACAAACTAATTAATTAAAAACTCGAAAATGGCTTGATATATTGTAATGATCTTTTAGTATGTTGTACTTACATGTTTTTGGCGCACATAGCACTAATCAGTTTTCAAAATGACCACCTTTTGCACTCACACAGGCTCTAAGTCTTTCTGGCCATTCATCTATTGCAGCACGCATAGTCTCCATTGGGAAATCCGCCACTGCTGCCAACAACGAACGCTTCAAACTTTCAATTGTGGGGTGCCTCTTCTTACAGACGATGCCCTCTAGCACTGACCACAGTTTGTAGTCCAAGGGATTGAGGTCCGGGCTGTTAGACGGCCAGTCTGCAGTAGAAATGAAGTCAGGCACATGACGCTCAAGCCACTCTTGCGTTGACCTCGCCTTATGGGCTGGAGCAGAATCCTGCTGGAAACTCCAATTTTGATTCCGGAACAATGTCTGGTTTAAGTCTTTTACAATAGGCTCCAATACCGTGTTTTCATACACTTTTGCGCGGTTTAGCCCCCTTTTCACAAAAATGCAACTGGGTGGCTCCAGAATAACTCACCCCCCACCAAACCATTACTGAGGAGGGATGATGGCCCCTCTGAACTTTCGGAGCTTTTTCAAGGGCTTCCCGAGAGCAAGATGCATACACCCTATCATTTTGGTGGTTGAAACTCTCTTCAATGGTGAAAATTGTCTCGTCGGTGAAGAGAATTCTTCGGTGTCCATTGTGGGCGTAACGCTGCAGCAGACGTCTGGATTTCAGCACCCTCTGGTTCTTCAACCGAGCATCGAGGTAATGTCCGGTACTTCGGCGATAAGCTCTAAGTCCAAGGTCCACAATAAGAAACCTGGACATTGATCTTTGCGACATGTTGAGCTCCCGCGCCATGACTGACTGCTTCCGGACAGGATTTCGGCGTATCCGAGCCGCCACTGCCTTCTGCGCCGCTGCGGTCCGTACAGTTCGAGGCCGATCCTCCCTTGGGCGATCCTTAACAGACCCGGTTTCAGTGAATCTCTGGATGGTTCGGTGTACAAACATTCGACTAATCTTTAGTCTTTTTAAGGTCTGGAAAATTTCACTAGCAGATTTTCCAACCTTATGCAACGCTATAACAGCGACACGATTTTCGTAGTCTCCCCATTCCATGCTTAAAACTGCTGGTATGTGCTTCTTCTGTCACTGACGAACTCACAATGAACCAGGGTGTCAGTTAACGCAAGGATGGTTTATTACCCCTAAAACTGGTTGTACAGTATGAGTCAGAAGTTTGTAACAGTATTTATGGCAAGACTGGTACTTTCATATCTTACAATGTTAAATTTCTCAATTTTGGGTACACTTTTCGCAGAAGTTATGAAAGATACAAATGTAGAAAAAATAAGGCATATGTAACATACCTTTATGTATACAACCTGTTAAATAAATTTAAAATACCACTGAGCGGTTGGCAAAAAAAAAAAAAATTGATAACTTTTTTTTAATTAAGAATTACTACAAAATATTTTTGTTCAAGATAGAAATAATCTTAATTTTTTAACCTACTATGTAAAATGATATCACATTCATATAGTATATTAATTTCAGCCTTCTGGGTACAATACTTTCTCGGAAAAAGTCGCAAAAATTAGAAAGTACAGAAAAATAGTGTCAAAGTTTCCATACCATGCAATGTTAAATTCCTCAATTTTGGGAGCACTTTTCTCAGAAGTGGTAAAAGACACAAATGTAGGAAAAATAGGGCATATGTAACATACTTTTATGTATAGAATCGGCTAAATAAATTTAAAATTCCACTGAGCAGTTGATAACATATTTTGCATTAAGAATTACTACAAAATGTTTGCTGACGGCAGGGCTGAAAGCTGACAATTAGAAGAAATAGAATCATATCATTTTACACCTATTAAACTATCGAACAATGATAAAAACCAGAATTTCATTTTTTGTCAAAATTCGGTGCACAGACTCCCCTTAATGCAAACTTTAAACTAATACTTTTAGAGCTAGCGAGTTTCCAATGTTACGTTGTTAGGGCTGCATCTACAACTCTACATGAACATTTTTTAACTTTTAAAATTGAGTGTAATGTTATGAAGCTATGGTTTCATTATTGAAGTATTCGATAGAACTCTGAAAGGGCTGCAAAGTCGCTTTAGAATTCATAGCAAAGAAAAATTCAGTTTCATTTCTACTAGCAGGTCGTAAGCAGCTATTTGTTTTGTTGGTGTATTACAGACTATGCACTCGACTTCAAGCACAGGCGAGCGTGGATTTGTATGCTTACATAGCTTTCTTATAAGGAGTAAACGTAATATTTTAATGCAATCCGTACCAAATTACTCGTACACAGATTGAAATTTAATCAAACAACTAGATTATAAGCATAGAAGGTGGTACATAAAAAAGTAAGTTAATTTTTAAAACTTGTTTTCTCTATGTACTACTTGCAACTCATTTGCCAAGAGTCTGGATGATTGAACGGATAACGATATTGAATAGTGCGCGAGAGGGTCTCGGTTCAAATCTGCGTACTTCGTACTTTATCTTTATTTTTACTTCATTATATTTTACTCTTCAATTATCACTGTTATGCATTTCAAAAACTATTTTCTGTTATAAGAAAAAAATCATTGATTCTAGTGAACTGAAGTGTCCTGAATTCGAATCTATATTCATATTTTCTGTATCACTTCAGGTTTTTCTGTAATTTTGAAAATAAGAAAGTCAAAATTGACAAAGTTCATAATTAAAAGAAATAAATTTAATACCAAACTCTAACTTATATTACTGCTTTTAGGTATTGAAGGTTGTTGAATCCGTGCCTGTATTCAGATTTTCCCTATCACGTCAGATTTTCCTGTATTTTTTGGAAACAAGAATGAAAAACTTCAAAATTTAAATAAGAATTTGAAAAGTCAAATGACGTATATTATTTTTTAAACATATTTTAACGCCGTAATATAACATTCGAGAGCATAAAATTAATTATTACAACTTAAATTATTAATAAATATAAAATCCATTCAGATGTCCAAAATGTCGCTCGAAACGTTGCGCCGCTTTTTTGATGCCCTGCAGTGACTTTGAGATGAATCCGTCTTTATGCACCAGCAATAATCCGCCAACATTGCTTCATTCCACTTGCCCTGGTACCTTATTTATATGTTTCTAATATCCTGATGATATCTTTCACCCTGCTTCTCATTTATTGCTTCAAGATTTTTGGGGAAGTAGTCAATATGGTTGTGTAGAAAATGAAGATTCACACTCATGTTGCAACCTAGAGTTTTGAATTTAGCTAACATTTCCTCTGGAATTTCCTTGTAATTTTCAGATTTTCTGTTACTCTTAGGAAGTTTTCTGTCAAGCTCTTGAACAAACGCAATGAAGATTTTTCTATTTCATTCATTTCATTGAATCGGAGCAGCTACAGACCTGTGTGACTACTCATTTCGTTTGTAATCGCAAATTATGCAATACTGTAGTGTTAATATACACATACGATACACTTTGAGTGAATCACAGCGAAAAATTTGTTGTGAGCTGGAACTAATTTCGGGATGTCACTTCGCAAGAAGAGGTAATACATTGCATGTCCTTCATTAATTACTCCTCTTATCATTGACTCATACTCTCCATTGCAAATCTCAAACCAACACAACTGTAATTCCATTCCCGAAACTGAGGGGCGTAATTATTCTACATGTCGATGCATCCATGATGCAGTATAGAATTGTTATTGAAATTATTATTGTAATTATCATAAGAACATTATTCCCGGATAAATTGACACTTAAATAAAATCAGTGCAATAAGAAAAATTGCTATACACAGACAGACAACATGTCCAAATCCACTTTAACAGAATCAATGATACTGAAAACGTATAGCCTATTGGTGGCGAAATCTCGAAATACATTTTTACATCAGCAAAACACTTTATCTTTACACTTCGTATAATAAGAAGCGAAAAATGGAAATAAATTCAAACTGACGATATCATATGGGCATGAATAAATATATAATAGGATGCGAAACTTACTGAGTTTCCCATAATGCATGCTAGAGGCGCTAATGTAGAAATTGATCTTGCTGGCACCTGTTGGGCGGTGGAGAACTTATTACATCTAGCGGCGCACCAAGTAGCGAAAATAAAAACTAATTACTTCATGCATTTAGCAGAGCATCTGGTGACGAAAATGTTAAACTATGCAGAAAATATTCCCTCCCTCCCTCCCACCCTCATCCCTATTCTCAAACTAACCCAATTTAAAATAAAACATTTAAATTTTTATTCCTCACAGCATCTTCCACTGAACATTCTTACCGTAGCCAACAGGAAGATAAAAGAAACGATCTATTTTACACTACCCAATTAAAATATAACCAGAGACAGAAAATAAAGCAAAAGGTTAGATAATTGGGATTGTATTGTTTGGGTATTTAGTGTACAACGCAATGGAAAAGTCTGCAAAAACTACTTCGATAGTTCAATTTATTATATTACTATTACTTTACAAAACATTCAATAACACTATTTTTAAAACGTCCATAAACATCAATGTTCAACATACACTGCTTATACACACACGTGGTATTACTTTATGTCCACTTATTATCAAGTTTCTGTCTGCCATCTTGTCTTCTCGAGCAACGTCTCGAACGAACGGATAAATAAAGAACTCTGGGTAACGTACTCAACACGTAGTTCTAATGTTCGCCACCTATGACGTCGGGAGCTGATCATCTTATTTGAGCCCCCTGCCGTCAGATGGTGCTGACCGCAGTTTCGCATCTATTATATATTTATCCATGATTTGGGCCTATACATTATTACGATTCTTGAAAAACTAACTGAAAGTGATGGACAATCATAATAGTATATTGCGACACAAGCGTGGTAAGTGCATTGTAACAGAATCCGAGATTCTGTTATGCACTTAACAAATGTGCTGCATACTATTTTTTTGCCAATGTTAATAAAAGATATTATTATAATCATTTTTAATTTAAATAAATAGTTTGTTTTTGTATGCTAAAATTTTATGTGTGAGGAAGAGAAAAAGAGGAAGAAAGAGAAAAGAAAGAAAGAAAGGGAAAAGGAAGAAAAGTGAATGAAAGAAAGGATGAGAGAAATAAAGAAAGACAGGAAAAAAGAAAAAAGGAAGAAAGAAAGAAAAAAAGGAAAAGGAAGGAAAAAGAAAGGAAGACAGAAATAAAAGACAGAAAAAAACAAAAGGATGAAAGGAAGAAAGAAAGACAGAAAAAAAGAAAAAGGAAGAAAGAGAAAGAAAGGAAGAGAGAAATAAAGACAAAAAAGAAAAAAGAAAGAAAGAGAGAAATAAAGAAAGACAGAAAAAAGAAAAAGAAAGAAAGAGAGAGAAATAAAGAAAGACAGAAAAAAGAAGGAAGAAAGAGAAAGAAGGGAAGAGAAATAGAGAAAGAAAGAAAGAGATAGATAAAGAAAGAAAACGAGGAGAAATAGAGACAGAAAGAAAGAAAGAGATAGATAAAAAAAGAAAACGAGGAAGAAAGAAAGAGATGAAGAAAGGATTAAAGAAACAGAGGAAGGAAGAAAGAAAAAAGAAGAGAGAAAGAAAGAAATAAGACAGAGAGAAAGGAAAAGAAAGGAAGAAAGAAAAAAGAATTAATGACATACACAGACATAAAGAACTGAAGAACGATAGATATAGAGAAAGAAAGAGGAAGACCGGAGAAGAATAGGATGAATTAATGAAATATGAAAGAAAAAAGAAAGAATAAAACAGTAAGACCTAGATGAAGAGTGGTAGCAAGAAAGACATAAACAAAGAAATAAGGAATGAAAAAAAGTAACGAATAAATAAAGAAGAGAGAAAATTTTGAGGAGGAAAAAAAAATTAAAATAACGATGCTGTCCCGTAAATAGTATCATGAAGATAAAAGGCCTACGCACTTCCTAATAGCATTCTTTCATTATATTTTACAATTCATTTCCGTTACCTCACTCGACAGGTACAATAGCATTCTTTCATTATATTTTACAATTCATTTCCGTTACCTCAGTCGACAGGTACACAAACTGACAATTTTTTTTCATTCATTTTACGGTATCATATGAAGTGTATTTATTATTTTGGGGAGTATTTTGTGTAGTGAAAGTTCCAGTAAGTGTAATGAAAATAAAGTTTTGCAGTTTATGTAAACAAGTAAGATTACACACAATGCTTACTTCTTTAGGAGTACATTTGTCCTTGACACTATTTTGTATTATTAATAGTCCTATAGTAGTTAATTTAATTGTCTCTTTATCGTGTAATTTACATTGATGTATTCTTATAGACCTATTAAATCTATTATATTCCGTGGTGCTCGCTCACTTAATTACATGTGGACGATGCTCAAAATGTTTAAAAGGTTGAGAACCCCTGATGTAGATCAAGCATAAATTATTCTCATAAAATTGGCAATATCAGCGGTTTCCAGTTAAACTCATTGTTGTTTTACAATCATTAGAGTGGGATGAGAAGCTGAATTCTATAACGCGGGTACTACTGGCAATACTATTTATCTTCGCCATCTTTTCATAGAAGTAATAACTAAATAAGCCACACTTACACCAACAAATTATCGATCGCTATCGATTAGCAGAGTCAGATATCTTTGAACACAAGTATACAGTACACTAGCATTCAAAGTTATCTGGTCCCTTGTAATCGATAGTGATCGATTTTGTTCGTGTAAGTTTGGCTTCTTTAGTTGAGCCGTTCAGAGCAAAAGTGGTGTAAGTCAAAATTGAGTAACGAGGTTTAAAGTAAAAATTCTGTAAAAATACAGCGCAAAGTAGCAATTAATATGTCCTTCGTGCTGATTACTAATAGTTTAAATAAATTGAATATCAATTGTTACTTTGCGCTGTATTATACAGAATGTTTACTTTAACCCTCATTACCCATTTTTGACTTACACCACTTCTGCTCTGAACGGCTCAGTTATTACTTCTTTGAATAGATAGCAAAGATAATAGTCAGTGTTGCCAGTAGTACATAAATATACGCGCATTATATAATTCAAAATTTCATCCTCATCCAATGATTGCAAAAAGCACTAGGGTAGCGGAAAGCAGCTGATACCGTCAATTATGAAAATAATTGATACTTAATCCACGTCATCATTTTCCCTGATACTTTTAAACCAGTCTCAATAATAGTGTCATCTATTGAGAACAAGCGAAACTCTTTCTAAGTTTGCCAATTTGTTATACTGTAATATCTTTGGGCTCTGACTTATCCTGTGAACTGCCTTTGGTCTGGCCTCTCTTACTGCATTCAGCATCCAAGAGGCACTCAAGCCCTCCAACCACGTCAAGGTAGCAGCCATGAGGAGGGGCCGCCCACCCACCCACACAATAACCTATAAAATGAGGAAAAAAACTAAGGAATTTACAAAAAAAAATATGCTTCCTTAATACTTTTTTTGTAAATTCCTTATTAAGTTTTTTGCTCATGTTATTTTTATAGGTTATTGTAACAAGAGTCTAGGGAGCGTAAGCAATTCTGCTCCTCGCAATGCCGAATGAGGGCAGAAAGAGGCGAATGCTATACATACTATGCCGAATGACAGCGAAAGCCGTAGAGAGGAAGCAGGCAATAGTGCTCCTCGGAATGCCGTGCGGTGTGGAGATTTTGTATTTTAAATTAAATTAAACTTATCTTTAAAGACCTGTATTTCAGCATCTGCGTACATATGACATGATTCACCATTATTGTGTTTGTCCGAAGATGAGAAGGGAAATTCTGCACGTGCTCACTGATGTAATAATATAGTTTTTATGTTAAAATATATCTTGAGGTAGGCCTAACTGAATTTGCGGTCATTATCTGTATAATTAAATATAAATAAATCTAATTACAATTAAAATGGCAATGTTAATGCACAAAACAGATGTATACGTTCATTTGAACTTCACAACAATGTAAACGCAAAGAACAATTTGTTTAAAGCATTTCTTAATTAATTTTTAATGTTTCCAATTCCGCCAACATAATATAATAATTTCTGAATTCCCATAACAATTGTAAAATAAGAAAAATACCAATGTACAAAAATGCTTTCCGGCATTGTTAGTAGTAAATATATCCTACATCAGTATAGTAATATATACCAATATTCATCAATTCAATGAATATTTGTGAAGGAACTATCAAAAAACCTTTAAAATTAAGATTATTCTAATAATTTTCACACCTCTGTAATACAGACAATGACCGAAAATTCAGTTAGGCCTACCTCAAGATATATTTTAACATAAAAACTATATTATTACATCAGTGAGCACGTGACCGCACGGCATTCCGAGAAGCAGTATTGCCTGCTTCCTCTTTTACGGCTGTCGCTGTCATTCAGCATAGCAGGTATAACATTCGTGTCTTTCCGCCCTCATTCGGCATTGCGAGGAGCAGAATTGCTTACGCTCCCTAGACTCTTATGTTATTGTATGACTAGGGTGGGCGAAATCAGGACTACTTAATGGTGAGGTCCGGACTGTCGAGAAAACACCAATGTCGGTCATTAAAGTTTAACGTGCGCAATGAACAGTTAGAGAATTTCGGTTCAAAGCCGTCTAAGAAATAAATTGTGTTTTATAGTTGTGTCATTTATTTTAATAACTTGTAAATACATTCCTTATTTATTTTATAAGATCTAAATCGCCTTTGAATTTTAAATTTAATTCATCTGAATCTTTTTTGGTACATGACGTGCATTCGTTTCCTTGGAAGCAATTTCCTAAAAATGAAGAGCGTTTCCATGGAAATTGTATTTTAATCTTTTTGCCTTAGAAAATCAAAACTTTTAAAAATTAATAGTAAGTTTAATTATCCATACTAATAATAAATCTGTAACCGAAATTTTTCTGATAATTTTCGCTTTTCCAAAAATAATTGGTGTTAACATGTGTAATTAACCGTCTTGAGACCGAAAATCATTTTTTTTTAATTTTTGTTTGTCTGCCTGTCTGTCTGTCTAGATGTTTGTTACCTTTTCACGCGATAATGGCTGAACCGATTTATATGAAAATTGGAATATAAATTAAGTTCGTTGTAACTTAGATTTTAGGCTATATGTCATTCAAAATACTTTATTTAAAAGGGGCGTTACAAGGGGGCCTGAATTAAATAAATCGAAATATCTCGCTTATTATTGATTTTTGTGAAAAATGTTACATAACAAAAGTTTCTTTAAAAATGATTTCCAATAAGTTTTATTCCATGCAAAATTTTTATAGGACTGATATTTCAGTGCAGGAATTCTGCAGTAATCCTAACATATTGAGAGATATATCTCTTTTAAAATAACAATGTGTTTTATATCATGACCACGTCAGATTAATATAGGAGTAATAAAGATAAAACAGATGACTTTGCATTTATTTAAGGCGGCTTTGGAGTCCTTGGACAACAATCGGATTAATATACAGATGATATTATGATATACTAAATATTATTATATTATAAACAGAGAGTGTTTGTGTGAGAAAATCTCAGGAAACTATTTAATAGATTTAAATAATTCTTTCAACATTGGAAAGTGTAATTCCTTTAGGTGGACGTAGGCTTTATGTCATTACAGAAGCTCATGAGTGAATCGAGGACTGGGCACAAATGTAGGGCTAAACAGAACCTTACGCAAAGAAAACTTTACATACTGTCGAAACTAATAATAATGCTATTTGGAGGTACCGTACTGAAATTTGATGTCTGATTTGCGTTGCGTTTTTTTATGAAAGAATGAAAGCCAGAGATGGAATAATTTTACATATATACACGCGGCACATATTAAGTATTAATTATTCATTAACATAACAGTACATATTTTTATTGCTTAATTACGTATTTGGGTGAGCTACGGTAATGTATTACTTATTAGGTAACAGTTCTAAAATGTCATAACAATAGATCCAGAATTAAGTCTAATGATGTCCCATTAAATAATAGTTATTTATGGTACTTGTGAGGTAAGTGCATCTTTATTGCACGAGTGGAAAGATTTAAGCACGAGGCGTCACCCGAGTGCTTAAATTACACAAGTGCAATAAAGATCACGCTCACAAGTACCATACGTAATTTTATCCATGACCATAACGAAAAATTCTGTTTTATAAAACAAAATATGTTGAAAATAAGTCCTCATGTAATCACATACCATGGCATGGATTTTAGAATCAATATGTGTACTAGGTAGGCCATGATGTAGGAGGCCATGATTAGTAACGAATTGTATCTAAGGCGTTGGATAAATAACAAATTATAATTAATTATATAATTTTAATATATATTTTTTTCACTTTAAACGTGTATTTTCGTCTTTTTGAAGTTTCAGGGATTATTTAGAAGTGTTCACAGGACTAATGTGATTAAAATAATTTCACATTTTACTTCTGTAAACTTAAGAGGAATATTAAAACTTAATTAATCATCGTGTCTGTTTAGCTCAGTTGGCTAACGCGTGTTGTTTTAAAATCTTGTAAACCCAACTTCGTAGGTTCAAGTCTCCTCGCATCCCAAAACTATTACAAAATTAAAAGATGCATATTAGATATGGATGTAATATACGAATTACGACGTAGCAGATAGAGAAAAGAGAAGGAGATTGAGTGTATGTATATTTAATGAATGGCAATAAAGAAGTAGAGGTAGTGGTATCTAGTAACTAATAATTATATTAACTTCTCGAGTAATAGTTCAATGGAAAAGTATACGTGTGTACCCGGTACTAGGAAAATACTAATGAGCTGTGAGATAAAGTTCAAACTGTGAGGTAAAGTCTTTATCTCACTAGTGAAATACAGTAATGTTGAATAACAGCCTACTTTACAAACGCAAAAGTATTTAGTAAAGACATGTTTTTCGTTATGGTCATGGATAAAATAAATTATATCATTAATAATAAAATAAAAACCCATAAAAACTTGTAGTGCACAATACTCCATATTGAATAATTAACAAACCAACTTCTTTAGCATGACTTGTGGTTTTAAGGCCATCTCAAACCCCAAACTCCACTCCTATGAGCAAACGATTTATAATTGATAATAAATTAATTATTCACTACCAATAACAAAGCTATACTTGGACATATAAGTCCAAGATATTTACTTATAACAAGTCCAGCGAAGCACGCTAGTTAAGTAAATAAGTAAGTAAGCTTGGAAAATATTTAATTTGTTTTTCTTTATATTTCCAAGTTTTATGCCACATTTTGGTATTTTTAGGGCATTTAGTGCAAGCATATTTTCAGTTTTTAGGTAATAGAAATTCGAGCTTACTTCAAGCTAACCAAGAAGAAAAAAAAAGATTCTATTCCTCTACCAGGAATCTATCTCTTCTTATTTCTGTTCCAAAGCTAGTTGCATTGTGCAAACTGTGTCAACTCTATAGACGGAATACGAGAGATTTATTTGAAGTTTGAATGTCAGTTGTTCTTAAAGAGTGTGAAACTGTTACAGGCGTTAGAAGTGAATATCATGGGGTCAAAGAACCGCAATCTTGGATATAAAGATCAAATAGGGTGCCGGAATTCAATTTTCGTTGAATGACACCCAACTTGATGTAGGATTAGGTCGAACGCAGTAAAAGTTTGAATTAGTTTTGAAAACAAGACGTCACTTTGTCTGCTCTTTTAAAGCCGGCGTGACTTCGCTGAAGGGGAACACGAGAAGCAAACCAAGAAAGAAGAGTTTGTTCGATTGGTCGTTTGATCTTTGCTGCAACGAAAGAAAGACTACAAAATTGCAGTAAAACAGTTTTGTCAAAGTTATTGTGTTTATAATATTCGAATTTTCAAGATATTAATATTATAGGCCTATCATTATTGTTATTATTGTTGCTATTATTATTATTATTATTATTATTATTATTATTATTATTATTATTATTATTATTATTATTGTACTACAGTATCCAGCATATATGATCTTTCCCTCACACCGTAAGCTCAGCGGTATTTTCTGTACACCCCTCGCACAATTGCACAAAATCGACCTACGTTTCTACGGTAGTAAATTCAGTTTTTAATACCTGTTTAGCGGTAAAATATTTATAAACAACTTAAAAATAAATACAAGTACATCTTCCTGTGTCAAAAGGGATGTTCAACGTGTTCTCCTGCTTGAATACAATATTGACATCCCCAAAGATTGTTCTGAAATACTCGACTATTCTTTTCTTGCGAAAAACAACTAGTCGGATATTTTCTTCCGCATTTTATACGACTTAAAACTACAAAAAAAAAACTTGCTACAATATTCTATACACCATTCTATAACAACTGGAAAATACACAACCTGAACCACACTTCGCACGAATAATGATGATGATATATTTGCCGTTAAGCATTACTTCCTGTGAGATGGTACTTCACATTTATTTCGCACGAATAAGTAATCTCTTCAGTGTTCCCAAACAAAACAAAAAAAAAATAATAAAATAATATGTACTACATTACGCACGAATAAGTAATCCTTTCGGTAGCTCATACCAGAGGTGAACTTCAGGATGCAACGCCCGACAAACGGCTTAGACTTCGGCGAATACGACATTTGCACTGTGGGAGGCAACATTGCTATAAATCTATGGAGTTTTCAGCGGTGTTATTGTGTGTGTGTATTGTTTCTGAAAAAGACAATTCTCCGGACTCGTCATTACTCAATTTTCAATTCTTGATATGTCGCCCCGATAACGACTGAGAAGACCTCTAGTGGAGGAAAGGGTAACATATGGATTCATAATCTAGCTGGTTACAGTGCCATCTAAGTAATGATGTCGTGTACGTACAAGTACGAAGCGCAAATATTAAAATGGGTGTTAGTTGAACTGAGATCAATTCAGAATCTCCATTGAATTCGTCGTAAAGTGCTGGGCATAAAAAACTAACCAACTATCAATTACATGAATTATTACGTTCAATGCTCATTATTAACAAAATGATGAGAGTGTATGTATACCTCTCAAAATTAATATATTTTGCCGGAATCACATTTATTTCCTGTAATAAATGAATTTTGTCTTTCGGCTTGCCAGAGTTTGGATTCGAATTTGACAGTCTTTTGAATTTCACTTCGAGATATCATATACCAATATAAAGCCGTGTCTCAAAGCTCAAGTCCATTCTACACACTAGTGACTAGCAACTAGGTGACTTGTAAACTACACACTAGGGAGCTTTGGACATGTAAGCTTGAAACACGGCCTTCTTCATAGGCTATTTTTCTAAAAACCATGACATCACGGTGCAGCACTGAATTAAGGCAGTGCCTAATGCAGTTTCATTACGAGTTATGTGGAAAAGATAAGGGCTTAATATATTACAATAATGTTTAAAACATTGCACAGAATGTACTAACAATGTCAGTGTTCAAAGTTAACGTGTTATTCTACATTATTTTTACATTATTTCACTTCCAAAGCATTTTCAGATTTCATAACCCCAATTGCTGTTGAGGTATCCATTGTTTGTTTAGTGAACAAGTCAACAATGAAGCAAGCATTTTCGTTTACTAGCTATTACGGACTTGATTGCTATGCACTATGTAGCTTCGGATCATAACTTCTGACGTCACATCCGGCTATTTAGTCAACAATCTAGTTCCCTTCAGCTGCAAATGTAGCTTTGAGACACGGCCTAAGTAAAACTTGAACGTAATACTTTTGTGAACATTGAGAATTTTTCAGTAATTTTTTTACAGAAAATTTTCTCACACTCAGTTTTTTTCTCAATACAGAGAGAGAACTTACAGCTTCTATACCTCAGGCAGCAGAAGGGTCACAGGTGCAGGAAGCACACTACGCGCATAAAATTACTACATACGAAATTAGAACCTAAAATGGCTAAATGCAAACATAAACATGTCGTACGTATTTTTATGCATTCACGGGCGGGTTACTGCTTGTTATATTAGAATGGCTCCCGGTTATATTCACCGTTATACGAAAGCAGCGAGGCGTACAGTTTCCTTTGCACTCTTGGTAGTAAACATAATAAAACGAATCCATTGCTGAATCTTTACAAAGATAAAATTATGGATTTTAATTCCCTGGAAATAGTATATGAGTTGAAAAAATCTACTAGTAAAACAAATTTCATTGGATTTGAAGACATACCATCACTTTTAAATAAACAACAAGATGTAAAAAGTTACCAATTTAACTAACTATTATTTGGAATGAGTCATTTCATGTGACCGATCCAGAGATCAAGAGATTTAAAAAATAACTTGATTAGAATTGAAAATACCGGGAAATGAACCGGGATTTCTGGATGGAAGATCAACGCATTAACACTTGGAGCCACAGACGCGATCTCAAGTGCTAGCGCGTTGGTATTCCATCCTGGTGTCTAGGGTTCGACCAGGTGTGATGGAATATTTGATGGAAAAAGCAGACGTCGCAGAGGGGTTTTCTCGTGGTACTTCAGTTTCCCTCTATCATTACATCAACACTCTCCACCTCCCCCTCATTTATCAATCATCTGCAATAGCAAGTATAGGCTAGGATGAAGTCTTGGGGTGTAATATGAGCTTTCGATGCTGATACAGAAAGGGATTGTGGCTCCGGAACCCTGGAACTTAACAAGCTACTCGTATGGGGACGGGACCACGGGCAGAATGGCCCACTTGTCAGTGTCGAATTAACAAATGCCACCCAGACAACCTGGCGGACTTGGACAGTCAGCGCATAGGCCTATATAGTACGCACGATGGGTCAAAGCGTGCCTAAGTGTACGGGCCCTTCCTGTCTCAGTGTACGGACCTCAATCAGGTAACTTGTCCCAACCAGGATTTGAACCCGGGCCCGCTCGTGTCACGGTCAGATGTGCTAACCGTTACTCCACAGCGGTGGACAATGTTAACTACAATGTATACGTATGATACGTAGGGTTTGTTGTTATCAGGATGGTACACTGGCTCGCAAAACTTTTGTCCTATGAAATAACGTGGAAGTGAACTCTGGGAGACGTTATGTTGGCAATATACCTACATACCCCACTCAATATGTTCTGGGGAGAGAGGTATTCGAATTCTGAGTCCCAGGTATACCGAGCTAATCGAACCCAAAACATTTTAGAGCAATAACGGTATATGTAACCTAACATAAATGAAAACATTAAGTCAATTTTGCAGCGAAATGTTTAAAACATGTTGTTTATTTATCTTGAGTATTATAGAACATTCCAGGATAATTTTTCATCTTTCCTGCACGTATAAATACAATATAACATCAGTTTGTAATAATGGATCTTTCACTCGTCCTTTGGGTTCCAAAAAGTCGTGATCTCAATCATTGGAAAATGTTTGGGCCGAAGTTCAGCGTACGGTGAATGATACCCTGGATAACACAGGATCCCAAACGTCACAACAGTTATGGGAAATACTACAGGATGCTCGGGATGATGTATTTACGTCTGAATGCTATATAAATGGCTTGGTAACTTCCATGAGAAGAATAGACAACATTATACGATATGATGGTAACTGGAGTGGCTATTGATTATATTAATCATAAAAAATTAAAAAGGAAAGCTGTATTTCATTTGCTGTATTAGCTACCATTCTTCATTACAAAAATGTTTCTTCATTAACACTTAAATTGATGAAAATTCAGTTTTCAAATAAATGTCATAAACCCAGCTGGAGTGCGAAGAAACGAAATAATGAAGTTTATCTCTGGCATACTATAACTTGATTTTACTTGAAATTAAAAATTTTCACTAATTTCCTCTCCGTTCTATTATTTATAAAAATATACAGATGGAGAAATGTTGTGCATGTTCTAAATCAGCAGTCAGCTAATATCATGTTTGGTGTTGAAAGCACAGACATTTGCTATTTTCTATATGATTTGTTTATTTTTTGTTCGTTACATCCACATTTTCGTTCCGTTACTATATGAGAGTTAATCTGCATACCTATTTTTTGTGTGAAAAATGTAAATTAAACTGCATATCCCACGGGATACAATTGACAATTAAGGTTTAAATTATAGACAGTCCCAAAAAAATTGTCTTAATATAATTATTTAGACGATTTTTTTTAGGATATTAATCTGTCGATTGTTAGAGCCAACTTTAATTAATGTAATTTACGTAGTGTTATTTCTATGACAACAGTCAAAGAAAATAAACTATACGCGCATCATAACGCAAAGAACTGTGGCTAGAGGAGGATCTACAATATGTCATGTTTATTCAAATATGACACTAGGATTCTCTTTCAGTTTAGAATCAACTAGCTAATGTGTCGTCAACCTTCTTGTTGTGAGGAGGGGTGGGTCATGGTTGACTACCTGCCGACTGGAGTGAGTACAAATACCAACTTAAGAACGAGGAAAACTCTACAGTATATCGGACAAAAGTTTTGCGAGCCAGTGTACATGCATTATATTTCAATTTAAAGATTGGTTTCTTCGAAGCAAATATGAATGAATGAATGAATGAATGAATGAATGAATGAATGAATGAATTTAGCTATTTTGTCCCGTGAAGGGCAAAGGCCTCCTATAAAAGGGGTGGCTCATTATTACTCGCTTGGTTAGCCATTCCAGGCGAGATTTCACTTAGTCGGTCTGTATACCTTTAAAACTAATGTATACTATCTAACACTGTTGTCATTGTAACCTATTAACACTATACACTGTAACACTCTTAATTATTTCTAGTTCGTATTAGTCCTAATTCTTTCACTGCGATCTGTCCCTTGACCACTGTTTGCCCGTAATCTTCACAAACATATCCGCCCATCTGAGTCGTGGTCTTCCCTCGTTCCTTCTTCCGATGTGTGGGTCCCACATGGTGGTCACGTGCGTCCATCTTGAGTGCTCCACTCTCGTCACGTGCCCCCCCCCCCACTTCCACTTCGTCATCACGGCACGTTCTGCTGCATCGGATGTGTTGGCCAGTTTTTGTAGACTGTCGGTAGGGAGCTTGTCTTTAAGCGTGACTCCTAATATTTCCCTCTGCATCTTTCTCTGACAAGTTTGGATCGCTGCATATTGCTTCCTAGACAGAGCCCATATCCCGTATAGGATTACTGGTAGGATGCAGGTCTCTAGAGTCTCAAACTTTCTTTTGAGATTGATTGCTTTGTCCAACAATATGAATTTTAAACTCCAGAGCGCCTTCTAAGCCGACGTTATTGTTCTTTTTATCTCTATGTCGGTGTTCTGCTTGAAGGCTACATGTTGTCCTAAGTACTGATATTCAGAGGCGTATTGTAGTTCTGTGTCGTTCAGTTGTACTGAGCAAATACCTAGGCATAAATCCTTAATAAAAATGAACATTCTTTTGTCTCTAGTTTTGAAAGGATTTCAATTGCAATGATCTCAGTTGGCACTTGTCTTTTAAGATTCCCTTGCTTGCCATTTCATTCTTTGTTGGTCCTGAAGTTCTTATGGATAAGGATTTCCACAGCTATCTGTGAAACTCTGGCACAGATCGTAAAAATGTTCTTTCGGGTAATCGAGTAGCTCTTTATGGCAGTCGCTCTTCCAGCAGCGTTCTTACATCTAGAAATTGATATATGTAATTCAGTGCAACTATAAAACATTGCTACAATGAAGACTAGTCGTGAACACGGATAAAGTACACAGTAGTTGCTATCACAAATCAATGAAATGTTGCGAAAACTCTTGAAAGTCATTCTGAATTACTAATATAACTGGCAGTATTATAATTTTGTCTTTTTATAAGTTTTAATTGAACTTCGAGATTTTCATAGAAATACTTTTTCTCTACACCCATTATATCGAAAAGTGTTTTTCATCACACCGTGTCTCGGTTTTCTGGCTATAGCTATATTAATGAGCAGATGAAATCATGTGGATCATGATGTCCCTGAAAATATTTGGTTCATAATAATAATTATTTTAACAGCTCTGTGATATAAATATTCCAGTGAATTTATGAAATTGAACACAAACTTAGCTCTTCGAAAACGGAGCATGTGGCACGATTGCCCAGTTTTCCAAGAATAAAATAAAACAAAATGTGGTAACTTAAATCTTCATAAAGTTTATAAAATATATGATATTTATCTCCAAATTTACAAAGTCGTTCAACCTCAGACGTGCCAAATCCATCCATTTTAAAGATCTCCCAGCATTGCATATACGGAGTCCATCCCTCGGTATAGGGGCGACCGCTTTCTGTTTCAAGCCGTGTAAGTAGTAAGGGGGCTGGAATGGAATGGAATTTAACTGAGGTGGTGGGGTACGGATGGCCCAGCACTGCGACCTATTGAAATCTATTGCGCTAACCCTCGATATGGAATGAGTTGCATGCCACAGATCCCCTACGCGCACCGCCCTAACCACATTACTTCCACAGCCGACAGAATCCATATACCATTCCTGATTCGGCAAATTCCCCCAAGGCCCCCCTGTCGGTCCGAGGCGAAACTCTTCCGCCGAGTAGGTCCGCCTCTGGTGCCATTGCAGAAGCCATCCAACATCGCTGAGCTACATTCCAACAGCTTTGGGAGGCCGCCGGTAGAATGATCTGAAAAACCAGAAACGGGATGATGAGGAAAGGATG
Source organism: Periplaneta americana (assembly GCF_040183065.1). Classification (NCBI taxonomy): domain Eukaryota; kingdom Metazoa; phylum Arthropoda; class Insecta; order Blattodea; family Blattidae; genus Periplaneta; species Periplaneta americana. Next base: position 106,157,693 of record NC_091125.1, on the reverse strand, counting down.
ATGGGGGAGGAAAGGAAGTGGCGAAGATGAGTGCGGTTCCAATCGCCTGATAAAGTTACCTGGTATTCATCCAGGTAAAACCTCATTCAGGCAACTCGTCCTGACGGAAATCGAATCCGGGACCGCTGGGTTCGGAGTTAGAATCGTTAACCCCTCACCACAACTGTGGACAAGTGATAAGGGGAATCCGTTTATTAAATTTTGCTCATACATAATAATTTTTACTGAATAAGTTAAAGGAGAGAATAGGTATGTATAATTCTATATTGTATCTTCCCAAAACCATCACAATGCTGGGTGGGAACCGGTCCCATATACTGGCCGAAATTTCACGAGAAAAATTCTTCCATCATGATGACTTAGATCGGCGCTAATTCTAGGCCACACGGCTATGGGGACAGACTTGTTTCCTTTTGTCTCTTATATTCCTTGTCCAGTGTATAATATTATAAATGTAGTAATTACTTAATACAACTTTAATTTGGTATCTCTTCGAATTTTGTATTTCAGCGTTCTTATAATCCCATATTTAAAGTTGAATTTCTTTTTCAAATTAAGTTGTATCTCGGGATAATACATTTCGACTAAAGTAATTTAAGGTAGACACTACCTGTGTCTGATATTTAACCACCTTCAACTGCGGAATTATCAGCGAGACCCAATATGTGTATATGCTTGTTTAGATGCAGTGTCCGGTCAGAAGTCCGGTCACCCATCTTAAGGTTCTTTTTCCTCAAAGCTAGGAGTTGTTAAATTAGTTTCGGTTCTCCAATAAGGACTTTGGCCTGTCTCATGGCTGGTATAGGCTCCTAGTAAATCTCAATGAGACGACGAATTGCGGCCTATATTCAAGCAGGAGGTGGACATTTTGAACAGTTCTGTTAATGTAAGGAAGTGTAAACAGAATGATTCATAATAATTTCAGTAAATAAGCGTACCAGAGTGCACTATGATCATACTTGTAACTCGTAGTCAGAAACCAAGAATTTCCGAAACATGTTATATTAACATTTTTTTTTCTATACATACGTTGTGGCTGAGGGGTTAGCGAGTCAAACTCCGAACTCAGCGGTCCCAACGGACGAGTTGTGTGGGTGAAATTTTTTCGGGGTTTTTCCTTCACTCCTATGGATGAATATCACGTAACTTTATCAGGCGATTGGAACCCCACTCATCTTCGCCACTTGCTTTCCTCCCACTATCATCCTTTCTCCATCATCCCGTTTATGGTTTTTCAGATCACTCTACAGGCGGCCTCCCGAAACTACTGGCTCTCTCGACCGGCCTCCGTGGAATGTTGCTAAGCGACGTTGGATGGCTTCTGCAACGAGCACCCAAGGCGGACCTACTCGGGGGAGGAGTTTCGCCTCGGACCGACAGGGGGGGACTTGGGGGAAGTTGCAGGAGCAGGAATGGTATGTGGATTTCTGTTGGCTGTAGGGACCTGTCGTTAGAGAGTCATGTGGTTGGGTTGGTGCGCGTAGGGAATCTATGGCACGGAACTCAGTCCATATCGAGGGTTAAGGCAATAGATCTCAACAGGTCGCAGTGCTGGGCCATCCGTGCCCCTCACTTAAATTCTATTCCATTCAATTCCATTCTATACATACGAGGAATTCATACTTGAAGTTTTGCCCACTTTTTTCGTTACATTTTGTATACTGTACCCTGTAAATATAACCTATTTAAAATCTATTTCGAACCAATTATCGAGTAAATCACCCTGTAATGGCTGACAAATAAGAGAATAAACGAAGGTTTGCCGTGAACAACATAAATTATTCCCACCGTATTGCTCGCGGATTGAAGTAGATTTCTCTCTATATCCTGACACAGATACAACCCCGTGGTTTCATACATAATTGACGTGCAAAGTTTGAATGCGTGTTTATAGTATAAAATATTTATCACAATCTACCGACTAATGGTCGTAATATATTTGTGTGCCATTAAAGCTATTTAGTATTGCCTCCCCCTATTTGCAAAAGTTTTTTCTCTGGAAACGACGCTTATTTAATGCGTTTAACACAATAAAATCTCACATTCAACCAAACTGAATAAAAAGAGAGTGTGATTAACTCCAAATTGAACTTTAAATACAGTAATGCTATTATACACTCGACAGTTCTCCATTAATCTATACGGATTGGTATTTTAAACTCCCGGATTAATTCACTTTACTGCGGACATCTGTATAACAATAGACTGACTCAACCGCAGTTCATAAGGTTAACTGAAGATTTACCATGGAAAGAATCGGTTTTCGAAGTCCACTGTCGGCTGTTTGATGAAATGATTATAAATAAAATCGACTATGGAACATTTTTTCCCCGGTAGGTCTATTTGTTTAATGTCACTATTTTCATATCGTCACAGCTCTGCTATCGCCTTGTCATGTCAAATACATTTTGATCTAAACTTTTTTTTTACCTAGATTAAAAAGGTTTCAAAATAAGAAATATACTAAATGAAATCTCTTCTCTTCTCTTCTCTTCTCTTCTCTTCTCTTCTCTTCTCTTCTCTTCTCTTCTCTTCTCTTCTCTTCTCTTCTCTTCTCTTCTCTTCTCTTCTCTTCTCTTCTCTTCTCTTCTCTTCTCTTCTCTCCTCTCCTCTCCTCTCCTCTCCTCTCCTCTCCTCTCCTCTCCTCTCCTCTCCTCTCCTCTCCTCTCCTCTCCTCTCCTCTCCTCTCCTCTCCTCTCCTCTCCTCTCCTCTCCTCTCCTCTCCTCTCCTCTCCTCTCCTCTCCTCTCCTCTCCTCTCCTCTCCTCTCCTCTCCTCTCCTCTCCTCTCCTCTCCTCTCCTCTCCTCTCCTCTTTATGCTCTCTTTTATCCTCTGCACTCTTATTTTTTCTCAAATTTTCTCTCCTCTTCATTCTCCTCTCTTCTCGTTCTTTCTCCTCTCTTCTCATTTTACCTTATTTCGCAACATTTACTATCTTACCCTTGACTTGTCTGACATTAACATTGACTCAAGCCACCGGCGTAACTCAGGCGGTAGGCACATTTTCCCGCTGATCTGGAGCTACACTCGGCTGATTAACGTTGTCTTTTTTATAGACGTTTTCCCCAACCGAAAGTCTAATGCCAGTAGATCACACTGCGAATATCCGGCCTCATTTCGGCATTGTACTATCACCAATGACGTCGACGCTAAATCATCTAGTAGTTGATACAGCGTAGAATAAATGACTAAAATAAAATTAACTCCTTTCAGTTCTTCTTATTTCACCTTATCTTATCTGAGATTGTTCTATTTTACCTTATTTCACCTTATCTTATGTACATTACCTTACATTATCTTATATCAACTAACCCCATCTGTTTTATCTTGCCTTATCTTTGTCCTACCTACTTTACTTTTCCTTGTTGCATCACATCTTATCTTACCTAATTCACTTTACCTTATCTTATCTAACCCTACTACTTTACCCTACCTTATGTCACTTTACCTACCTAATTTATCTTACCTTATCTTTTTATTCTATTTAATTTACCTTAACGAATCGTTACCTTACCTCATCTCTTATCTTACCTACTTTACTTTATTGTATCTTACTTTATCCTATCCACTTTATCTTACCTTATCTCACCTCATCTGGTCAAGACACCGTGTCAGTGAACTATACCCAATAAACATTACTGAATCGGAGAGTGGCAATTACGCGCAAGCCGAAATTTTACCTGCCAGAAACTCATCAACAGCGCGCAGCGGTCAGTTTGGATATCAGTGGGTATATATCAACTGCGCGCAGAGGTCAGTTCTTGCATTTTCCTACCATTTTTCAGAGACTTAGGGTAATTTATTTTATGAATAGATATGGTTAAAAATGTCATCGTTATTTTATTTTATTTTTATTTTTCCTTTCTCTGTTCTTGTTATTCTCAACTAAAATGTATTTATTTATGTACAATAAAGTTGACTGCATTATAAAAAAATGCCATCCAGAACTTTAAAATAGTAGTACTCGAACTGGGTACTTGTCAAGGATTTAAAATGGTAATATCTGAAACAGAGTACTTGTCAAGAAATTATTTCTTATTATAATAATAAGACATGCTTTTAAAAAAATATAATCGGCTAATATTTCCTTGTCTGTATTAAGAAATTAATTGTTATAAGCCTATATATTTTCTGAGCTTTTCATACGTAGAATTAGCTTTGGCACTGTCGCTATCATTAATTTTGATGTATGTGCTATGTGTGTGTGTGTGTGTTTGTGGATAATGGCATCAACAGAAGTATATAGCCTATGTGTGGATGTGCACTGTTAAAATTCAGGCCGAAAGCCCTATGAAAAGTCTCACAAACATTTGTGGTTATTTCTGATGTTATTGTATGTGAAGCCCAAATTTCGGGAGAAAATGTTGCATCTATCTATGAAATTAGAAGTTAAGTAATCAGCAAAGTTAGTTACAGTTGGATTTGTGGGAATTATACTCATTAAATTCTCAGCAAAAGCATCACCTACTTGCTGGGGACAAAGAAACGTTAGGCCGAATACCCGGTGCAACCATCTGATAATTTCACTATTAATGTCATATTTGTGACTCACTTCATTAGAAAACAGTATAAGTGTTTCTGTGTCATTTAGATAGATTCGAGACTTACATGCATTAATGGTGCATCTCTACGCCACTCCATGTTGTGTTTTTAGAAATTTGGATCCACCTACAACTACCAGACACTGTCCTCTTTCACGCTTAATATGCTGCAGTTCACCGTGAAGATTCATTTCAAAACTATCAGTAACATACACGTACAACGTGGAGTGCTCTGTCTTTCCGTTAAACACGCCGATTTATGTGCTTGGAACAACCGACTAACGCGATCAGTGTTACCACCCTTTACATTTCTTACGTGCCAAGAACATTACATTATATTACTTTGTTTGTTATTGTTATATTAACATTATATTTTGAAAAAAAAATATATATATATATGTAAAAATTGCTAGGGTGCACTGACGCGCGCAGTTGATGTGTTTGCAATGTGGGACAAGGGACATTCTTGTCTTATTCCATGGTTTATGGTAAAAAATTATGTTTTACTATTTAATGACGCTTAACCATAATTAGTAACATTAAATACAGACGTTTGAGATGGGCAGGGCATGTAGCACGTATGGGCGAATCCAGAAATGCATATAGAGTGTTAGTTGGAAGACCGGAGGGAAAAATACCTTTGGGGAGGCCGAGACGTAGATGGGAGTATAATATTAAAATGGATTTGAGGGAGGTGGGATATGATGATAGAGACTGGATTAATCTTTCACAGAATAGGGACCGATGTCGGGCTTATGTGAGGGCGGCAATGAATCTTCGAGTTCCTTAAAAGTCATTTGTAAGTAATTATTTAATGACGCTCGCAACTGCCGAGGTTATATCAGCGTCGCCGGTGTGCCGGAATTCTGTCCCACAGGAGTTCTTTTAAATGTCAGTAAATCTACTGACATGAGCTTGTCGCATTTAAGCTCACTTAAATGCCATCGACCTCAGCCGGGATCGAACCCGCAACCTCGGACACAGAAGGCCAGCACTATACCGACTACGCCACCAGGCCGACTGGTTTATGGTTCTGTATTCTGAAATAGCATCGTTGAATTATTATGTTATTATTTTAATTACGTAATTTAAATGACTTCACATTATTTTGTCCTACTGTACTTTATCTACTTTACCATAATATACTCGTAACTTACATATTAACTTATTTGTTAGGTATAGGTTAGACTTAGATAGGCGACAGTGGCTTAAATACTGCGAGTTCCTGCAACAAATAAAATTGTTAAAAGTTTTTCGCTTTACTTTGTCAGCGTAATTTTTGTATTCAGCTTGACCTTACCAAGCTCTGAGTATTTTATTATGTAGGCCTACAGAATAATATCAAGAAGTGCAGCTCAGATCACAAAAGGGCAGAAGAAAGTTAGAATTTAGTCGTAGAAACATCATTACAGATAAGCGATAACTCCGATCTGCGTGACTTTATGTCTGTGAGTTGTCCCTGATACTTCGTTAGTTGTGCAGGTAGAGACTTAAAGAACTTTCCTTTCTTGGAAATTACTTCAGCGTGTTGATGTCGGGACGAACTGAAAGTAGGAACTTCAAGTTCGACGATAAGGAAAAATTGGCTACGAAACTTTTAGTAGTAGGACAGAACAATGTAGACCTTACATTTTATATTATTTGTTCCGGCATGTATAGTTGTCTTTGTCTTTTCTCGCCTCTTGTTAATTTTGTTCGTATCGCTAACCTTCTTGTTAATCAGTAGTTACACTTTCTTCCATGTTGCTTACATAATTGCCGTTTTGTTCTTTTATTTTCTTCTCTAATAAATATGTAGATACGCCATGAGTCGAATGCTAGTGTGCTGGAACTGAAGTCTCAAAGAAGCTCGTTAATCATCTGTATCAAAATTTCATATATTAGGCCTATGTTACCGATTAATGAATTATCTTAATTTCTGACTTTGTTCGTTATTTTAGTTCTTATTAAAAGTTTTACAACTAAAACTAATTACTAATATTGGGATAGTTATTTATTACATCTTATAAAAGACCGTTGTTTAAAACTTTCTCGATTCATTTGAAACAGTTGTCGATAAATAATTACTCATTTAAAATAAAACTAAGTAATGATTGAATTTTCACTTTTAAATCTAATTAAATCTGATAATATAAAGCTAGATTATGTAGAGTCGATAACGGATCTTTTAAATACGTAGAAAGCATATAAGAAGTTAATAATTACTGTTTTTCTACTTTAAAATCCTAAGACTGGTTCAAAATATAAAGTTCTGCATGATATCATCTTGAGTATTTTGAAATGCCGCAAGATTTTTCATCCATCAATTTTGTACTTCAACTAATTCATGTTAAAGTCATAATTTTCTACTCATGAACTTCATACATAGAACTTAATCTAGTTGCTTCTGTAATCTTGAGAAATTCACATTTCTATTTCCAAGACTCCCATGGTCATTCAGTATTTTGTGAACTGGTGCCTTTTTAAAAATACATAGGCCTATATATTATATATTTTACTTCTTCAGCAGCATCTTCCTTCTCCATGGTAAATAAATTCACGAACCTTAATAATAGTTGCTGGTTGTAACGCCTGCTACTACAGATTTTCCGCTCAACAGTACTAGCGGAGAAGTTGCCTATGTAGCACGGCGATTTAGGAGCTTTGTCATCGTCTCATCGTTCTTCCCACCACTTCAGTAACTACGAGTACAGTATATAAGTGATCCGGTCGTGTTATTAATTGAACCGACCGAAGACTGCAAATGTGTGCTGTGCGGGCAAAGATGTAGGAAATATCATATCATAACGTGTGCCAAGAGAGTTAAATCAATAATAGACTATGGCAAAGACTAAACTTGGACATTAATGCTCAACTCGAGCGCATTTTTCTCATTATTATTAATACCGCTCGTGTCATTGAATGTAGAGCTGATGCAAAAAAAAAAAAAAAGGTCACGGTACGGTAGCATAATATGTGACTTAGTTATTAGGGAGCGAAACATACGAATTGCATTAGAAAGTTAATACTTAATTTTCTATGGGAAGGAATTTTTATATAACTGGCTTTTTTTTTTCTTACTTCGATATTTTTCTAATAAATGTAAATATATCCGCTTTTACAACACATAAAAGTCTTACATATTTATATTAATACATCCACCTTTCATAACAGATGTCCATATAGGTCCGGAAAACAATAAAAAAAAATTCATTTATGGAATAGAGAGGAAAATCAATACAATAGGTAGCAATCATAGTTCAATATATTATATGCATAGATATAAATAATTTATTCTCATATATATATATATATATATATATATATATATATATATACTTACAAATGTCTTTTAAGGAGCCCGGAGGTTCATTACCGCCCTCAAATAAGTCCCCCATCGGTCTCTATCCTGAGCAAGATCAATCCAGTCTCTACCATCATATCCAACCTCCCTCAAATCCAGTGGGTTATATTACGATGCTTAGGTTATTTAGCGTCTGAATGAGATGAAAGTGATAACGCCAGTGAAATGAGTACGGGGTCCAGCACCGAAAGTTACATAGCATTTGCTCATATTGGGTTGAGAGAAAACCCCGGAAAACCTCAAACTAGTATCGAATCGGGAATCGAACCCGGGCCACCTGGTTTCGCGGCCAGACGCGCTAATCGTTACTCCGCAGGTGTGGACCCTCAAATCCATTTTAATATTATCCTCCCAACTACGTCTTGGCCTCCCCAAATGTCTTAATGTGTATATACACGAGGGCCACTTACTAAATCATGGCAACTATTTTTTTCCGCGCAATCCAGGACCGCAATCCACATTTTTTGATATGCAACATTTACATTAGGATGTACAGTACTTATCGTTAGCTTCCGCCTATTTAGTTGCAGTACTAAGACTGCAATTCGTTCCGATACTCCCACTATTTCATAAACCAGTTGTTTCGAATTCCTGTGGATTAGAAAACTCACTCCTTTCTGTCCTTTCGTTTGACTCGTGTAGCTGAGTAGGTTGCCATTTTATTGTTCTGTTATCGACTCTCCCATTCTTCTCACTTCACTTAGGCGGATTACATCGAATCTGGTGTCTCCTAAAGCATAATCTAGTTCTTCTTCTTTTTCTACGGTACTTAGAGTTGTCACGTTTAAGGTAGCTATTATTAGTTCTTCGTTTCTTTCCTCCTTTTTGGGAGAATTGTGGGTCTCTATTGGGCTCACTGTGTTTTGGAATTGGGGTAAGGTATTCCAGTTTACCCATTGGATGTTTATAATCAGTTTCTCGTATTTTGCTTTCACATTGTTTCCTCTATCTCTTTCTTCCTAAGCTATTTTACTCAGTTTTCATTGGATTTCTCTCTCTTGTCCGGTCATATCATCTTGATCTTGTTTTTCGTGATGGTTATTTTGTCGTTTAGGATCTTCAGTGGGACTCTAACCACTACTCTTTCCAGTTTGTCTTCACCAATATAAATTATTTTCGGCCTAAAGACTTTGTATTCTATTTTGTTTAGAACGTTTTTGACTTTTGCTGTCAGTTCGTCTTTGTTATCTGCTTCAAGAGCCTTTCTTTTTATTATGATGATGTTCTGCCTTTCCCTTTTTGTCTCCGTTCTTCCGCCTCTTCAAGTGCTTTCAGCTTGGTTTCGGATTCTTTTAATGTCTCTCCTATACTTTTTTATAGGTTGGCTATTCTCTCGTCGAGGTTGTTGCATTTCTCTTCTATTTTCTTGTCAAACCCTGTGATTACCTCCTTTAGAAAAGAAATTAAGTTTACAGTAATTGCAAGTAATGTGTTAAGTGTTACGTATGTACAGTAATTTGATCGGGACATATCTGATGAGTAGGGCCGGGACATCGGTAGGCCTATATTTGTATTAGTCTGAGGTGAACATACGACGCTGGCTGGAATGTAGTCGACGTCTTTTAAGTACAGGCAGCGGAAGCGAATTTGACGCACCTAAGCAAGCACATTCCTTGTTTTGTATACGATTATTGCGTATTACAAAATCAAGACAATACAATTATTGTATAACTAGCTGCGCCCGTGCGCTCCGCTGCACCCGTTAGAAATAAATATAAAGTAATTACATAATTAAAATAGGATGTTTGATCCAGGGAACATTCGTTTTTGATAGAAGGATAAATCGTTTAATATGTTACTTAATTTAAATTGTATTTAAATAATTAAAATGCGATCATTTTGGTCCAGAGAGCACACATTTGGTGCAATGACAATTCCTTTGACTTGTTTCTTAATTGTTATTACATGCAACCATAGTTTAATGAAGATTGACATATCATTTAGTTTTAATGTGTATACTTCATATTATTTGCTATATGTTTCCATTGAATTATGGTAATAACTTAATTTTAACCCTTGTTTTCTACGTATTCAGTAAATGGCGCTTGGCCCACAATGATTCTGAACCTTTCAAATAACTTAAATAGTGATACAGCATAAACAGTGATATGTAATTATATTTCTTTCTTTCGAAAATGTAAGAATTCACGATCTCCTATGTACCATTGCCATGGAATGAATAAATGTGTTTTTTCTTCCTACTCAAAAATTTTATATTTTGCACATAGGAGTTACTGCAGGAACAACAACGCTATAATCTGAGGCGGCGGTGAAAATGTATTGTATTGTTATTTTAAAAGTCTTGTATATCCTTAAATTTCACTCAGAAGTTACTGTAATAACATTATGGAATTATGTCCATCTAGAGAAACTACACTTTCCAAAGGTGAAATACTAATTAAAAAATTAATTAGCTTTCGATATTACTTCATACAAACACAGAAACATTCTCTGTAGGCTATGTTTAATAGCTTTCGGTTGTTGTTGTCCAAGGCCCCTTATAGACGAAGTCATTTGTTTTTATTTCAATACAGCGCCTTAGATGGCGTTGTTATTGTAATTTTAAAACTCATTTATCTCATTAAATATCAGTCCTATCAAAATTTTGTATAGAATAAAACTTATCGGAAATCATTTTTCAAGAAACTTTTGTTATGTAACATTTTTCATGAAAATTAATAATAGGGAGATATTTCGATTTATTTAATTCAGGCCCCCTTATAACCCCCCTTTTAAATAAAGTATTTTGAATGCCGTATAGCCTAAAGTCTAAGTTACAACGAACTTAATTCATATTCCAATTTTCATATAAATCGGTTCAATCATTATCGCGTGAAAAGGTAACAAACATCCAGACAGACAGACAAACAAAAATTTCAAAAAAAACGATTTTCGGTTTCAGGATGGTTAATTATACATGTTAACACCCAATTATTTTTGGAAAATCGAAAATTATCAGAAACATTTTGGCTACAGATTTATTATTAGTCTAGATAAGGACTAATATCGGGAAGGTCTAAAATGCTGGTGAGGTTGATAAATCATACTTAAATTGTCACAAATGTGGTAAAACATAAGTCTGAAAAGATATTTTTTTTTATTTAGAGTTTTGCTTTACAGTTTTAGAAAGCCGAAAACGTATATGCCGTACAATTTTGCTTTCTCTATATTTAACACTTACATTAATTTCTTTATTACATCTAATCCGTACCTTACTTTTCATGCATGTTGTTCGCTTAGTTTCGGTTCCTGCTGCAATAAACAACATTCATTTTCAAAGTTTCAAATGAAAATGACCGCCGAGTGTCGGATAGTATAACCTTGTATGCGAAAAAAACTGCGTTGAACATTGGCTGAAACCAAGGGCGCATATGTAATATATTTCATATTATCAATTTCGTTTCTACATCACACAGTAATAAAAAAAAGGTGGTTTCAATTCATTATACAAAATTGCAAACGTTTTGTCAGGTGACAAGTGCGATTGTTATAAAATTGATATAGAAATGAAATTGATGATGTGAAATATTTTACATATGCGCCCTTGGTTTCAGCCAATGTTGAACGCAGTTTTTCCGCATACAAGGTTATACTATCCGACACTCGGCGGTCATTTTCATTTGAAACTTTGAAAATGAATGTTGTTTATTGCAGCAGGAACCGAAACTAACTGAACAACATGCAAGAAAAGTAAGGTACGGAATAGGTGTGATAAATAAATTAATGTAACAGTTAAATATAGGGAAAGCAAAATAGTACGCCATATAAGTTTTCGGCATTCTAAAACTGTAATGCAAAACTCTAAATATAAAGAAAAATACATCTTTTTCAGACTTACGCTTTACCACTTTGTGACAATTTAAGTAAGATTTCCAACAAAATTCTCAACCTCACCAGCATTTTAGACCTTTCCGATGTTAATCCTTATTATACAATAATTGTATTGTCTTGGTTTTATAAACGCAATAATCGTACACAAAACACGGAACGTGCTTGCTTACGCATGTGTCAAATTCGCTTCCGCTGCCTGTACTTGGAACGCCGACTACATTCTGACCGGCGTCTTATGTTCACCTCAGACTAATATAAATATACCGATGTCACGGCCCTACTGATGAGACGTTTTTGTTTACATTCTAGTCGCAAGTCCTGCGGAGTGGTTGAGTTCAGTTACACTCACCCCCACTGCGGATCAATGACCTCAAGGAGCATTTAGCATTGCAAAACTTTACATTTCGTATCCTGAAAACTATTGGACGTATCAAACATGTTATTCGACAAAATTTGTCCGCATTGATTTGATCTATTACCTCTGTGAATTAATGTAATGGACTCCCTTTCACTCTGTGTAGTCCAATACATATTTTATATTCAATGCATTTCGCGCTATGATATATTGAGAGTTCCAGAGTTAGGGTTAGCGAGTGATACAATAATTGTTTGTAACAGATTGTTATACAGTAAAACCTCTCTAAAATGAAACGCAATCGTTCCAGATTTTTTCCGTTTCCACAGGTTTTCGTTTTACAAAGGGTTGAGTTTCGGCAAAACTAAGAATAGACTACTGCAATATGCTCACTGTAGGAAGAACACAATGAAGAAATAATTTGAAATAAAAGTTACTACAACACATGTAAAGTGAATTTTATTTTCATAATTATTAACTTACGTAATTTAAGCCTCTCTCTCTCCCTCTCTCTGCGCCCTAGTTTCTTGGCCGCCACATTTCTTTTAAAGTGCATTGCCGCGACTTTTCTTGAAGGGGACGTTGTAGGATTTTCTTCGCGTCCTGCATCAATTCAGAGTGTAAATTGCGCCCTGATCCATCGGTTTGTAACTGAAGTTGTGTTTGATGGAAAAATAGATTAACTTCACAAATTAATCCTTGGATGGCCGGTAACATTGCCTAAAAACAGTATGATCTTACGACCTTGACGCTTCATTGCTCCATTAAAATGATGAAGCCACTCTTCCGTGATAGAACTGGTCATCTAGGCTTTTTTTTATTAAATTGCACAATTTTACTTTATTTGCAGTGTTATTTGACAAAGTATTGATATATTAACAGAATAAATAAACGCAAATGTGAAACTAAATTGACACTACACTACAATTATTCACAGTTTTATTCTACTCGCATTGCCCTTTATCACTGTATTGCCTTGTTAACACAAAACTGAGAATAAATGAAAGAAAATACAAGAGGGTTGGAAGAAGTAACTGTACAGGAGGTCAGTAACCTGCCCGGGTTCTTGACAATAAGCACAGAATAGTGACGTTGTTAGAGAAGCTTCACCCCAACGCCTGACAAAGAATAGCGAAAGTATTCCAGATCATTGCATGTACAGTCACATAAAAAATTGTCATGCTTCGTACAATATTATCGAAAAATTAAAAATGATTTGAAACAATTTAACAACAGTTACGCTTAAAATTATCCGTTTTAGTCAGATTCTCTACCTAAATGGTGCCCAAAAATGATTCCGTTTTCGAATTAGGTAGTTTTCCGTTTTAAAGTATTATTTTTCATAGGAAATCATTTAGTTCTCAAATTTATTTTTCGTTCGTGCAGGTTTCCTTTTTATAGAGGATACGTTTTAGCAAGGTTCTCCTGTACCTAAGGAACAAAATTTATCAAGCACTTCCATTCGTAAAGGCATTAGGCACAGCACAGTCGTGCATTTCGCTGGAACGACAATTCAGTGCACAGGAATGGCACCGTGTAATCCAGGAGTTTATCGACGACAGAGCTGAAGCCCGAATATTGGATGGGCTTATGTTGACACGACGCGGACAGATGGATTTAGGGAGTAATAAAAACAGGCAGGACGCCTTCACCTCGAGATTTCAAATTAAATGGTGGAGGGTTGACATCCGGAGGGTGGTCAGTTGACACGAGACCCGCACGGACTAGCAGCCCATCGATGGATGAACTCCGCTGTTCCAGTCCATTAGAGACGAACCATTTTCTCCGGTCGTTCAGCCACGGTGGGGTTTCCCATTGGCAATATCAATGTTTCATGGCGACGTTATCGACAGGCCTTGCTCGGTGATCGTGCAACATTACTGTGAATTAGAGGAAGTGACATTTCGGAGCGCAAGTTGGTAGCAGCATAAATTTTTAGTGTACAAAGCTGTTGTGAGGTAGGCTTTATTCTTCTACTACTTCAAAATTATCGTGTAATTTAGGTAAAATTGGTTCCACCGTTGCTGTCACGTTATCTCACTAGACTGAATATGAATAGCCTGTGAGTTTTTATAATTGCAATTTTTTTTAGATAGATAGATGGATTTATTGAGTAATATTTTACAGACAGATTTTTATATTATCATAGTTTTCTCTAAAATCCAATGCACGGGTCTTCTGGCCGTACGTGCTTTGTACCTAAAACACGTCCTACTTTGTAGGTTTCACCCCCCCCCCCCCAACCTATGATTATATCCACTACTCTCTAAAAGAACACACATATTAAAATGAAATGGCACACAAAACACATCCTCAGTTCGTGTCACAAACTTCAACAGCTGAAGTTCTGATCTTTCTCGCCTTCAAGAGGAACAAGCCAATCTTTTGTTCGTATTTTCTATTCCCCATGAGGTCAAGGCATGAAAGCGAACTCCTATTCTGACTTAGAATCGAGGGTGGTAGATATTTTCTCCGTACATGTTCCAATTCGACACTGTAATAAAATATGTTTATAGGAGTCCTTTTCTCTGTAAATCTGACAAAGGCGCTCTCCTTCTTCGTTGACAATTTTATTACCCTTCCATGCCCCAAATCTTAGCCACACTAAACCTGCTCTGCTGTCTTTAATTACAATTAGTAAATACAGTTAAATTTGGTTGTGACAACCATAGTTAGTGCGATACCTTGGCTGCAGCGATAGTCATTAAGAAGTTCGGTTTTTGTGTATGTCAAACAAATGTGATTTTTTTAAAACGACAAAATTTCTAATGATCAACTCGTTTATAGTGTTATTTAGCAACATTGTAAATTCTTAAAAAAAAGTTAATGATTTACTTTGTCAAACGGAGACAATAGTTGAGGGAATTTCGCAGGTACCCTGTCATGTCATAAGTAGAGCCCGAAATTTTAGGTGCTAGAAGTTAAGAATGACACTGAGTGTAGATGAATAGAAGTGGTGCCCGTGAGGAGAGCTTTAAGCTTGGTTCACAAGACTCCGATATGTAATGATTAGGGAACGGAATTTGGAGCAGTAAAAGCTAGTATTGGCATCTACACAGTCATTTGTTTACAACCCTTTATACCAAGTCCTCCCCTCCATAACATACTCGCAGCTCTCTGCACGTCAACAGCAGGTGAACGGGACAGTTGTCGCATAAGAACTTCAACATGCAGGTTTGCAGTTCAGAGTATGAAGTGCAGGTACAATGCCGCAAGTGAAACCAACTAACAATACAAAATTTAAAGACTAGCCTATATTTGTAAAAGCTCCAGATCGAGTATCAAAATTCAGGAAACAATTCCCTAAATTGTCGCTCCCCCCATTTCCAGTTCTTAAGAGCTGGGGGTCATGGTTAGAAGCTTGCAATTATTACGCACATCACCTCCAATCTGTGAAGAAAGTGGTCCAGTCTTTCAATCCCGATGACGCGGCTGCGATTCAAATACGCCAGGAACTGCTAAAGGATAGAACAATCGAGAAAGAAGTCGTGGATATTAAGTAAATTTTTTTTATATTTACCGGATGCCATTATTCGATTAGAAAAGTCAGGAGTAGAACTAGTTGAGCAAATAAATATTATGAGGACTATTGTAAATAAACTGAGTGCAGTAGAAGGTGAAGTAGGAAAACGTGTTGGTGAAAAAATGAACAGGGTTTGATTAAAAATGATGGATACGATATTCTTAGTCGGATTTCAGATGTACTAATAAAGACGTGTCCCAATGACGTCATTCAACATGATATGTACAATTGATTACAACAAGGCACAGTAGGAATAATTGTTTCATCAACAAAACATAGCATTAATTGAAAATGCCATTTCGTTTGGTTCTATATTTTGTTCAGCTTTTAATGATACTACATTAGGCTATGTTGTAAACATTGTAGTATATTGCATATATTGTAAATTCTGTAGTATACGTTGTATACATATTATCATATTTAATAATATTGTAAATAAAAGTTTTAATTTAACACGCTCCTGACAGAAAAAAACATACATATTCAGAGGCGAGTTCCATACAGAAGACAACTGTCTATCAGCCATCAATGTTTCCACTGACACGCGAGGACGCAGATTGATATTTAATTATGTATATTTGTAATGTTGTTTATTGGTGTCTTATGCGTTGCCAAGAAAAACACATGTAGTTCAAAATGAAATGCAGATTATGTACATTATGTAGGCCACTATATATCATTAAACTATAACATTTGTTTATTCTGCAATACGTTTACAGCACGTTGCGTGTAAGTTTGTATGAAGTGGACTGTACTCGTCCATGCTCTGTGACACAGCTCGCTTGACAGTCACTGAGCTACAAATATCTATACTACGTTTCACCATTTTTTATAATACTCCAAATCCCTTTCCCTGGTAATGATAAACAACAGAGTAAGAAGGACTGAGCAATGGATCTTGTAAACCGTGCTCTAGTTTGTAAGTGGTGGTTAAGAGAATTAGAAACCTTTAGCGGTACCGAAGGGAAAATACTGAATGATATCTCAAAGAAGTAGGGACATGGCTTTTATATTTATAAACTATAGCGAGGAACAATATTAACTTTTAGCACCTAAAATTCCGGGCTCTAGTCATAAGCAACCAATAACGTTTTCAGTTAGTGACAAAAGCATTTTGCGGGTTAAGAAATGGAATTCCAAAAAAGGTAGTTGGAGTATGGGGTAGACCAAACTTTCTTCAATCGTGTCACAACTCATTACAAATATTACTAGTTCAAGTTTGTACCGTACTGTAGTTCAGATATTTAGTTCAGACTGTAACTTCACACATTCAGTTTGAAAACATGTGTTACATGCAGGACAATGGAGCAAGGTGCCTAAAAAAGAAAAGTTGTAAGCATGAAATATAAAATTAATGCTATAAAACAGACAGTAGTAAACACAAAGCTAATGTAAGCGGTGAATTTGCTTTGTTTAAGGAAGAAATGACAATGATTATGCATTATTTTGTAAAACTGAAACTGGAATAAATTACAGAATTTGCAACCACGTTAAATTGTGAGTATTATGTTGTAATTAATGTACATTATAGTATTCATTTATTCACACTGTTCTACCCAAGGGCAGGTCTTTCACTGCAAACCCAGCATTCTTCAGTCTTTCCCATTTTGTGTCTTCCTCTTTGTCTCCGCATATGATCCTTATATTTTAATGTCGTCTGTCATCTAATATCTTCTTCTGCCACGAACTCTTCTCCCGTTCACCATTCCTTCCAGTGCAGCCTTCAGAAGGCAGTTTCTTCTCAACCAGTGACACACCCAATTCCTTTTCCTCTTTCTGATCAGTTTCAGCATCATTCTTTCTTCATCCACTTTTTCCAACACATCTTTGTTTCTTACTCCGTCCATTTCACACGCTCTATCCTTCTCCATATCCACATTTCAAATGCTTCTATTCGCTTCTCTTCATTTCGTCGTAAAGTCCATGTTTCTGCCCCATACAATGCTACACTCCATACAAAGCATTTCACTAGTCTCTTCCTTAGTTCTTTCTCCAGAGGTTCGCAGAAGATGTTTCTTTTTCTATTAAAAGCTTCCTTTGCCATTGTTATTCTCCTTTTGACTTCTTGGCAGCAGCTCATGTTACTGCTTATAGCACAATCCAATTATTTGAAGCTGTCCACTTTTTCCATTACATTTCGAATTTGGAAGTTTACCTTATTTATTTTTCTCCAGATAATCATGGCATTCGTCTTGAATCTGTCTTCATATTCCTTAATATCGTCTCCTCTTCTGCCTACAACGTCATATCATCAGAAAATCTTATGTACTTAGTTATTCTTCCTCCTACTATTACCCCTCCCATGTTCTGGGCCCCTTGGAATCTTTAAAGATGTGAACGAGAGAATGGTGTGCGGAAAGGAAAAGAAACTCTCTATATTTCCGAGAAATACTGTAAATATCGCATGATGAGTCTTTCCACCGTGAATGTTTCCGGGCGTAAACTATCATTTTATTATATTTCATAGATCTTACATTAGCAATGAAGCTTTAAGATGTGTAACAAGTCAAAATTTTACAAGATTACAGTTACAATTTTTACAATATTGTGAATTTTATTAGTAACAACAATGTAATTTATTCGTCACAACAATACTTCCTTTCTACAATTCACCTTAAACGCTCTCGTCAACAATAGAATTTTCACTCAACACAGTATTCGTTATAGCACTCCACTGACGGCAATGACAATTTACTTGGACTATTACGAACAACAATGAACTGTTAATCTTAACTAATATTTACAAAGCACTATTTACAAATCGGAACTATCAGTTCTCAGTTCACAGTTCTCTTCTAGCTCAGTCACTCGAGTTCACAGAATCTCGAACCACAGACCTTCAGAGACAGTTCACTGTACTCGAACTCAGGTCCCTCCAACTGCGGTCCACTGCACTCGAACTCAGGTCCCTCCAACTGCGGTCCACTGCACTCGAACTCAGGCCTTCGGATGCTGATACAGTTGCGGACGCACACTCAAGTCGAACTCCGGTACACAAGTTGGCTTGCTTGCTCTGGCTTACTCACTGACTGGCTGACTAATCAAATGAAAAACTGCTGTCGTTCCTTCGCGACCGTAATTTATAACCACAGCGACGTAGCCTCGAAAGTTCGAATTCGCGAGTCTTCCACTTCGACGGATTTCTCGGCCTCTCTAGGCAAGCAGAGGATGCGCGCGCAAACTCCCTCTCCACTCTCTCGCCGCGTAGGCCCTTTCCCCTTACTTTTCTCCGCCGCGCGCCGTCCCCGCGCGATCTGCTTTCTTGCGGGACGCTGGTCGTGAGTTCGAATCTCACGTCGCTGTCACAATATTTTACAGTTTTTACAATTTTACAATTTTGCAATTTTATACAATTTTTACAATATT
This sequence comes from Periplaneta americana, assembly GCF_040183065.1. NCBI lineage: Eukaryota > Metazoa > Arthropoda > Insecta > Blattodea > Blattidae > Periplaneta > Periplaneta americana. The sequence continues at coordinate 106,138,734 of NC_091125.1, read as the reverse complement.
TTGGCGAGATGTAGTGAGATGAGATGAGGCCCGAGGATTCGCCAAAAGATTACCTGGCCTTATGATTGGGGAAAATCTCGGAAAAAAACCCAACCAGATAATCAGATCAAACGGGATGAAATGAAGTGAGGCCGAGGACTCGCCATAGACCATCCGGCTTCAGTCCCACGGCTGGGGAAAACCTCGGAAGAAACCAATCAATGAGACCAAACGGGGGATCCAACCCAAACCCGAACGCAGCTCCGGATCAGCATCTCCCAATTTGGATATCCGGACATCATGACGTAACTCAACACAAATTTGTAAAATGGAAATCCAAATATAATAACCGTAATATGGTAATTTGATATTATTTCTGTTTTGTGAGTATCAACATGGCGAAAAATGTACTATTTTTTTGTGCAGTGGTAGTTCCTTAACTTTGCCGTTATTTGCCCCGACTATACGAGTGTGCTCACATGACGAGAAATAGGATATGTATTTACATATAAATCCCAGCTCTCCTTATGCCCCAGTTGAATAATGTCTAGAAGCTGCCCTTTCTTGTTTCCAATGCTCGTTATAACTATGTACGGCTGACATAAATATTTTTATATGATAATGAAACACATTTTTCATGTTTTATATTTCCGAAAGAAAAGTGCAGTGTCTAGTTTCAAGGAGCGTATATATATCGAACCTCGGCGTATTCGTACATGGAATACGCATTTCGAGCCTTGTTGCCTCTATATCTCCGTCTCTCTCCCTGTCCTGTGTCGACTCGCGGAATGAAGATTTAGTTCCAGACTAATTCGTACTGGAGCAACGTTCGGGACTTCTCCAATGTTCCTTGAGGTGTCAGCACACTCTACACAGGTCTCGGAACAACAAGAGCACAAATTAACCTCAAAACTTCTCGATGACCCAGGAATGTGTACGGGGGACCGAGTTACTGTAATTAGATTCTTAGAATTGGACAGTACTTTTCCGCAGAGGATCGTGTGACGTCAACAAATGGAGACCTAATTCGCAATTCTAGAATTTTGTCCCAGAACACGTAAATTGAGGTCAGCACGACTGGTCTTCTCGTATTACGTTGCTTAGTTTATCCACTTTATTTTAATATGATTTACGTAACGTTCTAAAATTCTAAATCAAAGAGAAAACAATTGTGGATTATTCAGAAGTGGTATGAATTGGATCTATTTGACTGCTGATAAAAAGTGACAGGGAATTTATAAATTCCCTGTAAGTGCTTAAAACATTAATGCTTTTAGTTAGACGTAATTGTGATATTTAGATTTTTAAGGAACTGGTTCCCGTTTAAACGGATTGTGAATATGATTCAGAGCGAAATGAATTTAAAACAATTTAACATATATATTGAGATATTTATTATTTTTTCTTAATTTCTTTATTGAATAAATACCACATATCTGTACAAGTGTTTACAATGTTCGAATTGAATGGGGGAAGTCGGGAAATTTCTCATTCTAGATTTTTTTCCCTACTTCTAAATTCTTGTGTTCATTTCCAACCTGAGAAAGAAAATCCCCCTCTCTAAATATGTGTTTTAATATTATTAGTATCACACCGACCTATATAGCTATATTTTTTTCTGAAATTACATTTCCGAAAACTTACTTTTATTTTCTTCCCAGCGGTCAAAACATTTTAGGCCTAATCTCTATTATGTATTTGCTGTAGTGATCTTTTCTAAATGTTGTTTGTAAATATAATCTCGATTTCGACTTTAAAAAAATCCTACAATATCTATGGTGTGCGGTAAAGGGGGCGTGAGTCATAAATTGCAAGTTTTCAGTGAAGTAAAAGCAAGGTTTGAAATGAGAACCAATATCGTTAAGATTGGCTGGAAATCTGACGCTCTATATCAGTATGGAAGAGGATAGAAGTATGTCCTTTATACCATCTGAAGTAAATTGTTTGTATTCACATGGAGGTCATAACTCAAAAACACCAATTTCTGACTTACGTCCTATTCACCACGTACCATAGATATAAAAATAACATATTAAAACATTTTAGACTGTGTTTTTTAGGGTTTCTTTTTTCTTTTCTTTTTTAAGTGTTAAAATGTGTTTCAGTCAAACATACAGCAAAGTACGTAAAGGCCAGTTTCTGTCTGACGCTTTGCCAATTCACTGCGGACTAAAGCAAGGAGATGCACTATCACCTTTACTTTTTAACTTTGTTCTAGAATATGCCATTAGGAAAGTCCAGAATAACATAGAGGGTTTGAAATTGAACGGGTTACATCAACTGTTTGTTTATGTGGATGATGTGAATATGTTAGGTAAAAATTCACAAATTATTAGGGAAAAACGGCAATAATTTTACTTGAAGCAAGTAAGGAGATAGATTTGGAAGTAAATAGCGAAAAGATAAAGTATATGATTGTCTCCTGACCAGAACGTAGTACGAAATGGAGATACAAAATTGGAAATTTATCCTTTGGAAACGTGGAAAAGTTTAAATATTTTGGAGCAACAGTAACAAATATAAATGAGTCGGGAGGAAATTAAACGCAGAATAAATATGGGAAATGCCTGTTATTATTCGGTTCAGAAGAGTTTGTTATCCAGTCTGCTCTCAAAAAACCTGGAAGTTAGAATTTATAAAACAGTTATATTACCGGTTGTTCTGTATGGTTGTGAAACTTGGACTCTCACTTGGAGAGAGGAACAGAGGCTAAGGATGTTTGAGAATAAGGTTCTTAGGAAAATATTTGGGGCTAAGAGGGATGAAGTTACAGGAGAATGGAGAAAATTACACAACGCAGAACTGCACGCATTGTAGGCTGTTATTCACCTGACATAATTAGGAACATTAAATACAGACGTTTGAGATGGGTAGGGCATGTAGCACATATGAGCGAATCCAGAAATTCATATAGGGTGTTATTTGGGAGGGCGGAGGAAAAAAGACGTTTGGGGAGGTCGAGACGTAGATGGGAAGATAATATTAAAATGAATTTGAGGGAGGTGGGATATGATGGTAGGGACTGGATTAATCTTTCTTAGGGTAGGGACTTATGACGGGCTTATGTGAGGGCGGCAATGAATTTCCGGGTTCTCTAAAAGCCATAAGTAAGTAAGTATTTCAACATTTGAAAAAGTTATCCTTTAATATCTATGGTGTGGTGCGCGGTAAAAGGGGCGTAAATCATAAATTGCAAGTTTTCAGTGAAGTAGATAGATGGATTTATTGAGAAATATTATACAAACAGATATACTATATTATCAGATTTTTCTCTTAAGTCCAATGCACGGGTCTTTTGACCATACGAGCTGTGTAAAACAAGTCCTACTTTGTAGGTTTCACCCTCCCCCCCCTCACCTATGATTAGATTCAATCACTCTCCAAAAGAACACACAGATTAAAATGAAAATGGCACAAACAAAATACATTATGTAATATATCCTAACCTAACATATAAACAGGCATAAAAGTGTATAATTCAGTATTTACCATTATCCCTTCGTCGGTTTGTATCATAAACTTCAATAGCTGAAGTTCTAATCTGTCTCGCCTTCAAGAGGAACAATCCAGTCTTTTGTTCCGACGCTGTGCATAATTATGGAAGAAGGATACATATGAAGAAGCATAACTCAAAAACACCAAGTTCTGTCTTACGACTTTTTACCGCGCACCATAGATAAAAAGTAACATATTAAAACATTTTAGACTGTAATTTTTTTAGTGTTACGCCAGAAATACATACGTCAATTGTTTTCATAAACGTTTGTTGCTATTGTTATTTTCATAATGTGATTTTGTAATTGATTTGTTAATTATTATCTAGTACCTAATAAAGTCATAAGGTAGAATAGTAAGACTTGCCATGATACCAGAAGTTCAAAATACCATATCAGGTGCCAAAATAATTAGAATATGCCTTAATAATAATAATGATGATAATAATAAATAATACAGAGCTGTTATGACGAGAGGCGAGAAAACGGCGGGTTACTGCGGCTCGCTCTCTGCGCGGTTTGCGATGCGCAGGCTGTTAGAGGTGCCGTAGTAGATCCTCAGTCGTCATATGATATTCGCTGTAGTCACAAATTGTATTACAAAAGTCTTGATTCTTCAAGTGTACAAAATGTATAAAGTTAGCGTGTAAAGTTTAGTCCCAAATCCCTTGCCCTGCTTATTACCAACCAATGTCTTGGATTTGGTATTCTTAAGTGTACAATAGGACCATGTACAGTAAGTATTGCAACATATAAAAATAGTCTTGACATAATATCGTTTATTGTCACTTCTTACGAACGTTATATACTGAAAGTGCGCACAATTGGACCTCCTAATAACCACTCCGAGAATGTCTTGTAATTGATACGGACGGAGAGCCTTCCTATCTCAGTCGGGGGTCATTATGTGCAGGTAATCGTGTTTGTTTCTGCAGTGCACTCATCATCAGACAGGACGAGCCTCTCTGGGGAGTACTGGGTAGGGCGTCTTCCTGTCTTGAGTTTAATTCGATTGGAAGGCGGAAACTTTGTTGAAGCAGGGGTGACCAAAGAAAAAGAGAATCCAGGGAACAGTTTCTTACATTAAGAAGCGATACGTACGAAAAAAAAAAATTAATATATATAGCTATGAATCTTCATTTGGTACATGCTGAGTTTCTTGATATTTCTGAAAGGCCATTTTAGACTTAAAGAAGTATCGAATACAAAAATTAAAATACTCTTAAAACGTCTAAAATGACTGTTAACGTCGGAAATGATTATTTTAAGATTTAAAATGTCTGAAATGACTATTTTGACGCTTCAAGACTTGTCAGATGTCTTGAATGACTGTTCTAAGACTATTGCAATGAGTTAAATGACAGTTCTAAGACTATTGAAACATCTGAATTGACGGTTCTAAGACTGGTGAAACGTCTGAATTGGCGGTTCTAAGATTGGTGAAACGTCTGAAATGATGGTTCAAAGACTTTTGAAAAGTCTGAAATGACTGTTCTAAGGCTGTTAAAATTAATTAAATGACGGTTCCATAACAGTGAAACATCTGAAATGACGTTTCTAAGACCAGTGAAACGATCTAAATGCCAGTTTCAGTACTGTTGAACCGAGTTAAATGGTTGTTCTAAGACCATTTAAATGTTTGAAATGATGGTTCTAAGACTGTTGAAACGCGTTAAATGACGGTTATAACACAATGGAAACGTGTTACATGACAGTTATAACACAATGGAAACGTGTTAAATGACGGCTATAATACAATTGAAACGAGTTAAATGACGGCTATAATACAATTGAAACGAGTTAAATGACGGCTATAATACAATTGAAACGTGTTAAATGACGGCTATAACACAATTGAAACGAGTTAAATGACGGCTATAATACAATTGAAACGAGTTAAATGACGGCTCTAAGACTGTTGAAACGTATTAAGAACGTCTCTAAGACTGCTGAAACGTGTTAAATGACGGCTCTAAGTCTATTGAAACATGTTAAATGACTGCTGTAACGCTGTTGAAACATGTTAAATGACTGCTCTAAGGCTGTTGAAACGTGTTAAATGACGGCTCTAAGACTGTTGAAACATGTTAAATGACTGCTGTAACGCTGTTGAAACATGTTAAATGACTGCTCTAAGGCTGTTGAAACGTGTTAAATGACGGCTCTAAGACTGTTGAAACATGTTAAATGACTGCTGTAACGCTGTTGAAACATGTTAAATGACTGCTCTAAGGCTGTTGAAACGTGTTAAATGACGGCTCTAAGTCTATTGAAACATGTTAAATGACTGCTGTAACGCTGTTGAAACATGTTAAATGACTGCTCTAAGGCTGTTGAAACGTGTTAAATGACGACTCTAAGACAGTTAACAAACCTGGAATTATGATTTTATGATTTTTAATATGCCCGAAATAGTGTGTACCACTGCCCCGGCCATCGTAACAGCGAAGCAAAGACGTCTTAGTAGTGCTTGCGTGTGAAAGAATAAAGCTGTATTGTTTAACAGCAAGACAGCTTCGAGAACTTTTCATGAATTGATTATCCTGAGAGCTGTTAACTCTGACTCTGAGGACTGAGGCAGGATGACTATTATCACAGTCGCCAGAGCCAATGGCTTCGGCCTAATTTAGCAAAGCTGTAAAATAAGACGAGGCTGGCAGCAGTACTTACGTTAGATACGGACCTCTGCTCTCCCTTTCTTTCAATGGGGCGTAACTGAGTCTCGTTGTTACATTAGACAAATTGCTAAGAAATCCGCAACTGGCCGGCACTTCACTGTAGCAAACCGAAAGTGTGTTTCTCTTATAGACACTGCATACACAGCAGCTACACAGTAGTTTGAGTAATATGCTAGTAAGAATAAGTGTCACTTCTATCTTTATTATCAACTAGCAACAATAGTATTGCCTCCACCACCAAACACGAAATAAGCTCCACGAGAAAAAATTAGATGGACTCCGTCACAGAAAGTGAGATCGACTACGCCACCAAAACTGGGATCGACTAAGTCGCCAAAAGTGAGATCGACTAATCCGCCAAAAGTGGCATCAACTACTCACCAAAAGTGGGATCGACTAAGTCACTAAACGTGGGATCGACTAAGTCACTAAACGTGGGATCGACTAAGTCACTAAACGTGAGATCGACTCAGCCACGAAAAATGAGATGGACTAAATCACCAAAAGTGGGATCGACTAAGTCACCAAAAGTGAGATCGACTAAGTCACCAAAAGTGGGATCGACTAAGTCACCAAAAGTGGGATCGACTAAGTTACTAAAAGTGGGATCGACTAAGTCACTAAAAGTGGGATCGACTAAGTCACTAAAAGTGGGATCGACTAAGTCACCAAAAGTGGGATCGACTAAGTCACCATAAGTGGGATCGACTAAGTCACCAAACGTGGGATCGACTAAGTCACTAAACGTGAGATCGACTAAGTCACTAAACGTGGGATCGACTAAGTCACTAAACGTGGGATCGACTAAGTCATCAAAAGTGGGATAGACTAAGTCACTAAACGTGGGATAGACTAAGTCACTAAACGTGGAATCGACTAAGTCACTAAACGTGGGATCGACTAAATCACTAAAAGTGGGATCGACTAAGTTACTAAACGTGGGATCGACTAAGTCACTAAACGTGGGATCGACTAAGTCACTAAACGTGGGATCGACTAAGTCACTAAACGTGGGATCGACTAAGTCACTAAACATGGGATCGACTAAATCACTAAACGTGGGATCGACTAAGTCACTAAACGTGGGATCGACTAGTCACTAAACGTGGGATCGACTAAGTCACTAAACGTGAGATCGACTAAGTCACTAAACGTGAGATCGACTAAGTCACTAAACGTGGGATCGACTAAGTCACTAAACGTGAGATCGACTCAGCCACGAAAAATGAGATGGACTAAATCACCAAAAGTGGGATCGACTAAGTCACCAAAAGTGGGATCGACTAAGTCACCATAAGTGGGATCGACTAAGTCACCATAAGTGGGATCGACTAATTCACTAAAAGTGGGATCGACTAAGTCACTAAAAGTGGGATCGACTAAGTCACTAAAAGTGGGATCGACTAAGTCATCAAAAGTGGGATCGACTAAGTCACCAAAAGTGGGATCGACTAAGTCACCAAAGTGGGATCGACTAAGTCACCAAACGTGGGATCGACTAAGTCACTAAACGTGAGATCGACTAAGTCACTAAACATGGGATCGACTAAGTCACTAAACGTGGGATCGACTAAGTCACTAAACGTGGGATCGACTAAGTCACTAAACGTGGGATCGACTAAGTCACTAAACGTGGGATCGACTAAGTCACTAAACGTGGGATCGACTAAGTCACTAAACGTAGGATCAACTAAGTCACTAAACGTGAGATCGATTAAGTCACTAAACGTGGGATCGACTAAGTCACTAAACGTGGGATCGACTAAGTCACTAAACGTGGGATCGACTAAGTCACTAAACGTGGGATCGACTAAGTCACTAAACGTGGGATCGACTAAGTCACTAAACGTGGGATCGACTAAGTCACTAAACGTGAGATCGACTCAGCCACGAAAAATGAGATGGACTAAATCACCAAAAGTGGGATAAACTAAGTCACCAAAAGTGGGATCGACTAAGTCACCAAAAGTGAGATCGACTAAGTCACCATAAGTGGGATCGACTAAGTCACCATAAGTGGGATCGACTAAGTCACCATAAGTGGGATCGACTAAGTCACCATAAGTGGGATCGACTAAGTCACCATAAGTGGGATCGACTAAGTCACCATAAGTGGGATCGACTAAGTCACCATAAGTGGGATCGACTAAGTCACCATAAGTGGGATCGACTAAGTCCACCATAAGTGGGATCGACTGTCACCAAAAGTGGGATCGACTAAGTCACTAAACGTGAGATTAGTAGTATTTATTTATTTAACCTGGTAGAGATAAGGCCGTCAGGCCTTCTCTGCCCCTCTACCAGGATCGACTCAGCCACCAAAAATGAGATCGACTAAATCACTAAAAGTAAGATCGACTCCGTGCCCAAATGTGGGAGCGACTCCGCTATTATGAGTGAGATCAACTGCATAATCAAAAGTGAAATCGACTCCGCCGATTCCGCCACCAAAACTGAGATCGATTCAGCCACCAAAAGTTAGATCGACTCTGCCCCCAAAAGTGACATCGACTCTGGCACCAAAAGTCAGATCGAATCTGCTACCAAAAGTGACATCGACTCTGCCACCAAAAGTGACATCGACTCTGCCACCAAAAGTGACATCGACTCTGCCACCAAAAGTGACATCGACTCTGCCACCAAAAGTGACATCGACTCTGCCACCAAAAGTGACATCGACTCTGCCACCAAAAGTGACATCGACTCTGCCACCAAAAGTGACATCGACTCTGCCACCAAAAGTGACATCGACTCTGCCACCAAAAGTGACATCGACTCTGCCACCAAAAGTGTCATCGACTCTAACATCAAAATGGGCTCGATTCCGCCACCAAAAGTGGGATGGACTCCGCCACCAAAAATGAAATCGACTTCACCATTAAAAGTGAGTTCGATTCCGCCACCAAATGTTGGATCGACTTCGGCATCAAAATTGATATCGATTCCGCCATTAAAATTGGGATCGATTCCGCCATAAAAAATGGGATCGATTCCGCCATCTAAAATGGGATCGATTCCGCCATCAAAAATGGGATCGACTCTGCCATCTAAAATGGGATCGACTCTGCCATCTAAAATGGGATCGACTCCGCCACCAAAAATAAGACCGACTGCACTATCAAAAGTGCGATGGACTCCGCCACCAAAAATGAGATCGAGTTCACCATTAAAAGTGATTTCGACTCCGCTACCAAATATGGGATCTACTCCTCCATTAAAATTGGGATCGACACCGCCATCAAAAGTGGAATCTACTCCGCCACCTAAAGTGCGATGGACTCCGCCACCATAGTGAAACCGACTCCACAGAAAACAGCAAGACAGACTTCACTGCTAACAATTACAAGGTATAATTTAGAGGGAAAAATTGTTCCGGGGCCGGGTATCCCTCGAAATTATTCAAATTAACTTTACAGGGAGTTATACCTGAAAAGCTTGATTTGCAATTACAAGGTAGTCTATTTTTCTGCTGACCTAGGGCTGCGATCGTGTGTGATTGAGCTGATTATCTGGTTAGGATTTTTCCTAGCTTTGCTAGGTGAATGACATGTAATCGCATGGCGAATTCTCTGTCTCATCTCACCAAATACTATTGCGCTATCATCACTTTAACAAGCGCTAAAGGATCTAGTAGGTGATAAAGCGTCGTTAAATATCTGCATCGATGCAATGAGATCGATTCCACTGCCAAAATTGAGATCTACTCCACGCTAACAGTGAGATCGCCTCCACCGCTAATTTTGATTGACTACACTTCGAACAGTGGGATTGAATTAACATTTCTACGGCAATGAGATTGACTGCACCTCCACCCATATTAATTTCACCATCTTTACTGTCTTTATCTTTTAACGAAGTTATAAATTCATAACCTTCTTCCACAAATTTATAGGAGGTAATAACCTTGTAGTAGGTAGTAATTTAATCAACTTATCCTCCTGAGTCCTGGGACATTTGTTGTTTTACCTATTTTTAAAGTTCGGTATAATTCTATACTTAAAAAAAAAAGTCACTGGCATGAGGAAAACTGGTGAAAAAATTCTGCAGGTTACAGTTAAGACACAAATGCAGGTATATTATACTATAATTCGGGTCTCTGCACATACATCTTAGATCACAATCATATATGAAGTAAGCTTATGGTATACTATACTATACTCTCAGGACTCAGAACTTTCGTTCGTTGATTGTTGAAGTGCACACATGTTTTAGAGCGCTGTAAGTATGGTGAATGAGACTAGTTTTTTCAATAACATACTGTATCTCCTATTTAACCTTCAAGTAGCCTATGTGAACTTCATATTGTAAGCCACTTTGTTATTTTTCAACAAAATTCTGGAGAACAAATTATCTAAAAATGCATAGCTTAGTGACTTTGAGAAAAAAAAGTAAAATGAAAGAAGAAAATAAGGAAATTGAAAAGGAAAAGTGAAACAAAAATAATATAGTTCTTCTAGTAGTTTTATATTCCGTAAGAAATACACAAGGAAATAACTCTATGAAGAAGACAATGGATTGCAGTGCTTCAGTCTGCTATGAAGTCAGCACAGCAGAACGTGACGTATGAGACTGGAGAACCCCGTCACGTCCCCATATTGCCGCTATAAATTCCAGGCACTATCGAACCTGGATCTACGAGGCGGGAGACAGGAGACCAATTGCATTGCAGCTCGGCTTCTCGGAGAATTTTTTCTCCCTTCCCTCGGGATCACTTCTGTGATACACCCAAGATAGAAGGAACTAGGAGTAAGAAATAAATCAATCAAGGAGTTTTAATCTGTGACTGGGGCATATTTTTTAGCTCAATGTCTGCGATGCCCAATACTACTATATATTTTTCTCTCGAAATAATAATGAACGAGAAAACAGATTAAATCCAGTGCCATTTAAGAAGTTTCCGTTTATCTCGTGTACATATTTTTTATCGTCAGTAATTCTTTGTCATCAATCATGTTCGGAAACTCCATCATAGAATCAAAATTCAGATACAGTGGATAAGAAGTATGTTAACAACTAAGAAAAAATGGGAGAGGATTGGTTGGGAAGAGAAGTACTCACAGAATACCATTTAGTAGCAGTTTTCAACAAAATCCTCGCAACATTGAGCAAGTATCGATTCGTTATTCCTTTGATGGTATTCCGTCAGCTCAGTCGCAGCCGTGTCTTGAGTGGTGTTAAGTTTGAGTAGAGTGTGACGGGAATTTCCTCCAATTAAGGACTCTTATTACATGAATCGGGTTCCCTTACAAGGTAAACGAGAGCCATACACTGCACAGTGCAGCTCCTGTATTCACACGAAACAATAAGACCGGAGCATGATTGATGATGGCGGGTACAAAGTGTGCTCATAAGTGACAGTTCATTAGCAAGTGACTGGTCTAGATTGTAATACTAGAAGGGCAAAGGTTTGTTTCACACATAAATCTCAAAGTCTTTGAACAAGTGTACTTACGAACTCAGATTTTCAATAGAATTTGTAATTCATTGATTAAATATATGTTCTATAAAATACACCACCTTTCGTGGTCTGGTGATAAACATACTGGCAGTTGGACCTGAGGTTCACAAGTTCAAACTCTGTGATACCGATGGAATTTAAAGGGAGATCAAATTCTTAGCAAGTCTTCCTTCGAGAGGAAAATGAAACTGGAAGGCTTACGTAGGTTTAAGTCATGTAAAGAAAATCTTTCCCTTGTATAGGGTTCCAGGAAAATCTGTCGCTAATTCATAACCCATATTGAATTTAAACGCTGGATAAGTTCTTCAGTTGAATGAGTCGTTAAATAAGATGCTATTTATAGTATCCTAGAAATTATTGAAAAACAAGTTAAGAAAAGCGGCAAGTCATCACCGTCGCTGTAGTTATGAATGCAAGAATTAGGCATTAAAATAATAATGTCACAAGGAAGTAATAAAATAGCTAAGACAAAGTTAAAGATAAATAGCTGGATATAATTTGAGAGACAATGCAAAATTGTTATTTATGATACCAGTTCGTAAAGGTTATCTTTTAGTACATATTCACAAACATTACACTCGTGCCAAATAGATAACTTTACTGCACGCATTGTACAGTATTCTTCACCTGACATAATTAGGAATATTAAATTCAGGAAACTTTTATAAATATTATAAATACTTAAAGATTAAATAAATCTCATTAACATCTTCAATGTCACGCTCTATAATATAAGCTATTCAAGTTTAAATAATTAATATAAACATTATAACAACAATCCACGGGCAGAGCATGTAGCACGTATGGGCGAATCCAGAAATGCATTATAGAGTTTTAGTTGGAAGGCCGGAGGGAAAAATACCTTTGGGGAGGCCGAGACGTAGGTGGGAGGATAATATGAAAATGTATTTGAGGGAGATAGGATAAGATTGTGGAGACTGGATTAATCTTGCTCAGGATAGGGACCAATTTCGGCTTATGTGAGGGCGGCAATGAACCTCGAGTTCCTTAAAAGCTATTTGTAAGTAAGCCTAAATTTACATTGAATAAATATTTGTAGTTGGAGAGGTCATAAGATCACTATGTCATGGCCGTCTAAACTCAGAATAATTAAGAAATAAGTATCCATGGAATAACAGCTTGTTTTATTCATAATCACGATTTCATGGCCGTCTAAACTGGCCATATAATCAACAAAGCGGTTGATGCTACAGCTGTCTGCAATGAACACTACATATGTAACTTCAGAATAATAAGGAATTAAACATAAATATGAATGTTAAATTTTTAACTTTCTTGTGTTACATGTAATATTTGTTATGAAATATTGAGGCAATACTTTGATTTCTTACTGAATGAAGTTTGTACAACGAATATTGCATTTTCTTTGTTGGTGCGTAAAATGAATAACAATGCGTGAAGCGATTACTTACTTTTGACGCACTGGTGTTTTAAAGGCTCACTATAGGCACCGATAACAGTGGGTGAAATGTAACTTTATGCACTAAAGTAGAAAAAAATGTATAGAACTCGAAAATTTCAATATATACGTTCAAATCATACTGATGTACCCCAAAAAATATGCACATACATGTACTCAGATGGGAACTGCCATATCATCACTTCGAAATCCTCTTCGAAAGATTGTTTTCGGTAAGTAATGTATACAGTGGTGATTTACAAAACGTAGTTGCCAATACAAATTTTAAAACGGAAAAATAAGCCTGAAATATAGCGTAGTAAAATGTTTTTCCAAGTAATTTCTTAAGTAAATTTCCTGCTTGGTGTTAATTATGGAAGCCAGATGTTTTACACCTTACACTGCAGAGAGAAGACAAGCAATTCGTAATTCACAATTTAAGCCGCGTCTGTGGCTCAGGTGATAATCGATGGAAGCGTCAAAATAATAAATAATGATAGAATGAAAATTAGTGTCATATTAATAAACTGCATGAAAATAGAATGAACCAGATGAATAAACAATATGTGTTTATCCAATGCCTACCCATTTCACTTACACGATTCGGGTTCCGCATATTGTTGATAGATGAGGACTGTGACTCATTTTCAAGTGCACACCACTACAAAGGGGCCACGCTGTGCATGATGTGCATCTGTGGAGAGTTACTTTACGACAGACGGATATGAAACCCCGAGAAATATTTGAACGAAACTGCTTGATTCCACTTCCTTGTCTGCAACCATTTCCTCCCCTGGTCCTGTCCTCGTCCCGAACCACCTCCTCCTCACCAAACCTGACCATCAGCTTCGTTCACAAATGTGGCCCGTTGCGCGAAAAGGAATCTAAAGTCGTGAAATGAAATTTTACAGGAGAGCAAAATAACAAATTTGTGGTGTAAAAACTGCATTTCTATGTTTTGACATCTTGCGCTACCTGTAGGCTGTTTTTACATATTAAACTAGGACATAGTTTTACACAGTGCTGCTTAAATACCTAAATCTTTCTTATAGTTGCTAAGAAAACAAATGAAAACTTTAATTTTCATTTTTATCGAAAAGTACATAATGTAATATCAATATTCAATAAGTAATATATTAAAAGCTATAGCACCTAGAACCATGATTTTTTTTAAATGCTTAGTATTTCGTCCTCTTTTTGAAACCACAAAAAACAGTTGTGCACCGCCATCTCTTCTAGTCCCGAGGTAGAAATTTTACACGAAAATCTCTGACCCGGCTGGAATTGGACCCGGGCCGGATAGTCTGGAGACAGACGCGTTACCACAGAGCTAACTCGGCGGACTAAATGGACAATATAACACAATGAATTAGTCTCCGAAACAAATAAATATGCTGACGTGAATATGCCTACAGCATGCTGAATGTTTAGTAAGTAGAAAGATGTTTATAAATTGCTAACGTGGTGAAATATAAAATCAGAGCTCATCAAGTATATCTTCACTCATTTAGAATCACCGTGGACATGGTATAAAGCAACAGATGAGACCCTAGAAGAATCGAAGCCCTACTGGACCAGCATATATATGAATCGTAGTAGTAATAGAACTAGGTTGATAAGGATGAGCCAGAGAGAGCACAAAAGTAATAGATATTATAGTCTGTGCATTTCGAACTGACGGACCAAGGTCATTTCGTCTCCTCCACACTGTACCCCTTCTCCTAAGCTCTGGCTGGTCCCTTTCCCCTTTAACATGCCGCGCCACTGGTCCAGCTGACTTTTCTTGAAGAGAACGGTCCAGGAGTGGGGGTAAGCACGCATGGCAAAGCAGTCCATTGCTTGACCTTGAGCCGTCAGTTCGAAATGCACAAACTATAGTGGAAACAGGAAGGAGATAGCGTGTTTTATGGAAAAGAAGAATCTCTGTAGAATATTACACGTGATCTCGTGAATCAATAAACTTTTCACAGTTGTGCGCTGGAGTAGCAATATTAGTTGCATTGAACTAGATTATACATGTAGTCGAATCCATTTACTTAGTAGTTATTACTATAACAACATTAATTCCTTCTCCCAAGTTAAACTTAGCATTCTTTACAGACGTCCACCGCTGTGGAGTAACGGTAACTTTCGGCACTGGATCCTCGACTCATTTCGCTGGCATTATCACCTTCATCTCACCCACACGCTACATAACCATAGCAATTGACAAAGCTCGTAAAATATCAAATTAAAAAAATTCTTCACAGACTAGCAAACAAATGGCGTGACCTTTTCTCACGCAGATTACAGATATATTTGCTTTAGCGATTAGCAATGAACTACAGCAGATTGGGCCTCTGAATCACATGATTATGTATGGACAGATGTGTTCTGAATAGGATCGCATTGCTGGCGGCCAATATTCCTTTACAGCTACAGTTGGTCTTCTCACCTCTTCTTGGAGTGTCTCTTAATTTCTTCCGCCTCATGGTCTGCACTTAGATGCTTCTTGTGTTACATTTTCTTTTTATATTTATAACCGTGATGTAGCCAATTATTTTACCGTTTTCTGATATTTTCTAACAGGCTTCGCGAATTTAACTGAGTTATAATAGCGTAAGTTTTTATCTCGTAAGCTGATACCAGCTGCTTTTATTAAAAAGAAATCTCATTTCCGCTGCTTGGAAAAGTCGTTTCTCTTGGTTTCTGAGAACCAAAGTTTCACCTCCGAAAAGCATAATTATAAAGACATTGTTCTAAAAAATTATTTTATGTTGCTTTCGCGTTTTACGTTTTGTTCCTGTGTATTGCTGCACATTGATGTTTAAAATGTCAATTTCTGCTTTAAGACATCATTATCTTTGTGTAAGAGATAGTCTACAGCAATCTAGGAAGTTAAAATCTTGAAGATCTTAGTACAACGCCGTTGAATTGTTATTTACTTTATACTGGTGACTTTCTTTCGAATACTATCACTTTGTATTTGGTAGTGTAGGGCTATGTGCAACTGTTTAATTTTATTAATTATTTTTTTCTCTAATTAATACCTTTCTTTTTGCGAAATATTTTCGTAATTTGCTATTTTGACTCGATAATCTCCCTACAAGAAGTTTTGGATTTCTTCTGTATCATATGTTGTAAATTTTTTCAGCATAAATCCACATTTTTTCATATTTCTTTGTGTCTACAAATTAAATGTATTGGTGACTACAAAATTATTCTAAACTTTCTGTCTGTTTATGAAGCTGACCTCAAGTCGAGCATCATCGGCAGTCTATATCATTATAGCCTACGGATATATTTATTCCTGCGAGAATATTTCTTCGATAGTCTTTATGTACAGTATATTAATTTTCTCGTCATTATAATAACGAATACCAAAGGGTAAATGGTTTGTATTATTGTGATTTGCTTTTGCTAAATCAGTTTTTCTAATTGGAACAATTTATTACTACTTTTATAGTTTTGAGAAATAACGTTAGCGTATTGCTTAATGTATTGTTTAAAATACAACGGAAAATCCATATATGGAAGGCATTCCTATCCCAATTTAATTTTTCAACAACTTGTTACAACATACATTTCTATGTAGCACTGCAATTGCAACCTACCGCTTCATACTCCATTATTGGGCGAACAGGAGTTTTGTACTCTAATTCTTTTGACTTTCTGTTAGCTTTCTTAAAAATGCGCATAGAGAAATGTAGCGCTTTCGAGGCTTTCCTTGTAATATTAGTGACTTGTTTCTCCCAACCCAGTTTGTTACTGAAATATATACTCGTATCTAGGTATTTACAATTTTATTGTTTACTTGTGACACCGGTGTATCATTCAGTTAGTGTTTGAGAAAATTTCTTTATGCTTTCCACAAAAGGATATTGACTTTCATTTTATTTTCTGTCGTCCAGGTTTCAATAACGTTAAGATCGTTTTGCAAGGCGACGATATCTGATTTGAAATCATTTTGTATTGCTCAAGACTCACGTCGTAAAGGACACTGTAATTAGATAAATATTTAGTGAACACTTTCTTTCGCGTTTGATAATGTTTCTCACCTTATTGACATTAAGCCTATGATATATAGCATAGTCAGAAACTGAGGTGTTCAAGTGAGCATAAAAATAACCATATTTGTGATAGGAACCTTTAGTCTATACTTCGTTCCATAATGTCTGACAGGAGATGTAAACATTGCCGGCAGAGGAGGAGAAAGTATAATTGCTATTTAACCAATGGCAGAGGTCTCATTCCATGCTTGAATTGAAGTTGTGCAGTCTGAACCGGAGATAGATAATGTAGATCCGAGGAACTGGTACAAACGGGTTTTCGAAAATTTCGTAATTTAATATCTGCTGAAGTTAGATTTCTATAAAATAAATATATACGGATCAAGTTTATTTTAGAGTTAAAAGTGCCCAAAACATTAAAAAAAAATGGTAGATATCGGTATGAAATTTTGTTAGGTTTGAAGCGGAACGGCTCTTTTGCTAAGGTGGAAAATACAACAAAACATAATAATAATACTTACTTACAAACGGCTTTTAAGGAACCCGAAGGTTCATTGCCGCCCTCACGTAAGCCCGCTATCGGTCCCTATCCTGTGCAAGATTAATCCATTCCCTGCCATCATATCCCAGCTCCCTCAAATCCATTTAATAATAACAATAATATAATAATAATAATGATAATAATAATAATAATAATAATAATAATAATATATAAAAAACCACTATGATATTCTTTTCATCTTTCTAAATTTCAAAGTACTGTATGTCATACTAATGTTTAATCAGCATAAACGTTATTTATGTAATAGAAAACATTTTATTAAATTTAAAAACTCAGGATTACTGGAAAACTTTAATCAATGGAAACATTTCGAAAACAAATACATATATCACCGCGATGATTTCTATGAAAGTTCACAGTTCTAACAGGCAAGAGTTTAGTCACTCTGCATACGGTTGTCCGCCAGACAAAAATACTCCTTTGTTTAACTAGCCGTAATACGGAAGCTAGTACAGATTTAGAATAGCAACCACTTTTAAAAATAATTTTCATTCTTTCTAAAAATTCCTCTCGCTTTGATCCTCACCTAAGGGGAAAAATAAAAAAGTTTACCGCTTACCAACTTTTGAGGGTGTCAGTGTCTATTTTGGACAGGTCACTTCGAAATTAGTATTTTTCACCTCACTTTCCAAAAAATATTTTAATTTTCTTTCCTTAGGCATTTATCTTTGAATCCTAAAATTTACAGCGCGATTGATTAACTATCATAGGAGCTACGACATGATAATGTTTAACGGTGCGGCAAATAGCGTCCTCGCCTACAGCTACTGATAGCCAGCACAAGCTACGGTTGCTTTCTTTCTCTTCCTTCTGCACGACAGTGCATATTCCGATACACTCTTTACCCGATAACCATTTCAGCGAATGCTGACGACCACTGGTTTGAGTGGTTGGCGGTTGTCCAGTTTCATATAAACATAGGTTACCGATTGGTTAGAATCATCTTAGCATAATTGTAAAGAAATAACTTGGAATTTTTTTAGTGAATATCGTAACCTGTGCAAGAAAATAACTTTTTTTTTAAATTACCTAATTTCTACGCCCTCTTGGGACATAACAACAGATATTATTCAGTTAATCGGAAATTATATGGAGCTCATTCTCTCAAAATGTTCATTCATTATTAAAATAATACAGTTTATAACTGAAGTAAATGTATCTTAAGTCTTAGATTATAGAATGTCTTCTGTGTGTAGCGTAAGAAACGAAAGGCTTTGTCGTATTTGCTGCGTGGTAAAATATTTGATTTCTATCTGTCTTGTAAATTTTATTGTTGTTCAAGAAAATAAACTAACATATATGAATGAAATTTGTAGGATGATAAAAAACTGAGTTGTTAAGACAATAATATACCATAATATAATAACAGAGTATACACTATGTCATATCTTTAACATACATTATACAAATCTGGCTTTCAGGTAGTAGCTCCCTGTAAAGCCGGTTTGAATAATTTCAAGGAAAAATTGTTCCGGAGCCGGGTATCGATCCCGGGACCCTCCGCTCAGCGCGCGAACGCTCTAGCGACTGAGCTACTCCAGGAACTATACACGACACCGTCACAATTTTTCCTTTTATATCCACACAACTCAAATGAGCTGACAAGACGCCAGAACTCAACTATGAGTGCACACAATACTGTGTGACTTAATTTGTGGCTTTCTGTTAACGTACCTTCAGTAAGGAATGTATTATACAAATCTGGCTTTCATACATTTTTGCATATAATTGCTTATTCGCTTACACCTCGCCTCTTATCCTTACTGTTCGGATAAATTATTTGTGTTAGTTTATTTCTCGTTTATAAAGACTGAATACTAGAATCCTTCATGAAAGATTGATATTGAAAATGGGAATCGAAGTAAGGATATTACAAACATGGTGTATACTACAATCTTTCGTGGATTATATTAACATCTCTACAGGATATGAAATTAAATGTTTGAAGAGTTGGAAATGATTGTAGACAGACCGTCTCAGGAGTGGCAAAAGAAAACCTGCTTTAACATTAAGACTGAATTTATTAAGCCTCCAGGTTTTTTTTGTCTGCAATACCTGTTTTTAAAATGAAATCTTCTTGAGGTTCTGTGAAGAATTTCCATATTACAGTCTTACATCCCGGTTTGAATATTTTGTTCGGCACGATGTTGGCGTAGAGTTGGTCTAGTTTTTTATTTCTCATAAAGTTGACAGAAAGAAGGAAAAATTCTACTTGAGAATTTCTTTCATGAAACTTTGCTGTTGTTAATTGCGTTTCAATTCTCTTTTCTTTTCCCTTTTTCTCCGAGTAAACCACTTCGATGGAAGAACCTTTCATATTTAATTAACAACGGAAAGTTAACAGTGCTACAACGTAGATCCTCTTCGTGGTGCTTTTAGAGGGAGGAAACGTGGGCGGTATCGCTTATAAATAGGGAGGAGAGAAAAATTCTTGACAAAGAAAAATGTCTTCTGATCTCTCTTAAGATGTCTTGAAACAAAAATAGGTCTAATTACTGTTTAAGTTATTGGAAGCAATTCAAATACTTCGTTTAGTAAGATAATGGTTGACAATTCGGTGAATTAGTCACACAGATCTGTTTTTGAAGAATTCAAATATACTCTTGCATACAACTGACACTAAAACAATTTAGAGCGACCAAATTGCATTACTGATGGAGAAAGTGAACATTTCTCGCCATTTTATAAGAAATGGTCGTGATATTCTTAGTGTTGCTCCTTTACAGAACTATATTGCAGAGTTAAATGTAATTTGTGCACTATTAAACACTAACGAACAAGCACTAATATACATACACAAATTACTCTATTGAGCATATGTACACATATTGTACATGCGCACTGCATGTATAATGTACACAAGTGTGAAAGTGCACGGGTATGTACCTGTATAGGCCTACTCTATGTTCCTTATACAGGCTGAATCGTAAGTAATTCATTAGTTTCAAGGGGCTATTCTTTGAATTATTTCAAGTAAAAAAGTTTAATACAATTTTTATCGTTTTTTGCTCTCAATTCGAGAACAAAATTACTTTATAAGAAATATTTCATAGCGTATTTTGGGAAAGTTACTGAATTAATTCTCAATATACACAGTCAATTTAAGAGAATAGTGTATTATGATAATAAATGATTGAAAGAATTTTAGTTTTGTCCTTTAAAAGTGCAGAAATTTGATGAGAACAAATGTAGCTTTTCGTTCTGAAAACGAATCTTACAATGTTACGTTTGTTCTGCACATTTAAAGGACACAACTAAAATTCTTTCGATCACTTATTATCATAATATACCGGTATCGCTCTATTAAATTGACTGAGCACATTGGGAATTAAACCAATGACCATCAAAACACGCTATGAAATGTTTAATATAAAACAATTTTTATCTTCGAAAAGGAAGCAGAAACGAGCAAAATTGTATTAAACATTTTTGTCTGAAATATCTCAAAGAATAACCCCTTGAAATTGATGACATTATTTACTGTTCATTCGGTATATGCGCAGTTTTCTAGCGCACTCATATGAATACATAAACACTAAATGCACAAATTGAGCATATAATACTTAAACATATACAGGTTGTTTTAAAAAGGATAATAAAATCTTTCTTGGGGTTGTAGAGAAGGACATTTGGAACCGTTTGAGATAGGGAATGCATGTACGCTGAAGCATCCTTCCAGAGCTACGTCATTGTAAAAGTGCTAACCCTTACAAGCAGGCAAGTTGCTTGAATTTTAAAGGGAATTTTGGTGCCTGGTAACTATGTCCGTGTTTCAAAATGTTTGTAAAAACTTCCGTAGGATTGTTGAACGGGACACTTTTGAGCCATTTGGAACAGGGAATGCATGTTCATCGAAGCATGTCGGTATACTCCTGCCATGTGTATCGTTCCATGTTGTGAGATGGATTCACTATACACTGTCAACAGACTACAACTCAGACTAAGTTTTATATTAACACAGTGGAATAGTGGCAAGGGAATAGAGTGGCACTCCCGTGAAATGTGGGCCTCAAAACAAACTTAAGAATCACTCTGAACATTTGTCGTGCATAAACTGAACAGTGTTTGTTTTGTGTTATAAAACCAACATTTTCTTTTTCAAACATAGTTAAAATATCATTAAATGTAAACAATTCACCGTGTCGCGCTCTTTTATTGTCGAAGCTCCAATACTTATTGATCTGAAGAAGGAACGAGCAATGAGGTGCGTTAAATGTGCACTGTCAATACAGACTACAACTCAGTTTAAGAGACGACGCGGACGTATTTGGATTGGACATGCTACCGACGCTGATTTGGCCTTTTGCCCTTGGCCTCTCAGGTCACCAGACTTGTCTGTATGTGACTTTTTTCTTTGGGGATATGTGAAGGAATCAGTTTATGTGTCACCTCTACTCCAAGGTCTTGAAAAAGTAAGACATCGGATCATTCATTGCTGCGATTGCGCCATAAACAGAGATGTGTTAGAGAGAGTATGGCAAGAATATGAAGATAGTGTTGGTGTTGACGCGTAGCAAGAGGTTTTCACGTGAGTGTTTATAACGCGCCATTGAGAATTTTGTATCTTAAAAAATTATATACATTAAGTCATTGCATCATTAGGCCTAATACTTAGCTTAATCCCTGTGGTGGGTGAGTGATCAGACCTTCAGTCCGTCACGTAAACGGTCCGAGTTCGAGGCCTGGTCAGGACTGGGATTTTTTTAAGTCCCTAGTGATACTTGTAGTGGACAAAGTCACAGTCGGCGGTTTTCTCGGGATTCTCCAGTTTCCCCAAATTACGCATATACATCATTCCGACAACATTTTATCTATTTCGACATCATTAATAGCATTCCGTCGGCCTGGGTAGCGCAGTCGGTATAGCGCTGGCCTTCTGTGCACAAGGTAGCGGGTTCGATCCTGCCCAGGTCGATGGCATTTAAGTATGCTTAAATGCGACAGGATCATGTCAGTAGATTTACTGACATATAAACGAAATTCTGCGAGACAAAATTTTGGCACACCGGCGACGCTGATATAACCTTCGCAGTTGCGAGCATCGTTAAATAAACCATAATTAAATTTAAAAACAATAGCATTTCCCGTACGCCGGCTGGCGACGCACAAAGAGGGCTGGCCTAGGGACGAATGGGGTTGCCTGTTGGAAACCTGGATACGCAGCGAACCTTAGTGTAGTCAACCGATGTGGGTTTGGGAATGCGCCTAACTTGAGGGTAAGCGCAATAGATCTTGAAAGGTCGTAGTACTGGGTCGTAGGTTCTCCTTACGAAATTCTATTTCATTGCAATATTTAGCCTACTTAATACGTAGTAATATGTATTATCGGAATTTTAAAATAAGATGTATAAATACAGTAATTCATCTATGAAGCACTTAAAAATTACACTTACAAATACATGTATAAAAATGGGACACATACCGGTACCCACTTGAATATACAATACGATATGTTTAGGCTTACACACTTAAAACGTGTGCACATCAACACATGCATAGATGAGTGCGAAAGCGAATTGCACAACAGCTAAAACTCTTTGAGATGGAACTGTAATTCTGCAGAAATTATTTAATTTCAATCAAATTTAATTTTTATAAAGCCACCGGCGTAGCTCAGGCTCTATCGCGTTTGCATGCTGGTCCGGAGCTGCGTTCTGGCGTGAGTTCGACTCCCTCTTGGGCTGTTATCTGTTTTACTCTTTTCTCTGAAGTTTTCTCCTACTTTAAGGTAATTTCTGGTAATCCTCGACAAATTCTCAGCCTTATACTGTCAAATATCATCTCGATATCACCAATTGAAGGGTTCAGAGCCATAGTGGGCCAAGCGCCATTTATTAAAAACGGAGAAAGCAAAAGATTAAGTTAAATGAATACCATAGTTTAATGAATATTGATATCATTTAGTTTTAATGTGTATACTTTATATTACTTGCTATATATTTCCATTGAATTATGGTAATAACTTCATTTTAACCCTTGTTTTCTACGGTTTTAGTAAATGGCGCTTGGCCCACTATGGTTCTGAACCCTTCAATTCCATTGACGCTAAATAAACTAGTAGCGCCTATTTAAGTAACTAAAATGCATTGTGATAACAGGATATAAATTAGATGTCTTGAGATATTAATGTTTGTAATTAATTATTTTCGACTTTACGTTGAAAATAGCCACATGTGTCATGAAGTGTTACACGTGGTTTGCAGGTGCGTCGGATCGATCGCGCCGTGTTGATGCCGGCCCCGACTCCTGCTGTTGCGGGGTAGACGCTAGTGTCGCCGCGACGCCGCCAATCGACGCCGGCTTGTTGACTCCGACGTCACATTGCTTACATTGCTACAAACTCCTCACCCCCGCACGGTAAGTTTATTAGCATCCTCTGACGAGAAACTCAAACTGGGTAACATTCACAATGTCATGTATACTAACACGAGAAGAACACAAACTTTGCGGTGATCTCCAAGCTAAGAAATGCACTTCATTAGTGATGAATGCGCTAAGCAAGGATTCGAATTGAGGGCGTAGTGAAATTTCAGCACCGATTGACGTCATCGTTGTTTTGAATAGCTTGAGGAATTTAAAAATCTGGAAGTGCAGTATTCTCTACAAACAAAAGATTAATGAGTGTTGGCAGTTTTGTAAAGAAACACATGGGATGGACGCAGAAAACATAAATGCTCTTCAGTGCAATCTAAGATTCTAGAAAGAAGACCCTGAATATAATCATGATGTTAGGAAAGTGTGAAAACAAATATTACAGAGATCTACCGCTTTGGAGCAGTGGTTGATTGCGCAACTAGCGGTCACGGGATCGAATTTTGGTTGGGACAAATTGCCTTGTTAATGCTTTCCGGGCATTTACCTCAGTCCAGGGGAGTATGTACTTCCATATCTTACAATATAAAATTCCTAAATTTTGAATGATAAATGGATTTATTGAGCAATATTACACATACAGATATAATATATGAACAGAATTTCTCTTAAATCCCATGCACGGGTCTTTTGACCGTACGTGCCGTGTAAAACAAGTCCTACTTTGTAGGTTTCACCCCCCCCCTCACCTATAGTTAGATCTAGCCACCCTCCAAAAGAACACACAGATTAAAATAACACATTATATAATATATCCTAACCTAAACAGGCATACAAGTGTATAATTGAGTATCCCTTCGTCAGTTCGCATCACAAACTTCAACGGCTGAAGTTCTAATCTGTCTCGCCTTCAAGATATTATAAAAGATACAGATGTAGAAAGAATAGGGGATATGTAACGTACCTTTATATATAACCGACTACATAAATTTAAAATTCTACTGAGATATTGGTAAAAAAATGCATTGATACCGTATTTTGCATTAAGAGCTACTACAAATTATTTCTTTATTTTTCCTGAAGATAGGGCTAAAAGCTGACAATTAGAAGAAATAAAATCATATTATCATTTTACACATATTAAAATACAGTACGTACCGAAAAACGATAAAAATTCGGTGTACAATTCCCCTCGGAAATGCTGGGTATCTTACTTGCCGGAACCCGAGTTTATTTCGTCGTCATTGTCACCATCTTCATGCATCCTGCCTATTTCCATACTCATATCATCCTATCATACGAGGCGAAGAAAATCCGACCCACTAACCTCAGAACAGTATTCTTCATCATAATTGCCAAAAAGTACTTAAAGGCGCAATGAGTATAATTTTTCTATAAATGATTGCAACATCGCAGTAAATTCAGTAGCACTTGCCAACGCACGGAAGCACCACTTTATATGACGGTGAGAGCGAAAGAAAGATAAAAAAATACTTTGTATACAGCACGCTACTCTCATTCGTCAATATACGCTGCGTTAGAAAAAAAAAAAACTTTATAGAAAGATGTATGTGGTTTGGTCATACAGAGACAGTGTCTGATTATGGCATTCGAAATATGATCCGCAATAACCCATCATGAAGGGACGGGACTAAAGTCAGAAAGGACTATTTTAACGAGAACAATGCAACGTAAATTCTAGTGTATTTATTTTACTCCCTCTTAATACTCCGTATGTCGTATTGTGCATGGTAGTAAAAGTTGGATTATTAGAGCCAACATAAATCTAGATTAAGAATTACGCGAAGCACAGAATGAGATTTTAGAGCAAGTTTAAGCTATTAAGGGGACTGTGTAGTCTGTGCGTATGGCTGTTGTGTATGAGTGAAGAAATTTTCTTAATACTATTCAACTTTTGAATCTGTCACCTTACAATTTTTACAGAATACACACAATATTTACAGGTATAATTCGATTTTTAGATTATCTTTCTACCTTATGTAATTGATTTTATAAGAAATTTCAAACCTGAAAAATATTAATTAAATTTGAGTTAAAAACAAGGATAATTTAGGAACATTTTTGTCAGAAGCCACTGAGGGTAGGAGGCTGAAATTTTTGCATATCCCTGTCTCACATAGTAGTGAAGAAGCATGACTATGTTTACATAGTTATCAAAATTATTATGGATTTTACAGCCAGAAAGGTTTGAAAAACATGACATTTTTTAAATATACGAGTATATAGAGGGTATTACACATACTAAACTAATCCGATACAGGGATGATTCGATAAACCACACGGAGAAAATGCAAGAAAACCGGATCCCAAAACAAACACTAAATTATCTTCTCTCTGGCCGCGAGACTGAGGTCGACCTGGAGAGAGATGTTAAGAAAATGATGCCGGGATACACTTGACAGTCTGAACCTTGAAAGGAAAATAATGATGACAATGGTGACGATGATCTATATAGCCACAGCATGGTATGGACGAATTCTAACTGTATGTATTTTTTACTGTGCTCTTTGCTGCTCCACTAATTCTGCTCTAACTTTGCCTTTCAAAAACTATCGTCGCTGAAGATCTTCAAATTGGTCTACACATAGGTTTACTAAACTTTTTTTTTTATCTATGCGCTTATAACCTCTCTAGATAAGACATTGCATATAGACGGTAAAACCTTGGTTTTCTGGGAACTTTACGGATACTTAAGACGGTGACGAAAGACTGATGAAATGAGCACCGCCTTCCGCGAAATGTGCACTTCTGAAGGTAGCAATCTTTGAAGCTTCAAGTTAGAAGATGGTTATGACTTAGGATGTTTCTCGGAAAACTTTTCATCCACAAAAGGCCTGGTCTTGAGGGCATACAGAACATGTTTGTCAAAAAAAACTTGTCGGATATTTTAAGTAGGAAGTGAGGCCCTGATACAGAAATTTGAACTTGTTAATTTTAGGCAGTTCATTTCCCATTAACATTCGGGATCACCCAGCTACACTATGGTTAAGAACTTTCCTAACGATTCACCATACTTTGGTTTGTTTATTATGCAGGGTGGAAGGGGACCGATGCACCAACATTTAAGAGGTGATTCTACATGTTAAATATAACAAAAATGTATTACGCTTTTCCTTCAATGAAGCACAGTTAATCAAGAAAAAATAGTCTTTGCCCAATGTTTGCAGCGTACTATTGCGGTAACTGCTCGAGAGAAATGTTTGATCGCTATACAAACAGATAGATAAAAATATTCTGAATAGTTAGTGTCTTGAGTCTTTTTTGCAAGAATTTAAATTGAATAATTGCGAAAATCATTAAAATTAATCTTGCAACATAGCGCAGTGTTGCGTGTCTCCGACTGAGTACAACAGAGAGAGGGGAAGGTAAGAGATAGGTGGTTGCGCTTGCTAGAGTTATTGCAGTAGCCGTGATGTTGCCAAATGTTTTATAGAAACATAACGATTCCCTCTAAAACACTGAATGTTAGAAAAAAAAAGCTTACTTATATTTTTCCCAAACTCCTCATGATTTATTACCAATTTCATTTTGGTGTAGTGGTTATCTTCCACCTTGTATATAACATTCTATTTTAATATTTAGATTTCGAAAACAATTAAATTTTTTCCTAAGGCATTGATTTTACAAACTTCTGATTACAAGGCTAACCAAGAGATAGAGGTAGAGGTTCTTATCGGGTAAGAGAGGAACGCTTCAGCCCAAGTATGCTTTTTGTGCACCTGTGATAGAATAAGCTGTGTGTCGATTGTGCTCCATGGCTAATCCGGATTCACCATCCGCCACACCACGCATTCCTTCCCAGTGATTGAATCTGTGTATCATACTTTTGACGACTCAATTAGATCTGTAAGATGTGGCAACTCCTCGTCAGGAAAAATGGGATGAACCTGGAGAGCTTCGCTGTCACTTTTACATATCTATGAATCGTTTTGGAATTCCCTTTCATTTCCATCTACCAATCTTTGGGAAAACGGCGAGAAACACCTACCGCGGAGAACGTTCGATTTGGCATCATCCAATCACAAGACGAAGATTGTAATGAAAGAAGAATTGTGGAAAATTTTCGTAGATGAAATGACGTTGGAAAAACGGCAGAATCTCCTGAAAAACCTTGGGTTTGTCACCACAAATACAACTCCGTCAATACCGAGGTTTCAACTCGAATCCGTGGTTATCATAACGATGGCTCTTAGTGTAACGTACTGAATGCGTTTACATGCCATTAGATATGTAATCCGAATTCGTTGGTTAAGTTTAGTGTTATAATTGTTGTGGTGTCGCCCTGGTTGGCAAGTTGGTATAGCGCTGGCCTTCTATGCCCAAGGTTGCGGGTTCGATCCCGGGCCAGGTCGATGGCATTTAAGTGTGCTTAAATGTGACAGGCTCATGTCAGTAGATTTATTGGCATGTAAAAGAACTCCTGCGGGACAAAATTCCGGCACATCCGGCGACGCTGATATAACCTCTGCAGTTGCGAGCGTCGTTAAATAAAACATAACATTTTTGTTGTGGTCGAAAATACTTCAATCATTTTGTAAGTGAGTACCAGTTTCTTGCAATCCGCACATGGTTGTGGACGCATCACGGAAACGTCATTCTATGCCCGTGGACTGTTGAAGGGGAATCAATGCTTTCTCCATGCTGCCACTCCTCTCTCTGTCAGTTCTGCATCCCTGTACAAGATGATGATTTTCTTGTGTACATTCCTAAATATCATATCATATGTAGCCATTTATTGAATTAATATTTTTAAGCTACTTTTTAGATCCTCAGCCATTTTACAAAGTGATAACCATATCTTAAGTCTCCAAAAAGTGTGTTTTTTTTATCTGAATGAAGGAAGGGGGAGAGCAACGGTGAATTGTTCAATGGTTGAGCTGTTTGGACATTTTCCATTGCTAATTTTCAAAATTGTAGCACTAGTTTCGAAGAGTGGATCTCTCTCTGTCGAAAGAATTCCGTGATTATAACTAAACTAATTATATGTAATAATAATAATAATAATAATAATAATAATAATAATAATAATAATAACAACAACAACAAGAAGGAATAATAGTGGAAATAGTGAAATGATGAAACAATAGGAATAAATAAATGAGCGGCAGTAGTAGTTTAATTGTTTCCCCACTCATTTATTTCTATTGTTTCATCATTTCACCATTCCACTGTTGATTATTAGTGTCTATTATTCCTTTTAATGTTATTATTCCATATAATTAGTTTAGTTACAATCACAGAATTCTTCTTTTTATTCTTCTTTTCATTCTATAGAGTTCACGTTACAACAGCTTATGACATCGTGTGCTTCGTCTTTATATTTCGCACCAACTTGATTGGTGGTCGTCGATCACTCAGACAGGCTAGCTGTTTGTAATAATCTCCACAGTAGGTTTTCACGAAGAGATATTCACTCTTAGAAACGTTGTGCTACAATTTAGAAAATGAGCAATGGAAAAAGTCCAAACAGCTGAACCATTGTGCGTTTTTTTGATCAGTTATTTAAAAATACCCTAACTCTTCTGATGTATTTTCTCTGTATTCCTCGATTTCTTTGGTTCATTAAGATTTCGTGTTTAATTTCATAATACTTTATTGCAAATAATCTTCATATTGTTCTAACAAACACAAAAAGTGCATACTCAAGTAGAATCGTGTTGCCATATTTTTCATTTAAATAACTACTTTGTACGCGCTTGGAAAATTTCTTGATACGGAATATTTTGAATTGAGTACAAGACACTATGTTGGATATATCGCATATTTTCCTTGAAATCCGAGCAACACGTACACGATCTCGGATCTTGTTAAGACTTCTGCTGTTTATTCGGGATTGAGATATCACGTCTTGTATTTTCCTATAGCGCTATTCTTTACAATCGATTGGCTTAGAGATTAAGGTCTATATATCACGTGCAGTATTGAATTTATTGCGCCTCAGGTATCTCTGCTTTCTGTACCTAAGCTTTCCTTTTCTCTTCCCTTCTCTCACGAGAAAGTTTTATGGGTAGAAAGAACTTTTATTGTCATACGCAATACAATATTGCTTCAAGAAAACAGAAACATATACGAATGAAATGAAAACAAGCCTTTCTGTACACATTTTACAGGATATGCACGGTTACAATTCTACGCTTTCTTAGCCCTGGCACGGCACAAAATGATAGCTCAGTCTTTATCAGTATTAATTTAAACAGTGTTAATTGCAAACAAGGAAGAGACTAGTGAAGTGCTTTGTAAGGAGTGTGGCATTGTATGGAGAAGAAACATGGACAGTATGACGAAGTGAAGAGAAGCGAATAGAAACATTTGGAATGTGATTTCAAAGGCATATTGGTTCCGTTAAGTTCAATGTTAATTGAAAAATGAGTTCTATTCAGTCAATGCTTAACATAAAACACAATAAAACATGTTATAATAACATTTACACAGATTTAAAAACAAACGTTTTCGCCAATTTTGATTGGCATCTTCAGGTCGTGTGTGTAGTATCTTCAAATCTATCTTGAAAACTGTATCTGCAATGGCAGAAGAATTTTGCTGTTTCCTTGGTTCACACACGCCTCTTTCAACACAGTGATTCTTCACACATCGTGGAGGCTTTTTGCTATATTCTATTCTCTGTTTTTAAGTGGTATTATAGTCGTAACTTTGGTTTTTAACGTCATATACCAAGTGTTCATTTTTTTATAACATGTTCCATTCGACCTACACGACCTGAAGATGCCAATCAAAATTGGCGAAAACGTTTGTTTTTAAATCTGTGTAAATGTTATTATAACATGTTTTATTGTGTTTTATGTTAAGTATTGACTGAATAGAACTCATTTTTCAATTAGTTTGGAATGTGGATATGGAGAAGAATGGAACGTGTGAAGTGGACAGACAGAATAAGAAATGAAGCTGTGTTGGAAAGAGTGGGTGAAGAAAGAATGATGCTGAAACTGATTAGTAAGAGAAAAAGGAATTGGTTGGGTCACTAGCCGAGAAGAAACTGCCTACTGAAAGATGCACTGGAAGGAATGGTGAACGAGAGAAGAGTTCGGGCCAGAAGAAGATATCAGATGATGACGACATTAAGATAGCCTATATGGATCACATGAGGAGACAAAGAGGAAGGCAGGAAATAGGAAAGATTGGAGAAAGCGGGTTTGCCGTGAAAGACCTACCCTTGGGAAGAACACTAAATCAATGAATGAATTACAAACAAAAGCCAGAAATTGTTATTTTCCTGCCGTAGATCCTATATGTCTCAATGAAAAACTGGGCACATTTTTATTTAATTATATCATTAATGCTTCTACCATCATCCTCACTATCATCGTCATCATTATCGACAACAGCAGCAGCGGCGGCAGGCTAGTGTATCCAACACACAGCGTGAAAAGCGACAATGCGATATTTCAATCTCTTATGCGATATGCGATAACACTTATAATATTGTGAGATAAGTTTCGTTAATCATATAATTCATCTGAATTCATTCTATTTTGCTTTCCACCGTAAGAAATTATCATATTAATGAAACACATTTGAGTTTATACTATTCTTTTGGTATTGCCAGGATAAAGTTTTAAATCTCTCTCTTTTTTTCGTCAAGATTGTCAGGGGAAAGTCCTAATTCTTTCCTAGTAAGTAATAAGCTTGCTTCATAGTGTGCTAATCAGTTAATCATAATAGTCTGTTAGTAGCTACCGTTGGTGCTTCTTCTGTGCGAGAAGAAATTAAAAATGTATTTAATATTGTGTAAAGTTTGGTAGTATATCATTATTAATAGTATGTTTGCGATAATTTTGTGAAAAATCAGATAATTTTTAGACTGCAATTCCATAAATTTGTGCTTGAAAGTTGGCAACACTGGTTCATTATAAGACAACAGTCGTTTATAAATTGAATGGAGCTGACCATGAGTCTGGGATTCAATTCCATTGATTCACTGTGTGTCTAAAAAATCTTGCGGAAGAGTGTGAAATATTTACATTAGATAGGGTGGTCGACCGAGCGGGCTAGTGGCGTGGTAGAGGGCTGGCCTTGCATTCGGGAGATCCGGGATTCGATCCCAGGGGCCGACAATCCTAACTGAGGTTTTTTCATGGTTTCCTCAGTTACTTCCAGGCAAATGCCGGGATTGTACCTCTTGAAAGTCCGGCCATGGACGGCGATCCTTCCATTAATCCTTTCATATGTGTGAGTGAATGATGTGTAATGTCTTAAATGTTTGTGTTGTATCGGAAGTGGCCCTGGCAATGAGCTAATCCCTCATCCGGGGAGGCCCTCCATGTCTTTGTGTGGTAAAAAAGTATGTATGTGATCCAATAGATTAATTCCTCTCCCGACAGGTCGCGGCCCTGTAAGGCTCGTGTGGCGTGGGTCGCATAAATGTACATAAAAGGGACAGGTTAAACTAAGGAAAAGAAAGAAAGAAAGAAAGAAAGAAAGAAAGAAAGAAAGAAAGAAAGAGAGTGGTCGAGAGCGACAGTACTTATTATAACATAAGACAATTAATTACATCTGTAATGCAATGTAATGTATAGAGGAAGGAAGTTCATGCAATTGCATATGTGTAGGACTACAAACAATTAATTTCATATATAAATTGTACAACAACAACAATAACAATAACAATAATAATAATAATAATAATAACAATAATAATAATAATCCGAGGCACGACAGCCCATGAAGGACCATGACCGAACAGACGGCTGCTAGCCTCACGTCCACATGCCGAAGCAGAGGTAGACGATCATCCAACCAGAATGAAGGTATCGTGTGGTTAGCATGATGATCCCCCATTCGTTATAGCTAGCTGAATTTCGTAACCAGACTTCGCTACTTATCGTAGCTCCCCAAATGCATCATGATGCTGTGTGGGCACTGGTCCTATACTGGCCGAAACTTCATGAGAAAATTTCTTCCCCCATGAGGACCCGAACCAGCGCGCATTCCGTAACGCGAATCATAGGCAGGATGCCTTAGACGACGAGGCCATGGCGCGGGACGAACTGTACATTACGACAAAGTAAGTAAAACCGTCTAGATTCCAGTGGTCGTCAGAAATCGCTGAAATGGGTAAAGGGTAAGCGGAGCCGTCCCATGTGCTCCGTCGTGCAGCAGGAAGAGGCAGAGACCATACCCGCTAGCAGCTACTAGTGCACAATGGTGCAGTGTGTTCTCCGCGGTAAAGAGACGCTAGCCCCAGGGTGCTCTGTGCTGATGACCGCTGTTAGAAGCATTTTAAATGTGGATGTGGAGAAGAATGGAGCGTGTGAAATGGAATAAGAAATGACGCTGTGGTAGAAAGAATGGGTGAAGAAAGAATAATGCTGAAATTGATCAGGAAGAGTAAAAGAAAATTGCCTGGGCCACTGACCAAGAGTAAATTGTCTACTGAAGGCTGTACATAAACCAATAAATTACATCTGTAATGCAATGTAATGTGGAGAGGTAGGATTTCATGCAATTGAATATGTGTATAAATAAATAAATTTAGCTTCCCTTATGAAAAGGTTGCCAGATTTGACAAAACGTATTACATACAATTTGGTAACACGCCTAAAAGGTAAAATGATATACATTTGAAACGGTTAGGGAATCGAATATACAAAACGTCAGAAAAATTTACACCTAAGTAGCGTTTGTAATACAAGTAATGTCATATATAAATTGTACATTACGACAAAGTAAAGAAAACCGTCTAGAAGCATTTTAAATATGGATATGGAGAAAAGTTCGGGGCAGTAGAAGATATCAGATGGTAGGCAACATAAAGATATATTAATCGTATGCGGAGGCATAAAACAATGAATGAACGAATGAATGAAATTTATTGAGTGAGCATGTCAAGAACTTTTCTTTGGATTTGGATGAGCTAATTGTATTTCAGCATATTGACATATTCGAACAATGTTTTTCACATTATAAATGCCAAAAGAATCTAGCGAGTTATAAAGATGGCAGACTTTTTTCTCGATTATTTAACTACGCTCTATCAACAACTAGGTTATTTAGTGTCGATGGAAGTGGTGATAGTGAAATGGTATTTGGCGAGATGAGGTCGAGGATTCGCCATAGATTACCTGACATTCGCCTTACGGTTGTGGAAAACCTAGGAACAAAGCCAACCAGATAATATGCTCAAGCGGGGATCGAACCCGCGCCCGAGCGCAACTAAGGATGGCAGACTTTTAAATAGCATTAT
Organism: Periplaneta americana; assembly: GCF_040183065.1. Taxonomy (NCBI): domain Eukaryota; kingdom Metazoa; phylum Arthropoda; class Insecta; order Blattodea; family Blattidae; genus Periplaneta; species Periplaneta americana. The sequence continues at coordinate 106,104,620 of NC_091125.1, read as the reverse complement.
TTTTTTCGTTTCATAATTGTTTAATACATCCTTTATTCACAGCAACGTAATTGTCGGCGGGACTAACTCAACAGAGATTTTTTATTCTAATTTTTCTTTGATGTATTCCGCGTGTATACACTGGATCACGATCAACGGTAAAACGCTGGATTAACAACAACGGACAAATCTCTTTCCATTTGCTTTTCGTTTGAAGATGCCACTTTTTTAACGGAGCCGTACTACGCGAAATCTCTTTCCAGACGTACACCCGTTATGACATTGCTGTGGTCTCATTTTAAAATGTAATTCCATACTTTCTCTTAGACACAAGAGCTCAGAGCGCAGCTATTTCTTCATTTTTCAAGTGCGTCATTTGTACTGTCTCATCTTTTTGTCTGGCAGTGATGCTACTTATTTCATCTCTGAACGTACACCAGCAATTTTACTTAAAGACTTCTTTTCAGATGTTTCAATTTTTCTTTTGTTGCCTATTTCACGACTCTTTATCGATTTTATATTTCTCCAATAACGATGTCGTAAAGAAATAGGAAAAAAGACCAGGAAACCAGGAAAATAAAGTAGTACTCATAAAAAGGGGAAGCGAATGTCTTTATTGGCTCAGGTTGATTTTAGTTGCTATCCGTATGCAGTTTTTCAATCTCACTCTAATCTGGTCGAAACTGTAAATAGTCATACGGACTAACATATACAGTAGTTGATGTCTAGACGGGCAAGTGTTTATTGCACTGACGTAATTGTCATCTGAGCAGTAGTAGGACTTCCACTCCTCCCCATCCGGAACACCCTGCGTTCCCATAGTTACATCTCTTAAGTACGAAGACGACGACGATGGAAAGTTCCAAGAATCCATCAGAGTAGTCATCCTTTTCCATTAGAGAGAGAGAATAATAAAGTTGTTGAACGATTGAGTGTAAACATGTGGGCATCTATGACGCATGTATTTTGCTTTAATTTATTGCATTTCGCGCACATGACCCAAATACAACCTCGATATGACTATACACGGATTATTTACATAAAATGGACAATGAGCTTGAATTTCGGTGTAATCATTTAAGGGGTTAGGTACAGCTTATAGCAGTAAACTTTTTGGAAATATGCAACATTTTTTTCCTTCATTACTGTATCTTGTACAATAATTAAAATTGGTATGTGTAAAGCTATATGAAAAAATATTTTTACAATTAAAAAAAATGATTTATATATGAAGACATTATTACAAAAACAGCCCTAGCCACTGTTAATGAAATTCAGTTAAGAACACATTTGCTACTATTTCAAATGTTCATAGACTCCAAAAATAACATATGTCCGGTGCAATAGCCATAAGGATAAACACCAGTTGTACGGAAACAGCTGACATGTGTTGTTCTATTTATATTCATTGTTTTCCTGAAAAGTAGCAATTTTGACAAGGGTTGTTTTTGTAATAATGTCTTCATATATATTATTATATTTTAATGTACCGAAGTACATATGATATTCCCATGCAGATATTCTACGTCATCATACGATGAAAGAGTAATGGAACGGAGAAAAATTCTCTTCGGCGCCGGGATTTGAACCCGGGTTTTCAGCTCTACGTGCTGATGCTTGATCCACTAAGCCACACCGGTTACCACCCCGGCATCGGGCAGAATTGTCTCTGATTAAGTTCCAACTCTTGGGTTCCCTCTAGTGGCCGCCCTCTGCACTACGTCATAGGTGTCTATGAACATAGGACCGAAGTCCACACATGTGCTGAGGTGCACTCGTTATGAGTGACTAGTTGCCGGGATCCGACGGAATAAGCACCGTCTTAAATCACGAAGTGATTTACGCATATCATATATGTTATTTTATTTTAATGTACCGAAGTACATATGATATTTCCATGCAGATATTCTGCGTCATCATACGATGAAAGAGTACATATATACATATATATATATATTTTTTTTCAAAATTCAAAATGATGGCAGTTCACTGTGCAGTGTTAAAGAATTTCCCCCACAACTCACAAACTTGTTAACTTTTTCATGTTCTCTCTCTTTTGTTTTATTGCTGAAAAACATGTTTACAATATCATGCTCTTTCAACTACATTCCTTAATCAATATATATATTTTTTATTTTGTGTTGGAAGAAAATACTGATATTTGACCATTTTTTTAAATTAATTTATTTTTTATCAGACAATTTATCAAAGGTAGAGAAGTGATTTTGCATCATATTGTAGATATGACATGCATAAATACACACAAAAAATTCCAAAACAGAATGGTGGATAGTTTTTGAGTTTCGAGGGAAAAGCTTCATCACTGCACAATGAACTGCCACCATTTTGAATTTTGAAAAAAAAATATATTTTTTTAATCTTAAAAATACTTTTTCATATAGCATAAGGACACTGTTTTACACATGCCAATTTTCATTATTGTACAAGCTACAGTAATGGAGGAAAAAAATGTTGAATATTTCCAAAACATTTATTTCTGTAAGCTGTACATAACCCCTTAATATGTGTTATCGAATATTACTATTATTATTAAGTCGTAATAATTAATAAAAATATTAGTTTTGCAGAGAAAAAATGGTATACCTTGCAGAACTGTAGAGGAACAGATACTACGTATTATTTATTATTGACTTCAAAAACCGTGATAATCTTAGATTTTGATAGATAGATAGATAGATAGATTTTGTTTAACGTGAAATGAAATTGTTCATTCTCATACATTTGTTTGGATCAAATTTCTGCACATTTAAAGGACAAAACTAAAATTCTTTCAGTCATTTATTATCATAATACACTGCTCTCTTAAATTGACAGTATATTGGGAATTAATTGAGTAGTTTACCCAAAATTCGCTATGAAATGTTTCATATAAAATAAATTTGTTCTCGAAAAGGAAGCACAAACTAGCAAAATTGTATTAAACGTTTTTTGTTTGAAATATCTCAAAGAGTAAGCCCTTTAAATGAATGACATTACTTACGGTTCACTCTGTATCTTTTGTCATATTAATTTCTATTGTATGTCTAATTAAAGAAAAAGAATTTCAATGATGGAGAAATATGTGTATTTTTTCATATTAATGTTTATTGCATATCTAATTAAAGAAAAAGAATTGTGATGATGCAAAAGATAATATATTTCGAGATTTTCGCAAAAATTACACATTTTTTACCTTCACTGATATCGAAAAAGTGGGCTTTGGAATAACGTCCATCTGGTGTCAAGCCTCGTGATCTGCGAGGACAGATCAGCGGCGGCAACACGTCGAATCCAACGGTGTGTTAAATGGTCAATTAGGAAATTTGTAGGAAACAACCTTCGTACCATTGCTACTGAATTTGTTTTCGCAACCTGCAGGACGCAAAACTATTAATTTTATCATTCAATAATAATTTATATTTTCAGTCAAAACACTTATCAATATGTGAAGTCAGAAAATAATTCTGTTACATCATATTATGATTAAAAGTCACAAATATTTTCGACTTATACAGAAAGTCATCTTCAGGTGAATCAGTCTGCAATGTAACGCCGGGTGAAACAGGCCTTCAATGTCTGGACTCCATCAACTGTACAGTTTACAAATATGCCTTTCACCGCGGTGAAATAGACTGTGAATTCCCTCCACCCTACAACACATTAATATTGCAGAACTCATAATTTATTTACAATTATTTGTTAATTTTAACTCCATGATATATAGTGTAAGTTTATCACTTGACTGCACAAGTTTTTAATATCAGGCAATAGATGCCAATAATTTTACACACACGCAAAAGTGAGAGTTTTCAGTTATCTTCGTAAATAAGTGTCTTATTTTTTATGTGAACCATTTAACCTTAGAATCATGACAAGTATATATTTGTAAAATGCCTGCATGTGCATTCAACTATTAGATCAAAATGTACCTGATTAGTCCCTCGCCTAATTTCAAAATTGTTTGCTTAAGGATTCACCTGAAGATGACTTTCTGTATAAGTCGAAAATATTTGTGACTTTTAAATTATAATATGATGTAACAGAATTATTTTCTGACTTCACATATTGATAAGTGTTTTGACTGAAAATATAAATTATTATTGAATGATACTTCATAACACTTTTCTGAAACAATATGACCTTTAAATTGATTAATTTTATGTTGTGGAATTGCAATTTTTCAACAATGTCTACCATAGCAACAGAAATAATACGTATTCCGAAACTTTATCATCATCATCATCATCATCATCATCATCATCATCATTCTAAATATGTATTAGACCAGGTAGTCTGTTACGGTCTCACATCAGTCCATCTCTTAGCTGGGCGACCAACGGATTTTCTTCCACGAGGAGCGTACTGCAGGATTTGTTTCAGGATGCATATTCTATCCATCCTTCTGACATAATTTTCTGTTTTTCCTTTGACCTTTTACAAATTGTCATATTGGTTCGAAACTTAAAACTTGAAACTTTGAGAGTTTGACTATCAATACCTTAAAAACAATATACTTTGCATACTTCCACTTGGTAATGAGTTTTGGAATAATATTCTGGGGAAATTCTACAGATAGTAATAATAGGCTATATTCCTACTAGTCCACACCTGTGGAGTAACGGTCAGCTCGTCTGGCTGCGAAACCAGGTGGCCCGGGTTCGAATCCCGGTCGGGGCAAGTTATCTGGTTGAGGTTTTTCCGGGGCTTTCCCTCAACCCAATGCGAGCAAATGCTGGGTAACTTTCGGAGCTGGACCCCGGACTCATTTCACCGGTATTATCACCTTCATATCATTCAGACGCTAAATAACCTAGATGTTGATACAGAGCCGTAAAATAACCCAATAAAAATATTCCTACTACAAAAAAGAGTAATTGTAATAATAGTAGGTGCCAAATCTAGGGAATCGTGTAGGGCTATTTTAAAAAAAACTACAAATAATATCCATGGCTTATCACTATATTTTTTTCATTAATAATCTTCCTCGTATGTAATCGTGAAAATTCTCTAACTAATTTAACAGTTCATAGCATAAATACACGTCAAAAATGACTTTCATACTCCATCGACAAGTCTATCGTACTGTCAAAAAGGAGTGCGTTATAGGACAGTAAAAATTTTTAATAGCCTCCCTATCGATATAAAAATGAAACTCAAAACATAAGATTATTTAGGGGCAAATTAAAGAAGTACCTAATTTCTCACTCCTTCTGTTCTGTAGGTGAATTCATGACATTCAACAATGTTTCATGAAATTGATACGAAAACTTTGTGTTGTACTAGTAGACTATATGTAAAACTCGTCTGTATATATTTCATCTAGACTGTGACTATAAATTAAGACTTTATAATAGAATTAATTTTTTTGACTTGTTCCATATTCTAGCTGTGAAGCAATGTATGAATACCATGGAATGTTAATAAATACAATATAATACAGTACAATATAATACAATACAATCAAACGACGTCTACGATGTTAATTTCTCATTAATACTTACTTAATAAAAATCATATGAAAATATTACCACGATTTTTAAGGACTATGTATATTTTCCATAGAAACACAACACCCTCCCAATATACCTCTTGAAATCAGAAAGTATGAAAAAAAAAGGAAGAAAATTAGATCAAATCTGAAAGAATATCACAAATTACCAGATTCTTGAAATAAGTCTGTTTTGTCCTTTCTTAGGTAATCGAAAGAATGTTTACTTTTGTAAAACAATAAATTTCAAAAATAATAAAGACCATTTTATTGATAATCTAGTAATATTTAATTCCTATTCTTGTCGTTTATTTATGATTCTCTGAAGACTGATACTTTTAATGGCTAGTTCCGAAATTGAAGCAGCATTTCTTACAATTAAATACAACTTTCTCCATTTTATTAAACTTTCAGAGAACTGCAGCTGTAAGGAATATATAATACACATATATTTGTATAATGTAATGACTAAAATATACATTTTCAGAAATGTAGGTTCTCAAGAAATATGTTAGCTTTTTTGCTTGTGCTGCAGGTTATACTCTTTTATTGAGGTCTTGTTAAAATATTTTGTACGTCACAAAGTCGGAACTTCTACAAAGGATTTCAGCGCAAAGCACGTCTATTCACAAAGCGGAGTCTTGCTTGTCTCGTTACAAATTTCATCCATTATAACAAGATTCATGAGTCAAACATTCAGCTTAGTGCTCTTAACCCTAGAAAACGTTTTTGCTAACAGCTATAATTAAGATGGTATCCTGGTAAACACTCGAGAAGTTATTTTGTTTAGTTTAATGAACGTGTAGTTCAGTTTCTTTATACTCTTGCTCACTAAGTAAGCCAATTTCGGAGTAAAATCCATGGCCTACATTATGAAGAGATGTTGAAAGACATCTTTTGTTGAAAGACTCAAAGGTATAAATAACTCCGCCTTAGCTCAGTGAGTAGATGATTTCTCAGAAAAGGGCTCTAGGTTCGATTTCGTATAGGTAGAGTGAAAACACCTAGGTGACAGTTTTTTCCTCAGTCATTTTTATTATCGATAAATATAAAATGTGGCTCAGAGATGCACCAAGACGTATACAAAAATTTTATCATAAATGTGATTTATGACAGTAAATTTGATGCGAATTTTTGTGAAAATTGGATGTTTCTGAGGAAAAACTTTATTTATGCCATAAAAACGAAAAAAGAACATTTTTTGAAATTATTTTGAAAAATATCGTGTATTATTTTTTGAAAATGTTAGCTGTAAAATATTAGAGAGGAAAATAATTTCGCATTTATGTTATTCTCCCTAATGATTTAAAGGACCATTAATGACTGTTTTTATAAGATTTCGTTAAATCACCACAGAAATCAAATAAAACATAAATCTAATAGACATGAATATTGTACTCCAAGACAAAAGTCTACTTTCCCATTAATTGAGCCTAAATGCCATACAAGTGCAGCTCTTAAACGTGGTGCCAGTTTCGGCCCAAGAGTTTATAATAAAATTACAGACCATTTTCAAAATTTGAAATATTTTAAAATTGAAGCTTTTAAAAAAGAAATTTATAAAATTATTCGTGATATATAATACTAACAAATGTATTTTTTTTACCTTTTATTTCTTTCAACTATATTCATGTTTTTTATTGAATATCACTGGCTTCTGTCTGATTGTCAGTTTATATTAAACGTGTTTTTCTCTCTTTTTCTCTTTCTTCTTTTTTTTTTTTTTGCTCTTTTATGTTATTTATTGATTTGAATTAAGTTAATTACTGTATTTAGCAAACTGTCTTTGTAAATTTTATGTTATATTATTGGCTAAGAGCACACTGTACACGAACATGGCTCTTACGGTAGTGGCTAGAAACATTTTTGTTTTATAATATTAATTTGTACTCACTAGCTAGCTAGTTAAATAAATAAATAAATAAATAAATAAATAAATAAATAAATATAGCTAGTTAAATAAATAAATAAATGAATAAATAAATAAATAAATAAATATTGCTGCAAAAAAAAAGAATAAGGCTAATTTACAACGAATGCAGTTATATCGGCAGCTTGATTTAGCTATGAATGTTGGAAACAGAATACTATGTATAAGATTATTGCGCCACCAGCGTAGCTTGCCTGCTGATCCAGACTTGTGCTCGGGCGTGGGTTCGATTCCCGCTTGAGCTGATTACCTGGTTGGGTATTTTGCCCGAGGTTTTCCCCAACTGTCAGGGGACGGTTAGGTAGGCTAATCTATGACAAATCCTCGAACTCACCTCGCCAAACCCATCTCACTATCACCAAATCCATCGACGCTAAATAACCCAGTAGTTGATACAGCATCGTTAATAAGCGACTAAAAAAAGAATTATTACTAAGTAAGATCGTGTATAGTATAACAGTGTGAGAAAAAATGATCACGAAATTTTCACGAAATAACTGTCACGTTTTTAACCATTACATATAATATTCTGTTGAACGTAATACATACAGGAAAAACTGGACAAACCTATGCAAAGGATGCATCCATCACATAATATAATATCCCCTTCAACTTTTGAATTATGGTCCTGAGGGTAGATGATATCTAGGAATACCTCATAACCCTTGGGGAAAGACCATAGCAGACCATTAACCGAATATGTCAGAGGATAAAGAAAAAGAATGATTTGAAGTTTCTTATGGGCGAATTCTTTTCTCATTGGCAAAAGTTACTGCACTCACTCTGCTCGGAAGGTTAATCTTTGCCTATTTGATTGGGAAAAATAATATAAAGAACTTAAAATGACATTTATAAGACATCTGATAGAATGAAGAATATAAGAAGCTCGAAAGGAAGCTATATTCTTTTATGGCGTCGTTACAGAAAACCGCAGGTATAAAAAGAAAAATGATTCAAAGTGATCCAAAAGCCGCGACTTCCTTCTACTTCGTTAAACTGTATAGACTTTACATTAAGTCTATTCTCAGTTGAGGAGTAGGCCTATGAATTATATGGTATGCGTGATGTGCGTATGTACGTGCGAGAGATTCCGCAGCGACGAACTAAGTCAATTAATCGCTTCATTTCAGCGGTAACCTCACTCCGTCCGCCAGATCCCTCTGTTCGTACAGCAGACATACATAATCCTGTGTCATTGTCTTCATTTGAATTTCGTAATAACTTCAACGCTCCTACAGAGGTAATATTAATGAAGGAGAAATTATATGTTTCTCACAGATTCTCTTTGAACTGCATCTAACTGAAGAAACTTTTGAAGATCTTAGATATTTTGCTGAAAGCAGAACCTGGATTAACAATTTTAATTAAAAAACTTATATAAATTCATTCAAGAATTTACATATATGATGTGAAAGCTTTACAACTTTTACATCAATATGTATATTAAAAAAAACATCGCTTTGAGTAGTACATCACATTTAATAATGGTCTTTGTCGTCATATATTTCGTCAGCATTAATATGTCGTAGACACATCTCTGTCTGCGACTGATGTTTCCTTACAAGCTGAAATAAAAAATAATTTCAATATTGAACACCTAGAGCGTCTGTTTTCTTTATTACAGATCTTCAGAGAAGTAGGACTTGCTTCAGGAACATGTAGGAACCGAAGGGACATGTAGGATCTAGTTCAGGGACATGTACGACCTGCTTCAGAGATATGTAGGACCTGCTTCAGAATCAGACGTACTTCAGAGACATGTATGACCTAATTCAGAGACTGTGGGACCTGATTCAAAGATTGTGGGACTTGATTCAGAGACTGTGGGACCCGATCCAGAGATAGGCTATGTAGTACCTGCTTTAGAGACGTGTAGGACCTGCTCCATATCTGATTCAGATTTTGTAGGACCTTTTTCAGAGACATGTAGGACGTACTTCAGATACATGCTTCAGACACTTCAGAATCTGGTTCGGAGACATGTAAGACCTGCTCGAATGTAGGACCTGTTCGAGGGACATGTAGGACCGGCTTCAGAGACATGTAAGAACCTGATGCAGGTTTTTAGGACCTTCTCGGAGACAGACATCTCTCCATTCTTTTTAGCGCGGAAAGGGAAAAGGACTTCGGATACAGTAGGAACTGCTTCAGACACTAGGATCTTGTTCGGAGACATGTAGGATCTGCTTCGGAGGAGACATGTAGGTCCTGTTCGGAGACACGTGGGATCTGGTTAGGAGAACCGTAGAACCTGCGCCGGAGACACGTGGGATCTACTTCGGAGTCATATAGACCCCATGTTTTAATAGAATAGAAAATGTAACTTACTAGTTTGAGTTATGTTAATGCAATACACAAGCAAACTATAATCGTAACGTGTAGTGTAGACAACAAATTCTCCTGAACTAACACTTATTAATTGTACTGTATAAGTAGAAGGGAGATAGATGCGATTTCAGCAGGTATAGGCCTATATGCGACTCGTGGTGCAGGTGTTACTGCACTTAAAGCGCATAACGTCGAGGAAATACAATATCTCTAAGTAGGTACACTGTATGTGAGTGGTGATCAACTCAGCTGCTCTTACGAAGCATTGTGTACATTCACGTGCACTCACGAGCAAAAAAAGAGTAACGTTGGCATTACAAGCAGCGGGGCGATCTGTTCCCCCACACTGCTCGTGTGCAGAGAAGAGTGTTATTGCACAAAGAACACAAGTTGGTCACCACTGCTTTATGTTAACAATGCAAAGTTTTGCATAATAATAAAGGTCCTGGAAATTTCTTGAGTAGACTTGCTTAAAACTGAATAATAGAGGTACGTTATACGTATTCTACAATAATTCAATTCCTTTATTGTGTTACAAATGATGTTACTGCTTATAAATAACTTATTTTCTTTGAACCATTATTCGAAGTACATACATAATAGAGCCTTTCTTCAGCGGTTCACTCCGGAATAACAAGTGTTTTGTTGGTAGCTATGCTTAATCCTTTTAACAAGAGGAAAGAGGCAGTCTACTTTTACCTTCTATCTCGATTTTGGTAAATCCTCAACGACAAATAGAAATAATAATAATAATAATAATAATAATAATAATAATAATAATAATACTAATAATAATAATAATAATAATAATAATAAAATTTCTCTTGGAAAAACTTCTTCAGTCAATACCAGGAGTAATTCCACCATTTTCACTGTATCCTTCGCCAGTTTATCGTACATGAAGTATAAATTACAAAGAAAATCAGCCACCGGCGTGGTTCAGTCGGTTAAGGCGCTTGCCTGCCTATCTGAAGTTGCGCTCGGGCGCGGGTTCGATCCCCGCTTGGGCGGATTACCTGGTTGGGTTTTTCCGAGGTTTTCCCCAACCGTAAGGTGAATGTCAGGTAATCTATGGCGAGTCCTCAGCCTCATCTCACCAAATATCATCTCGCTATCACCAATCTCATCGACGTTAATAACCTAGTACTTGATACAACTAAAAAAAAACAAAGAAAATCTCCTGTTGATTCTCAAATTGAAGCTTCATTGTGTGTTTATGATTCAAAATAAAGATTCCATTACTGAGCGGCCAAGGGACGAGCTGTATTGGAAGCAGGTTGCTGCTGTAGGTTTTTTTTTGTCATCGGTTAAATTACGTACCTAATAACTTTCATGCATAATGCGCGAGTCACTGCAATTACCTGACGACTTCTGCTCCCCCTTATTGGCGCGATAATCTCCGAGATGATCGTGTAACTTCCGTGTTTAATGATATTTGTTCTTATTGCCATTATTATTATTATTATTATTATTATTATTATTATTATTATGATTATATGATTATGTCTCGTGACCAGAATATTGTACGAAATGGAAATATAAAAATTGGAGATTTATCCTTCGAAGAGGTGGAAAAATTCAAATATCTTGGAGCAACAGTAACAAATATAAATGACACTCGGGAGGAAATTAAACGCAGAATAAATATGGGAAATGCGTGTTATTATTCGGTTGAGAAGCTCTTATCATCCAGTCTGCTGTCCAAAAATCTGAAAGTTAGAATTTATAAAACAGTTATATTACCAGTTCTTCTGTATGGTTGTGAAACTTGGACTCTCACTCTGAGAGAGGAACATAGGTTCAGGGTGTTTGAGAATAAGGTGCTAAGGAAAATATTTGGGGCTAAGCGGGATGAAGTTACAGGAGAATGGAGAAAGTTACACAACACAGAACTGCACGCATTGTATTCTTCACCTGACATAATTAGGAACATTAAATCCAGACGTTTGAGATGGGCAGGGCATGTAGCACGTATGGGCGAATCCAGAAATGCATATAGAGTGTTAGTTGGGAGACCAGAGGGAAAAAGACCTTTAGGGAGGCCGAGACGTAGATGGGAGGATAATATTAAAATGGATTTGAGGGAGGTGGGGTATGATGATAGAGACTGGATTAATCTTGCACAGGATAGGGACCGCTGGCGGGCTTATGTGAGGGCGGCAATGAACCTTCGGGTTCCTTAAAAGCCATTTGTAAGTAAGTAAGTAAGTAAGTATTATTATTATTATTATTATTATTATTATTATTATTATTATTAATCCACACCTGTGGAGTAACGGTCAGCGCGTCTGGTCGCGAAACCAGGTGGCCCGGGTTCGAATCCCGGTCGGGGCAAGTCATCTGGTTGAGGTTTTTTCCGGGGTTTTCTCTCAACCCAATACGAGCAAATGGTGGGTAACTTTCGGTGTTGGACTCCGGACTCATTTCACCGGTATTATCACCTTCATATCATTCAGACGCTAAATAACCTAGATGTTGATACAGCGTCGTAAAATAACCCAATAAAAATTATCATTATTATTATTATTATTATTATTATTATTATTAATAGATGCCCCCTATTAAGTTCCCATCTCCGACATTTAATCTTTTTTAAGTTGGCAAATCTGATGTTACGTGCGCTCTTCGATTGTAAAGAATGACGTAAAGACGCGTCTAAATGTTTAGTTCAGTATTTCGCAGATACGGCTGGACGCTTGACCACACAGTATATAGACTTAGAATTTGAAATACATTATAACTCTTTGTTTATTTATTGTATTTAAATGAAGCTAAGTATTTCATGTTTTACATTCATGATATAATTTATGCATTTTTTTTTTTTTTTTTTTTTTTTTTTTTTTTTTTTTTTTTTTTTTTTTTTGCATATCATGAAGAAAGTAAAGTTTAAATTCAACTTCCCAAAACAGCCATTTAGAACGTTGCCCCCCAGTGTTCGAAAAACGTAGAGAAAGATTTTCTTTTCACCAAGGAAAATAATAACTAATGTAGAAATTAAAGAACGACATACGAAGCAGAAATACTCCGAGAACGCTTGTCCTGAGATTGATTTTGTTCATCACGAATTTCTCTTGAACTTCTCTATTAAACCTAAATCTTCAGCGCCGAAATTCGAACTTCGCATGTTCAAAGTTGAAAGATTTTCTCACTGCACTTCCATTGTTGCAGAAATTTGAACTTCTTGTTTCTGTTGTAGACAGAATGCTTCACCAATTCAGATTTGAGTTAATTTTTAAATATACTTTGCAACGAAATATCAGCCTTATTCTATAGCTAGGGCGTGTCTCTCGCATTGATGCATACAGCAAGTAACCCGATGCGAAGAGAACGAATAGCTCATCATTGCAGGTCACGCAAACGGATGCTTAGGGCGTCTTTGTTTATGCCACATCGCGTCTGACTCGTCTATCAATCTTTTGAACCAGGTTGTATACAAAGACATTTTCTTTCCGCTTTGACGTTTTAAAACTCTTCCGAGAGCCGAGAATAACAAAGCACATAAAATACGGAAGACTTCATTCCTAAGAAAGAGAAATCAACCAAGAGGCTTGTAATCACGCCAGTCCTGCAGCTGGGGCATCGAATTAATTTACAGCACCGTATTTCATTCGTTACAGCTTACAGTTACTTAAATTCTGCATATGAGAGCGGTAAGAATATCGTTCTGAGTAACTTCTATGCTGGCTTGCTTCAATTTTGTCTTGCTGTGATATACATGGTTGAAATTCCATTTTCTTCCACCAGTCATTCTTCTAATTCTCTTTCCTCTAATTTTTTCTTCTTTATTTTTTTGGATCCATTTTCTTATTTATCGTACTTCTATCTTTCTTCTTCCTTTACCTTAGTCTTTCTTTTTCCTTAAATATCGTCAATGTATTTTATCTTCTTTTATTTTTTGTTTGTCTTCTTCATCCACTCATTGTCCTTCTTCGTTATATTATGGTTATAATGGTTTATCACATTGTATTTTTATTGTTCTCATGATTTCGTCATTTTCATTTAATTTCTCGAGGTTTCGTTCCTTCCCTTTTATTTCTTGCAGTTTCATTCCTTTCTTTTTGTGTCTTTAGGTTTCGTTCTTTACCTTTTATTTCTTGCGGTTCCGTTCCTTTCCTTTTATTTCTTGCGGTTTCGTTCCTTTCCTTCTATTTCTTGTTGTTTCGTTCCTTTCCTCTTCTTTTTTTGCGGTTTCGTTCCTTTCCTTTTCTTGCGTTTTCGTTCCTTTCCTTTTATTTCTTGCGGTTTCATTCCTTTCCTTTTATTTCTTGTCGTTTCGTTCCTTCCCTTTTATTTCTTGCTGTTTCGTTCCTTTCCTTTTCTTTCTTGCTGTTTCGTTTTTTTCCTTTTCTTTTTTTTGCGGTTTCGTTCCCTTTTCTTTTGTTTCTTGCGGTTTCGTTCTTTTCCTTTCCTTTTTTGCGTTTTCGTTCCTTTCCTTTTATTTCTTGCGGTTTCATTCCTTTTCTTTTGTTTCTTGCAGTTTCGTTGCTTTCCTTTTATTTCTTGCGGTTTCGTTCTTTTCCTTTTCTTTTCTTGCGGTTTCGTTCCTTTTCTTTTCTTTTCTTGCGGTTTCGTTCCTTTCCTTTTCTTGCTGTTTTGTACCTTTCCTTTTATTTCTTGCGGTTTCGTTTCTTTCCTTTTATTTCTTGCGGTTTCGTTTCTTTCCTTTTATTTCTTGCTGTTTTGTTCCTTTCGTTTTGTTTCTTGGTGTTTCGTTCCTTTCCTTTTATTTTTTGTTGTTTCGTTCCTTTCCTTTTGTTTCTTGCTGTTTTGTTCCTTTCCTTTTGTTTGCTGTTTCGTTCCTTTCCTTTTATTTCTTGCGGTTTCGTTCCTTTCCTTTTATTTCTTGCTGTTTCGTTCCTTTCCTTTTGTTTCTTGCTGTTTCGTTCCTTTCCTTCTATTTCTTGCGGTTTCGTTCCTTTCCTTTTATTTCTTGCTGTTTCGTTCCTTTCCTTTTATTTCTTGCGGTTTCATTCCTTTCCTTTTATTTCTTGTCGTTTCGTTCCTTCCCTTTTATTTCTTGCTGTTTCGTTCCTTTCCTTTTCTTTCTTGCTGTTTCGTTCCTTTCCTTTTCTTTTTTTGCGGTTTCGTTCCTTTCCTTTTGTTTCTTGCGGTTTCGTTCTTTTCCTTTCCTTTTTTTTGCGTTTTCGTTCCTTTCCTTTTATTTCTTGCGGTTTCATTCCTTTTCTTTTCTTTCTTCCAGTTTCGTTCCTTTCCTTTTATTTCTTGCGGTTTCGTTCTTTTCCTTTTCTTTTCTTTTCTTTCGGTTTCGTTCCTTTTCTTTTCTTTTGTTGCGGTTTCGTTCCTTTCCTTTTCTTGCTGTTTTGTTCCTTTCCTTTTGTTTCTTGCGGTTTCGTTCCTTTCCTTTTGTTTCTTGCTGTTTCGTTCCTTTCCTTTTATTTCTTGCGGTTTCGTTTCTTTCCTTTTATTTCTTGCTGTACTGTTCCTTTCGTTTTGTTTCTTGGTGTTTCGTTCCTTTCCTTTTATTTCTTGCTGTTTCGTTCCTTTCCTTTTATTTCTTGCTGTTTCGTTCCTTTCCTTTTATTTCTTGCTGTTTCGTTCCTTTCCTTTTATTTCTTGCTGTTTCGTTCCTTTCCTTTTGTTTCTTGCGGTTTCGTTCCTTTTCTTTTGTTTCTTGCGATTTCGTTCTTTTCCTTTTGTTTTCTTGCAGTTTCGTTCCTTTTTTTTGTTTTCTTACGATTTCGTTCCTTTTCTTTTGTTTTCTTGCGGTTTTGTTCCTTTCCTTTTGTTTCTTACAGTTTCGTTCCTTTCCTTTTGTTTCTTGCGGTTTGGTTCCTTTTCTTTTGTTTTCTTGCGGTTTCCTTTCATTCCATTTGTTTCTTGCGGTTTCGTTCCTTTTCTTTTGTTTCTTGCGGTTTCGTTCCTTTTCTTTTGTTTTCTTGCGGTTTCGTTTAATTCCATTTGTTTCTTGCGGTTTCGTTCCTTTTCGCTTTTTTGCAGATTCGTTCCTTTCATTCGTGTCTTGGTTCCGTTCATTTTCCTTTGTGTCTTGCGATTTCGTTCCGTTCCTTTTGTTTCTCGCGCTTACATTTTTTTTGTTGTCATTTCGTTGCTCTACTTTTGTTTCTTGCGATTTCGTTTCTTTCCTTTTGTTTCTTACGATTTCTATCCTTTCCTTTTGCTTTTTGCAGTTACATTTCTTTCTTTTTTTGCGGTCACGTTCCTTTCTTTTTGTTTCTTGTGATTTGGTTCCGTTTCGTTCGCTTCTTACAGTTTCGTTCCTTTTCGTTTATGTCGGTTTCGTTCCTTTTACATTTCTTTTGTCTTTTTTGGCTATTTCGCTGCTTAAAGTCTTGTTTCACTTTGTTTCGTTCCTTTATGTTTTGTTTCTTGAGGTTTCGCTCCCTTTTCTTTTTGTTGCTGTCGATTTCGTTGCTCTTTTTCTGTCGGTTCCGCTGTTTTTCCTTTCGTTTGTGACGGTGTCTCTATTTTTCGTTTTGTTTTTGGTGATTTCGTTTCTTTTTGTTTTGTTTTCCGCTGTTTTTGTTCCTTTTGTTTTGTTTTTTGCGTTCATTTCTTTCGTTGTTTTTCCTATTCTTAGACTTTCGTAATTTAAACTTTGCCTTAGGGAACAAAATTTTACGTAGAATCATTTTGACAATGATTAGTTAGTGAATACGAGTCCTATTCAAGTATAAAGTACAGTTTAAGATACAATGTAGAAAATCAGTACAAGTTTCCGCATAAATTTGAGAAATCACACAAGATGTGTGAGTTCAAAACTTTAAACAAACAGGCACAGATAAAATGGAAAATGTTTTATAAATATTCAGTTCAAAAGGAAACACGATAAAACACCCGCTGGATAAATTTCAGACGGCGCACAAGTATTTTCGCTCTTCCTAGTGTCACAAACCATTCGCAGTGCTAATTCATTCTGTTCGTAACGAAGCGCACTATGTGATCAACATTTTTGCGGCGTGAAACGCTTCCCTTATGAATACGAATGCACATTGCGTAGTAAACATTACACAATGAGGACAAGAGTAGTGGGCCGGATCGTTACCAGGCCTTTCACCTGACTGAAGAGTCTACGTCACGAGTGACGTCACGCAGTTCATCAGGTTGAAGTTCAGTATGTTGATGAGGCAGAGGGCACGTAAGGGTCATTACACTGGGTGTTTGCGAAACAAATTATTTGATCGATATAGTCTGATAAGTGAAGCGCTTCGGCTTAATTTGAGCCTACAGAGGCCCGAATTTTGGAGAGTTGGCCTTTGTAGTCGAGTGCTTAGTCTGCATGTATCTGAAGCCAAAGTACACAGTTTCAATCCCGGTTAAGGACGATAATATTATTTTACAGGAAAAATCCGAAGTGCGACTTGCAATGGAGGAGAGAGTTTCATCAATGCCAACACATTAATTCCAATGCGATTGGTGGAAATATTCAGTACACAAAATGACAAAGTAACTGTTGTTATGTCACTTGATTCATAAACTAGCGCAGAACATTTAGAATTCTTTCAAATTATGACAGCTTCATCCGGTTCAACTATAGCCAACGCATTGGCAATACTTTTTTAAGTTTATTTACACACGCTTTAACATCTATGGGTCCATAACGGTCAGCGCGTCTGGCCGCGAAACCAGGTGGCCCGGGTTCGAATCCCGGTCGGGGCGAGTTACCTGGTTGAGGTTTTTTCCGGGGTTTTCCCTCAACCCAATATGAGTAAATGCTGGGTAACTTTCGGTGCTGGACCCCGGACTCATTTCACCGGCATTATCACCTTCATTTAATTCAGACGCTAAATAACCTAGATGTTGATACAGCGTCCTGAAATAACCCAATAAAATAAAAAATAAAAACATCTGTGGTCATATCGCGTGTTTAGAATCTGTGGGGATACCAGTAGGCCAGGAAATACTTAATAAACCTGATATGTGACACGTCTTGAACAATTTTTTAAATCTGAAAATACGATATATATTTTTTTTATTATCAGAACTAATTTTTCTGTATTCTGAATGGCAACGCTGTTATTAGCTATTAAAACTGCAAGTTTCAAGAGTTTTATTGAACAAATATTGTATTTGGAATTAAGCTTTTGGGTAATCCATCGTGCCCTGGACACAGTGGATTACTCAAAAGCCTAATTCCAATTACAATAAACATGAAAGCTTAAAAACTCAAATGTTTTTTATCTTCACGATCAAGAATTAATACAATGAAGTAATCATTTTAACTCCCGTATTATGTATTTCTCCGTTCATACGTTTTGATAGTCCACTTTTGTCACATTTTAAAATTATATTACAGATTGAACTATAGGCTTAAGGACTTTACAAATAGACGGTAGTACGAGTATATTGTGACAGCGACGTGAGAATCGAACTCACGACCAGCGTCCCGCAAGAAAGCAGATCGCACAGGCTGCACGGAACATTGAGTGACGTCGCGCGGTGGAGAGAAGAGAGAGGGTGTATTACGTCACGCGACGAGTTTGCGCGCGCATCTGGTGCTGGTAGAGAGGAGAGGGCTCTGGATTTCTCTGGAATGCCATCTCTAGAGACGGGTGGAACTTTCGAGGCTACGTCGCTGTAGTTATAAATTACGGTCGCGAAGGAACGACAGCAGTTTTCTGAGTTTTCAGTTATTCAGTCAGTGAGAAAGCCAGAGCAAGGAAGCCAGTCTTGTGTACCGGAGTTCGACTCGAGTGTGCGTCCGCATCTGCGTCAGCATCCGAAGGCCTGAGTTCGAGTGCAGTGGACCGCAGTTGGAGGGACCTGAGTTCGAGTGCAGTGAACCGCAGTTGGAGGGACCCGAGTTCGAGTACAGTGAACTGTCTCTGAAGGTCTGTGGTTCGAGATACTGTGAACTCGAGTGACTGAGATAGAAGAACTGTGAACTGAGAACTGGTAGTTCTGATTTGTAAATAGTGCTTTGTAAATATTAGTTAAGATTAACAGTTCATTGTTGTGCGTAATAGTCCAAGTAAATTATCATTGTTGTCGGTGGAGTGCTATAACGAATACTGTGTTGAGTGAGGATTCAATTGTTGACGAGAGCGTTTAAGGTGAATTGTAGAAAGGAATTACTGTTGTGACGAATAAATCTCATTGTTGTTACAAATAAAATTCACACTGGTGTCAGAACCGGGACATTATCGACAATGGAGAACCTACAGCTGATCCTGCAAGCCATCGCGGAACTGAAAAACGACCTAAGTGCAGTGAAAGCTGAAATGAAAAAGGACATAAGTGAAGTGAAAGGCGACATAAGTGAAGTGAAAACGGAGATGAAAAGTGACATAAGCGGAGTGAAAGATGACGTCACTACGCAAATTGAAAGCGTTTCAGCCCACGTAGATGGAATTGTCGCCATCGTGAAAGACGAACTCAAAGCCGACCTTGACAACCTAAACAAGAATTTTACAACTATAAACGAGACAGTAACCGAATTGAGACAGGAGGTAGACCATTTCGACGGCAAAATCCGCGATCTCGAGCGTCGTCAAGAGCAGACGAGCGAGTTGCTGGACAAGACGAGTGAGGTGATGGACAAACACGCCGAGGAAAACAAGCACATACTCACGTTGATGGACCGACATGCTGAAGAAAACAAGCACATTCTCGCGTTGGTGGATCTCCAGGCTAAAGAACAGAAACAGATAATTGCCGAGGAAGTTCAACGGGCCGTGGAAAGATCGGCGACAGAATGGAGGACCTCATATAGTGGCCCTGGGGAACCATCGCCTTCAGCCAGACATTACAACGTCAAGACGCCAAAATTCGACGGTACGACGTCTTGGGCGATATTCCGTCGCCAGTTCGAGGCCATCGCAGAGCACAATGGGTGGACGCCAGCAGAGAAAACCACTCAGCTGCTGGCCGCGCTTCAGGGACAGGCGTCGGAAATTCTTCACAGCGTTCCAGAAGATGGGACAGCCGCTGAGATAATGGCGGCCTTGGAGGGACGTTATGGTGACCATCAACTTGCGGCAGCATTCAGGACCCAACTGAAAACGAGGGTCCAACAGTCAGGAGAGTCCCTGCAAGAATTCGCGATGGCGGTGGAACAACTGGCCCATAAAGCCCTCAGGGGCCTACCTAATGACCTCATCGCTGGAGAGGCGGCCTACACCTTCAGCAGCGGAGTTCGAGACCCGGAAATAAAGCAACAGCTACTCTTGGCAGAGCATCGCACCATCAATGCAGCTCTGGCGGCGGCCCTCAGTGGAGGCGGCCAAGTCGACGGCGGGAGTCTCAACACCGCACTGGGTCAGGAGCGTCACGGCGACGGATGCTGGGGGGCGCCAACCGAAGCCACCCGAGCGGCAGTCAACGGAGCGGCGGAGACGACGGGCGCCCACCTGCTGGTCCTGTGGCAAACCGGGACACTTCAGAAGGGACTGTGACCAATCCGGCCACAGGCAGGAGAGAGAGGTGGCCGACGTCGAGGAGCGCCAGCAGTCAACGGAGCGGCGGAGACGACGGGCGCCCACCTGCTGGTCCTGCGGCAGACCGGGACACCTGAGAAGGGACTGTGACCGATCCGGTCACAGGCAGAAGAGAGAGGTGGCCGACGTCGAGGAGCGCCAACAGTCAACGGAGCGGCGGAGACGACGGGCGCCCATCTGCTGGTCCTGCGGGAGGCCGGGACACCTAAGGAGGGACTGCGACCGCTCTGGCCACCGGCCGGAGAGAGAGGTGGCTGACACCGGGAGGAGTCAACAGTCGCCTGAGCAACGGAGACGACGGGTGCCCACCTGCTGGTCCTGCGGTGAACCTGGGCACCTGCGGAGGAGTTGCGACCGACCTGGCAACAGTCAGGAGAGAGAGGGGGCCGATGCTCGGAGGAGCACGTCGGCGCCATCATCACCGTCCCCTCGGCTCGTCCTGAAACCGGTCGACAGAAGGTGCGACGATGGGCTGATTGCTGAAGGACGGATAAGAGGCCGTCCATGCAGAGTACTGGTGGACACCGGGGCGATGCTCACTATCGCCAGACCAGACGTCGTGCGTGGCCTACCTGGGAGGACGCCGCTGCGCCAATACGAGCTACGGACTGCTTCAGGCGAGAGCTTGCCCATCCAGAGAGAGGTCTTCCTGGACCTGACCTTGGGGAAGAGGAAACTGGAGATGTGGGTGTTCGTCGCCAACATCACCGAGGACGTCGTCCTGGGACTCGACGCCATGCGGTTACTCGATGCGACGGTGGACGTCCGGCGCCGTATACTCCGTCTTGGTCGGGATGAAGTGTTCCTGATGGACGCCGAGGACCAACCCGTGGCCAGCGAGCTCTCCTTGGAGGGCCAAGGGGAAGAGCAAGATGGCGCCCACGCAGTACGAGTATCGCTGCCCAGCCAAGCCAAGGATGGGGTGGCGCCACCATAAGGAGGGAGCAGCCGGAGGACCCCAAACGTTGGACCGACTAGCAGCCTACCAAGGGACTGCCCGGGACGAGCAGCCCTAAGGAGGGGGCAATGTGACAGCGACGTGAGAATCGAACTCACGACCAGCGTCCCGCAAGAAAGCAGATCGCACAGGCTGCACGGAACATTGAGTGACGTCGCGCGGTGGAGAGAAGAGAGAGGGTGTATTACGTCACGCGACGAGTTTGCGCGCGCATCTGGTGCTGGTAGAGAGGAGAGGGCTCTGGATTTCTCTGGAATGCCATCTCTAGAGACGGGTGGAACTTTCGAGGCTACGTCGCTGTAGTTATAAATTACGGTCGCGAAGGAACGACAGCAGTTTTCTGAGTTTTCAGTTATTCAGTCAGTGAGAAAGCCAGAGCAAGGAAGCCAGTCTTGTGTACCGGAGTTCGACTCGAGTGTGCGTCCGCATCTGCGTCAGCATCCGAAGGCCTGAGTTCGAGTGCAGTGGACCGCAGTTGGAGGGACCTGAGTTCGAGTGCAGTGGACCGCAGTTGGAGGGACCCGAGTTCGAGTACAGTGAACTGTCTGTGAAGGTCTGTGGTTCGAGATACTGTGAACTCGAGTGACTGAGATAGAAGAACTGTGAACTGAGAACTGGTAGTTCTGATTTGTAAATAGTGCTTTGTAAATAGTAGTTAAGATTAACAGTTCATTGTTGTGCGTAATAGTCCAAGTAAATTATCATTGTTGTCGGTGGAGTGCTATAACGAATACTGTGTTGAGTGAGGATTCAATTGTTGACGAGAGCGTTTAAGGTGAATTGTAGAAAGGAATTACTGTTGTGACGAATAAATCTCATTGTTGTTACAAATAAAATTCACAATATTGTACACATTATTTAAAGGGTGTAGTTGATATTTGTTATTGGAATGTTTTATCAGTGAAGAAGTGTGTTGTGTCAGTGAAGTGTGAAGTGTGCTGTGTAAGTGAAATGTGTTTCTGTCAGTGAAGCTTTATAGTTCATAGTGGCAGTGCAAAGAATTTGAACAGTGAAATATTTTTGAAGTGTTAGTGAAATCAGGATAGAATCAGTGTAATGTGTCGTAGTTCCAGTGCAGTGAGTGAATTGTCGGCGAAATGAGTGTAGTGCTGAAAGGTACTGTGCAGGTATGAACATATCATACTCGTGGGTTTTAGTTCGAACTTAGGGTTAAGGTACAAATTATATTTCCTTTAAATGTTATTTTAAGTGATAGTGCTTCATTTAATTTAGGATGCTCCCTGTTATTGTTGTTATTATTATTATTATTATTATTATTATTATTATTATTATTATTAGCAGTATTTATTTAGCATTATTAATTTATTATTAATTGTGTTTATTATTGTCATTATTTAGTGTAATTAGTTACTACTGCCACCGGGTATATACCCATTTGCAGCGTGATTACTTACATGCATACATACATACATACATATATACATACATACTGCTTTCATTTTAACAATCCATCATGCAGTCAGGAAAAAGATAATATCTCAGCCATTCATGCTTGATTTTATATGGAAAGTGGAGGACATGAACGTGATGATTTTTAATCACAATAAACCGAGAACGGACACGACTATGCATATCGATATGTATGTCAATAATAAAATGTAAAGTCGATATTACGCATTCTGATGCTATTTGTGTATAATTGACCAGTGATGTTTTTGCACGAATGCAAGCCAGCCAACATAAACACAGGTTAACCAATTTCAACATTTATTCAGAATTTAACACCATAATAAACTTTTTAAAGAAGGCAAAGTAAAAAAAAAGTCTGTTCCCTTACACTGCGAAAAAGAACTTGAGAAGGAAGAAAGAAACCGTTGCTAATTTTTTTGCATAATACGCACTACCAACGTCCTTGGTAACGATCTAGACTAGATGAAGGAAAGTATTGTTCCCCATTTGGTAATGTCTCGCAATTTTCGAGGTCGTTGAATCGTGCTCTGTGGTAATATTTCCGTCCCTGCGACGTTGTTGCACGAGATTGCGTGCCGGCAATCACACATCTTCCAGTACACGTTTCTAGAAAGGCGAGGCATTTCTATCAACGCCGCCAGCATTTGTAAAGCTATTGTACTCGAGGGACGGCCCCATACAATATTCAAATGCCGCATCTCTTCTTTTTTGTGTGTGTTTATCTTGATGACCTGCAGACTAATAATTACGAATTTCACGTAAAAGTTTACGAGTTGTATTTCAGTTAAATACTTCTCACATGAGGAATCGAGTTTAATCTCCGACTAGCCACTTGAGAAGTTTAGAAAAAAATAATTTGTGGGTAGATAATTTTTCTGCTAGTTCTTATCGCATTCTTGCTTATAGTAGTCACCATC
Source organism: Periplaneta americana (assembly GCF_040183065.1). Taxonomy (NCBI): domain Eukaryota; kingdom Metazoa; phylum Arthropoda; class Insecta; order Blattodea; family Blattidae; genus Periplaneta; species Periplaneta americana. The sequence goes on along the minus strand of NC_091125.1, from coordinate 106,081,174 downwards.
TCAGAATGAACTCTGCATTTATACATAGTGAACCGTAAGCAATGCAATTAATTTCAAGATCTTATTCTTTGAGATATATTCAAACAAAAAAGTGAAATAGAATTTCCCTCGTTTTTGTTTCCTTTTCGAGATAAAAATTGTTTTATATGAAACTTTTCATAGCATAGGAATTAAATTGATATTACATATTTGTCGTTTTAGGTAGTTTATCAAATGCTAAGTGAAAATTTATTCACTAAGTTAGCATAACTTGTAGGACGATATTAAATCGATTAGCGTTTTCGGCAATGATTTGCAATCTTCAGATCATTGAGAGTGAATATTACTTTACCAGATCTGAAGATGGCAAATCATTGCCGAAAACGTTTATCGATTTAATATCGTCCTACAAGTAATGCTAACTTGGTGAAAAAATTTTCATTTAGCACTTGATAAGCTACCTAAGACGGCAAATATATAATATTAATTTAATTCCTATATCTTAGCTTATTGGAATCCATATAACATGGTTTTAAAATTTTCATAGCGTGTTTTTGGAAAGCCATTGATTTAATTCCCAGTATGATCAGTCAATTTAACATTTTAAAATTCCTTTGCAGAAAGAAAAGTTACATTTTGTTCTGATCAAATTTCTGCACATCTAAAGGACAAAGCTAAAATTCTTTCATTCATTTATTATCATAATACACTGCTCTCTTAAATTTACTGAGCTTATTGGGAATTAAATCAATGTCTTTTCCAAAACACGCTATGAAATGTTCCATATACAAAAATTTTTATTTCGAAAAGTAAACAAAAAAACGAGAAAAATTGTATTGAACTTTTCTGTTTGAAACATCTAAAAAAATAACCCCCAGAAATTAATGACATTATTTACGGTTCACTCTGTATAAACGAATATATTTTCAATGTTTTTTCTCGTATAGCTGGTATCAGAAATCACGAAGCATATTGAAATAAAGTTGTTCAGTAGCTGTAATAGTTTCTGTTATTCTGTCTTTAATCACTTCAAAAATGTATGGTCCTAATATGAAACGACTTATGAAACCATACCAAACAATAACTTTTAAATCGTGAAGTCCTTATTAGATTAGTCAATGTGTGTTATTGCAAGACTAAATGCTACAATTCTTAATGTTTTTGTGTAATGGTAGGACCCTTAACTAGCCGTTATTCTCCCCGATTATACGGAAGTGGATCTTAGATGTCGCTAGTATCGAGAAGAGTAGATCACTTAGTTCGCCAGATGTACCACTAGCGATGGGCATTGTATGGGGCAGAAACATGGTCATTACGACGACAGGGACAGGTACATGTCGCACACATCACATCATTGTTGTGTTCTTGATATTTAACTTCAATTACTATTCCATATGGATCAAAGTATCCCATTTTACTTCTGGGTATTGCCTCTAATATCTCCATAACTAATCATCATACCATGACGGTTATTACAGCGAATAGGGGTTATAAAGAATGGACACTGAGCGAATTTTCCTGTGTTTTGTTTCTCTGTGCGCCAGCGTTTAGTTCCACTTTCAAGCGCTAGAGGTTAGTGTAATCGAGCATACGCTAAGATAATAATTGAGTATAGAGTTGAGACACAGGATCCAAACATCGCTTACCTTAATGCATAATCCAGCAACGCTTTGCTTCAAATAAATTCAAGTTAACAGCTTTTCCTTATTTCTCAGTGGCAAACTAGTTGTAATAATAATTTTTTTATATTTCAGATATAATAAATTATATTATAAAATAATATAATACATTATAAAATTATGTATCAAATTCATTTAATATTTGTATATAATATAATATAGGTACATGGTTTTACTTCTCATAAGAGTTTTTTTTTTCCATTTTCAGTGCTATCAAATCATTACGTATTTTAATTGTTGTTGGGGTCAACGTCTCAACTCTCATTATAAAGGAACTCTAGAATCTAGACATTACAGTTAATGACGGATTTATTATTTTATGGATCCAATTTATTTTGAGTACATAATGTACCTAGATGTATTAATTATATGTGTTATATTTCCGCTGTGTCGACTGCTAGCTGGTGTGATGTCAGCGCCAACTCTAGGGAGAAAGCAGAATCTCACGCTCTAGCTGGCTTGAAGGTCATTGAAATCAGTCCGGCTGCATCAAAGGTACCGACGCGAAGTGTCCATTCTTTATAATCCCTATTCGCTGGTTACTATCTCGAATTCCATCACTATAATAATATCCTCTATGATACTCCGGTCTTCGAAGATGGTATTTAATTTAATATACATCCTGCAATCAGTCTAAAGAAGAAACAGAATTTGTTGAACCATTGTGGAATTAAAATTAAAACAGGGAAAACAATGTTCTGAGACGTTTTGTCCAACGTTAAGAAGAAACTACGTATTTGTCGGGATTTTAATTCCCGTACATTTGGTGAGAAGTTGTTAGCTGTGCTAAGAAGAAGCCTAAAAAAATGGAATACTAATTATCTCATTTGAAAATTAAACGAATTGGTTATTTCTCCATGTCTGTATGTTTCGTTTCGTAAGCGGGTAACTCATTGTCGCCACACGCAAAAACACAGCAAGCCATTTCAAGATCCTATAAAGTGTAAAAACAAATTACGGCCTGTGACCGGAAGGTTTTACACGAGAGCGCTATGAGATCTTACTGCTCGATCATGTGGACGTATCGCACCAGCAATCTGCTCTATGTATTTGTAAGAGTTCCTTATGTACGTGCCAGTAAAACGACTCCTATTATTTCACTTATCCCTCGAATCTAACTTTTACGCTGCAGTTCATAATAACCAAATAGCATTACAACTTGGAGAGTAGTTTAACTACTGTATATGTTTAGGGAAGTATGCAGTTACAGCATTACAGCACTTGTGTAGTCTACATTTTTACTTGTATCGCTGTAGACTTTGACTTGTTAAAATGTAAACTCAGAAGACTACACCTAGAAGAGCACGTTGTCCTGTGGTTTGCCTCTTACCTTAATGGCCGCCAACAAAGTGTGATCGCTGGAAATCGTTCTTCCTCTTGGCAGGCCGTGAGGTCAGGGATCCCACAGGGATCAGTTCTTGGCCCTTTACTATTTACAATTTATATCAACGACGACACCATCTCTATGCAGACGACCTTCAAATACATATAAAATTCCACACTGACAAAATAAATGATGCAATAACTAAAATTAATGACGATCTGGACTCAATCTGGACATGGACACGGAAATTCCGACTTAAACTAAATCCAGAAAAATCACAGTCAATCATTGTGGGCCATTCACGTTTGTTAATCACTATTACCATACCAAATTTGTCCCCGATTAAAATATACGGCACCGAAATTCCGTTCAGTGAATTAGTAAAGAATCTAGGTATTTATATGGATAAAAGTTTAAATTGGAACATTCAAGTTGCAGAAACCGGCAAAAAAGTATTCTCATTAATCCACTCGTTTAGGCGATTGAAGAATTTTCTACCCTTTTCCATGAAAAAATGTTAATGCAAACACCCGTGATGCCCCACTTCGATTACTGTGATATTCTTATTACTGACCTAAGCGTTACTTCGGCGCAGAGACTACAATGTGTTCATAATATGTGCGTCCGTTTCGTCTGCAGTATTCGCCGGGCTGATCACGTAACACTATCCCTCGAAATGTTGTCCTGGCTCCGTCTAGAAGATCGTAGGAAAATGCACTGTCTTTCCCTTCTCTTTCACATATTGCATTTCTCCACTCCTGTCTATCTTGCGTCTCATTTTCAAAATTTATCCACCCATCATAATCTAGACACACGATCACAACTCTCCTCAATATTATCCATTCCCTCCCATCGAACATCCTCATATTCATCTTCTTTCACTGTGGCTGTTCTTCGGCTTTGGAGTTCCCTACCGAGTAATGTCAGGGACTGTCAGACATCAAACCAATTTAAGAATAGGATAACGAAATATTTTTCTAACAATTCTTGTTAACAGACGTTGAAAGTGCCCTCCACCAACATCTAGGACGCACGTCTTAACAGGTTCATTTAGACACGTGACAATTCCTCACGGGATGCTATTCCTGATGTTATCCTTCAGTTCATCAACAGTATGGGGATTCCACTCGTACACTTTCTCTTCAACTACCCCCATAAATAAAAGTCACATGTCGACAAATAATTCAGTGTTAAGCTTGGAAAAAAAAAACTGTCAAGTAAAATTAAAACTGACAAAGGCCTAAGAAAAGGTTAAGACGTGCACAGAAGTGTCTAGATGTTGTAGAGTGTTTTGTGTTCTGTATGCGATGTTGTAGTTTAATTTCTTGAATGAAGATGCGATTTTGTGTGTGTTTTTGTTTTCGTATGTTAATGTGATGTATTTTTTGTGTTCTTGTGCTTGTGTTGAATTCCCATGTTTCTTGTAATTATGTTTTGTCTTTTTTATTATGTTGTCTATTATTTTGAGGTTGTATCAGTTTTCTTGTGCTATGTATTTGTGTTTAGCTCTTCTTTGTAGTCTTGCTGGTCATTGGTATGCTGAGTAGTCTGTGTACCATGGTTAGAAATGCAGCATGTTTGTGTTGTGTTGAGTGATTGGATGTGTTGTGTTGTGTACAGATTTAGACGACTGAAACATTATTTTATTTTTTAGACTTAAAATCAAAATGTACATTTTTAATGCTTTTTTTTTTTCGTTATTTTCACCGATCCATAACCTTTACTCATTTAACTTTTAATAATCGCATTTGCACTTCTTTCAATTTCATTTCAGTTTACAGAGTATAAAATCATAGAAAATAGCACAGGACTTAAATATTCAAGCTGCAGTAATACAGTAGGTACTGGCAGAACAACATAAGTAAAGCTTTTAAAATAATATGTATATTTTAGCACGAATTCATAATTAGTTGTACGCAAGGATGTGTAGGGTATATTCATAAATATAACAGCCTTCGCAAGACTGTATAGGTCTAGTACTTCTTTTGCAGTGAATTTGAAACTGAAAATAATACTTTTTGAAGAGACTATTTTTAGTAAACACTATGTTCGGTTTCATGTTTCTGGCAGAGAGGATATGCTACGAGTATTGACGCCCACTTGCAAATATGAACCGTTAATTAATTCACTTTAATTAAAATAGAGCAACGTTATTTTATATATTTACTTGCTAATTCGTGGAATTTCACAGTGATGCTTTAATTAAATATTTTGTGTTGTGGAATCCATAAATGAAATATATGAACTCATTATATCTATATTTTATGAAAGACTTATTGAAATTCTATAAAGCTACAAAGAAAGGAAAACACAATTGAATGGAAAAAATCGGTGCTTACTGCACAATTATTCTCACTTGAGGAAAAATAAAGAATTATTAATATAACCTTGTGTTCTTCTCCGTATTTCCAAGCTATTGTCTCAAGTCTTTATCCCAAATCATGTATGCTTTTGTGTATCTTTTCACGTTTCGTGGGATGAGTATTTCTACTGCCTGTATTGTTTTTTCTTCCTTGATTTAATTATCCCTCTTTCACTTCTACATAGTTGTGAGGGGGCTGCCATTGTCTGACGAAGTTTTATTTTTTTTTCGTGTTTGCTTTTCGATATAAAGTTCTCTTAATGGATTCACATATTGCCTGAAATTTTGATATTTTGCATTGTGTGCCTTTATCATCCATATATGCTAAATCACATCCCTAAATATTGGATTGTGTGATCTGTTCTATTGGCATATTTCCTAAAATTATTTTTTATTTCCCAGGGAATTTACCTTCGAAAGCCATTACTTTACTTTTTCATAAAGATACACTGCAATTATAATAATTTCTGACCATTATTTGAAATTTATATGTTAAGTCTTCGGCGGTAATTTTCAATTTCTGCCATCAATACTATATCATCGTCAAATAAAGATACGTTTATCTTTCCCTTCTGTCCCTATAAAATGTCTTCATTTCCTAAACTTTTTCTTCATTCTGTTAGAAGTTTGTTAACACACTCACTTACTTATGGTTTTTAGAGAATCCGGAGGTTAATTGTTGCCCTCACATAAGCTCGCCATCGGTCCCTATCCTGAACAAGTTTAATTCGGTCCCTAGCATCATATCTCGTCTCCTTCAAATCCATTTCATCTACGTCTCGGCCTCCCCCAAAGGTCTTTTTCCTTCCGGCCTCCCAACTAATACTCTATATTATAGATGTCCAATATATTGTAACTTGTACGAGGTAACCCCTAGCGTAAGCAACCCGCAGCGCATATTCTTTAGGGTCGTTTTTCCTATGTTATATGGAAAGTTATTGACCTTAGCAGAGCATGCTTGACATGCAATATTTCCTTGTTCTACAGGCGTTTGGACATCCATGCTATACACGCATTTATGGATTAACCCATGCGTGCTACATTCCCCGCCTATCTCAAACATTTGGTTTTAATGTTCCTAATTATATTGGATGAAGAATACAATGCATGCAGTTCTGCGTTGTGTAACTTTCTCCATTCTCCTGTAACTTCATCCGTCTTAGCCCCAAATATTTTCCTAAGCACTTTATTCCCGAATATCCCTAACCTCTGTTCCTCTCTCAAACTGAGAGTTCAAGTTTCACAACCATACAGAAATACCGGTAATAAAATTGTTTCATAAATTCTAACTTTCTATTTTTTTGATAGCAGACTGGATGACAAAAGCTTCTCAACCGAATAATAACACACATTTCCCTTATTAATTCTGCGTTTAATTTCCTTTTGAGTATAATTTATATTTGTTACTGTTGCTCCAGGCTATTTGAATTTTTCCACCTTTTCAAAGGATAAATTTCCACTTTTTATACTTCCATCTCTTAGTTTGCCAACATATACAGCATGGGCGATAGTGAACACCGTTGCCTTTATCCTGACTTACATTAAACATATTTTGTTTTAGAGAGTGAAGGATCTATACAATTACTTGTTTCAGAATAACAAAGCTTTAGCTGTTTATAGGCCTCTAAATTGGTTGGTGATCCTTTAATTTTTACACAGCTTTACGAAGGGTCAGTTTTTAATCCTTCATTTAACGGCGCTGTATCAACAACGATGTCCTCTGCCGTCTATGAAATTGGTGATAGGGAAATGGCATTTCGCCGTACGATTACCTGGTATTCTTCTTACAGTTAGAGAAAACCTCAGAAAAAATGAATGAAGGAATCAAACCCACGCCAGAGCGCAGCTTTGATTTTCGAATTCCGCTCACTTCTGAGCGACTACGCTGGTGGTTTAGTCAAAATTCGTAAGTTATTTGCTGTAGTTGAGTGTCTTGAATTAGTGACGACTGGTATTCCAAGTATTATATTTTTTAACTACATTATGATGTAGCTATGCTATATTAGCTTTGCGCATGCTTATCTCCTAACCAAAGAGTCCTTCTGGATAGCTAGCATTTGCACATAATTTTCTATTAAGACACAACAAGACCTAAATGTCCAAATATTGAAAGTGCATCGTGGATATAATATAACTATGTAGATTGGAGAGGGCAATATAACACATTAAAATAAATAAATAAATAAATAAAACTTATTACCTGTATGCGTTTTTTTTTAATTAAGTGCATGGATAAATAGAATATTAGACTGAAGGTCTGCGTAGTTTTGCAACAGCGAGTCGCCGGCTCATGTATGGAAACGTCCACACCTGTGGAGTACTGGTTAGCACGTCTGGCCGCGAAATCAGGTGGCCGGGGTTCGATTCCCGGTGGGGGCAAGATACCTGGTTGAGGTATTTCCGGGGTTTTCCCTCAACCCAATATGAGTAAATGCTGTGTAACTTTGGGTGCTGAACTTCGGACTCATTTCACCGGCATTATCACCTTCATCTCATTCAGACGGTAAATAAACTTTGTAAGATGTTGTTAAAGCATCATAAAATAACGCACTAAAATAAAGTAAAATGTATGAAAACACACACGTGCTCGTTTTGAACGGCAGAGTTTCGTCTATTAGTCACTCTAGTAAGATTTTCAGATTTTCTAATGACAGGAAATAACGATACGTGTTATTCTTTTTATTTAATTTGTAAGAAAATCGTCCATTTTATTGAACAAATACAAAGAAATCATCCCTTAATAACAGGCATGGCGGTTTCGATCCCGTGAATGTAAGGTTAATGGTACATTTACTATAGCATACTAGATGTTGGTCGGATGGCAACACGATCCCCAGGATCAGAAGCTTCCACTAATGTGCCAAATACTGCAAGTCCACTGTGCCGTTAAATGAAATGATTACGAGCTTATAATATTAGCTATAGTCTGAAGCCTCTTACCACTTTTAACAATCATAATTACCTCAGCCACTCTTTTAATTGCACTTTTTAAAGCTTAATTTTCTCAATTACAGTATATATCAATGCTGGAATTGCTATCATTATATACAATTTAAGGACTGTGTCTCTGCGTTCTTTATTTGAAGTGTCAGTGAATACGAACAGCGAATTAAAAGTTTAGTGGTTTTTATGAATGGACACGAAACAAAAAGTCTTGCCGTTGTATCTAACGGATATCATTATGAAGAGATACTTTCCCCATCCTGGCTTGCAGAGCAGCACAATGCCAATTGCGAAGTAGGAAGCTGCTATTTAGGGAAGCGGAATATGAATGCGAGAGCAGTCTCCAGTTATCACAGCGCCAGCGTCGCCATTGTCTTCAAAGGCATGTCGGCTGAAAGATATCGCGCTGCGGGGAACCAACTCGTTTCAAGCTGATAGCATTCTGTACACAACATTTTATAAAAGTTTTCACTTTGCTTATGTTTATCTTATTCTGTCTCTGAAATGAGACGTTTCATTTTTTAAACAGTTATACAGCTTATTTTTCATTAACTTCTGACCGTGGTGTACGCAACGACTAAGGTGCAACTTTAAAGCTGCTGGAAGCCATGAGAGTGGGTTCGAATCCCGTGTGGAGGGGAAGGAGGAAAGAGGGAGGAGGAAGGGAAGAGATCAAATAAATGAATTAACTGAAAGACAGAAGAAATGAGCGAAGGAAAGTTAGAAAAAGAAAAAAAATAGAAATGAAGAAAGAGAGTTGAGATGAGAACACGACGAAAGAAGAGGAGGAGGGAAAAAGAGAGAAAGAAGAAATCATTGAAGTAAGGATGAAGAGAGGAAGGAAGAAACGAAGGAAAGACGAAAGAAGTGGGCTGTAGAAGGAAGAAAGGAAGAAGATGAAAAGTATAATTTAATTGGTAATTACGCACTTGTTTTCCATTGAATATATTTTTGATTCTTTATGAATCATAAAATACTTTGAAAGGAAAGAGTAGACCCTAATAACGTAAGGTATCAGGAATGTATGGCGTAATGTGAAGAGGCGTTTAATTGATATCGAGAGGCAAGAGATTGAGCTCCAATGTTCGGAAAAGTCCTCACTACATCTACAATCAGAGCTCATGCTTAACTGGGGGAGGTGTGAATAAATAAATTTTTTTAACAAGGACAGCAGAGCAGGTTTAGCGTGGCTAAGATTGGGGGCATGGAAGGGTAATAAAATTGTCAACGAAGAAGGGGAGCGTCTTTGTCCGCTTTGCAAAGAAAAGGATTCTTATATGCATATTTTATTACTGTGTGTTGAATTGGAACTTGTACGGAGAAAATATTTACCACCCTCGATGCTAAGTCAGAGTAGGAGTTCGCTTGCATGTCTTGACCTCATGGGGAATAGAGAATGGGAACAAAAGACTGGATTGTTCCTCTTGAAGGCGAGAAAGATTAGAACTGCAGCTGTTGAAGTCTGCGACGCGAACTGAGGAAGGGATAATAGTATCCACCCAACTGTACACTTTTAGGTCTTTTAGGTTAGGATATATTATATAATGTGTTTTATTGTGCCATTTCCATTTTAATATGTGTGTTCTTGTAGAGAGTAGTTGGATGTAATCATAGGTGGGGGGGGGGACCTACAAAGGAGAACTTGTTTCTGGTACAAAGCACGAACGGTCAGAAGACCCGTGCATTGGATTAGACAAAATTATGATAATATAAAATTTGTATGTATAATATTACTCAATAAATCCATCTATCTATCTCATAGGTATAAATGGCATTGTCTCTGTGATAAGAGTGCAGAATATAGCCTACTTTTTTATCTGTAGGAATGTCTCGTTAAAATGCGTAGAACACTGAACATATTGCATAAGATTTCTAACTTGATATTATTATTATTATTATTATTATTATTATTATTATTATTATTATTATTATCAATGTTATTACTTCATGTAGGTATCAATCATTTTTACTGTTATAATGATGATCACTGTTATTCTAACGATTTGGCTTTGTGTCCTTGATGAATGTGAGCATTATCAAAGTAATGAAAATAATGATGATAATAGTAGAATAATAGTGAAGATAATTAATTCGTTCCTAGTGTTCTGTGCAAGAGCACATCCATAACAGTAAATCCAGCACAATTTTCCCTCCCTTCCGCCCATTTCACACGCTCCATTCTCCTCCACATCCACATGCTTCCAGGCGTTTCTTTTCACTTCGTCGTAACGTCCATGTTTCTGCCACAATCCACAAAAGACACTTCATTAGTCTCTTCCTTAGTTCTCTTTCAAAGGTACGCAGAAAATGCTTCTTTTCTTATTAAAAGCTTCATTGAATAGGTCTGTTTCTTTCAGTCTCCATGATTCATGAAATACTTTCAAAGGAATTAATAATAATTTGAGGTACCGCAGCTAACTAAAGTGATAATAATTAAACTATGATGGTGACTATTAATAGAAAGATTATTATTATTATTATTATTATTATTATTATTATTATTATTATTATTAAAATAAATTATAATAACATGTAGGTATTTTCATAATTATTTTTACTATTATAATTATCGTCATTGTTATTTTAGTCATCTTTGTTATGGTGACGATGAATGTTATCATTATCAAAATAACGGAAATAACTTATTATTATTATTATTATTATTATTATTATTATTATTACTATTATTATTATTACTATAATTAAGGTGCTTAGGAAAATATATGGGGCTAAGTAGGATGAATGCGCTTGCCTGCCGATCCAGAGTTGCGCAGGTTCGATTCCCGCTTGATCTTGATATGATTACCTGGTTGGGTTATTTCCAAGGTTTTCTCCAACCGCAAGGCAAATGTCAGGCAATCTATGGCTAATCCTCTACCTCATCTTGCTATCGTCAATCCCATCGACGCTAAATAATCTAGTATTTGATACAGCGTCGTTAAATAACGAAGTAAAAAAAAAGAGGGTTTAAGTTACAAAAGAATGGAGAAAGTTACACAACACAGAACTGCTCAGATTGTATTTTTCACCTAACATAATTAGGAATATTAAATCCAGACTTTTGAGATGGACATGGGATGTAGAACGTATGAGTGAACCCAGAAATGCGTATAGAGTGTTAGTTGGGAGACCTGAGGGGGAAAAATCTTTGGGGAGGCCGAGATTTAAGTGGGAGGATAATATTAAAATGGACTTGAAGGAGTGGGGGTATGATGGTAAGGACTGGATTAATCTTACTCAGGATAGGGAACGATGGCGGGCTTATGTGAGGACGGCAATGAACTTCCGGGTTGTGTAAAAGCGATTTCTAAGTATTATTATTATTATTATTATTATTATTATTATTATTATTATTATTCAACTTTTTTAAATTGACAGGATCTATGGTTTTGCTAACATATTCCTACAGGTTTCCCAAAAAATTCTGGACTTCCAAAGTAATGGAACGGTCATGTAATCAGCGTATCGCAAGACCTTACAACATGGGATAAGTAGTAAAGATTATTATTTTTTGGTCATACAGAATTATCTATTATGGTTACCATTGGTTATTATTGGAGAAAAACTCGCTCCGGCGCCGGGGATCGAACCCGGGTCCCAGGTCTACGCACCGGGCGCTCTAACCACTGAGCTACGCCGAGGCTCAATGCACAGTACCCGGATCGATCGATAATTCTGTAGGACCAAAAAATAATCTTTACGTAGATCATTCGTCCAACAGTGCATGTAGGCCTACAGTGAAGTCCCGGCCGCCAAATCACTCAAATGAGTGCGCTCCTTTTATGATGACAGTTGACTTAATGTATGTGTCAATATATATGTCGAACATGGAGTAAGGCCACTAATGGAAAATACTAAAGGAGAGGGGTTCGATCCGCTAAGGAAGAAACTAGTGAAGTACTTTGTATGGAGTGTGACATTGTATGGGGCAGAAACATGGACATCACGACGAAGTGAAGAGAAGCGAATAGAAGCATTTGAAATGTGGATATGGGGAAGAATTAAACATGTGAAGTGGACAGACAGAATAAGAAATGAAGCTGTGTTGGAAAGAGTGGGTGAAGAAAGAATGATGCTGAAACTGATCAGGAAGAGGAAGAGGAATTGGTTGGGTCACTGACTGAGAAGAAACTGCCTACTGAAGGAATCACTGGAAGGAATGATGAACGGGAGAAAAGTTCGAGGTAGAAGAAGATATCAGATGATAGACGACATTAAGATATGTGGGTCATATGCGGAGACAAAGAGGAAGGCAGAAAATATATAAGACTGGAGAAAGCTGAGTTTGCAGTGAAAGACCTGTCCTTGGGTAGAACACTAAATCAATGAATAACAAATAAGTAGCCTACTCGTATAAGGCGTACATAGCAAGGCTATAAGTCTGCACACTGAACCTAGATAGTCATCAAGACCTTTATAACTTGAGCTGCAGCTGAGGAATTAATATACTTGCGTACACAACCATGAAATCGAATGATAAATCTGGGGAACGCGTAAGCCTTGTATGTACATAAATTTTAATCTTTCATTTCTGAGGATTTATGCATGCAAGAAGTAGAAAACTGGTATAGAAATGTGTCCGTTAAATTGTGTGGAAGCACAATGGTAGTTCTCCTCTTAATCCCGGATAATTTAATTCGTGTTGACAGTGCAACGTCAGAATGGAGGTCTGGAATATAGCATTAATAAACGCCGGATTACAATAAAATTGACCGTTGTACAATGGCGGAATGTTTACGATGGCGAATTTACACAGATTCCGGGAAATATTATTTGTCGGAGGATTTGGTTATTAGGGACTGCCTACGTACAAGGCAGCGCTGAGCGTAAAATGTAATATTCATTGGTCGGTAGTCCGCTTCATGAATTTATTGCTGGAACTCTGTTCCTAGTCATTATTTTCCGCTCGCGTTTCCGACCTTCAAATAAAGCCTGAAGGAGGAGTATAGGCTTCCTGTGTCCGTTGACTCAGCTCTACGTATCCGAAAATTTGAGATTCTCTCTCTCTCTTCCGTCGTGAATAGTATTTCATTATATCCTATCATACACTCCAATTGATTGCATTTAACTCTCTTCACCGAGTCTTAAGTAGCTCAGTGTTATACAGGGTGTAGATTTAGATTTAGATTTATTGATATTAGTTTACAAAAGTACAAACTTAATAAATAAAAAAGATCTATATACAAAAGTAGTTATAAATAATAAATATACAATTTCTTAAACTAATTAATTTATCGCAAATATCAATAATTTATTGGTTCAAACTTGCACTTACTGGTTTTAGTGCATGTTTAAACCAATCGTGATAACCATTAAAACTTTAAAACTTATTTATCTGCTCCTTCTCACAATTTACTACCATAAACATTTTTAAATCAATTTTTCTTTTTACTTTAAACATCTAAATTTATTCTATAACTTTCGTATTTATGCATGTTAACTAATTATTCCGAGTCATCACACTGCATCCAGGTTAGCAGTTGTTGACATATAGCCAGCACACTGCAATAGCTGAATCGGTATTTTTCAGTGCGTACAGAATACAGGGTGTAACGGAATTAATTCTGTGAACTCTGATTTTAAAGGAGACAAAACCTGATAAAATATCAGTTCACATGAGTTGTGTATGAAATGTCATTTTCGACCGTATGCAATAGGCCTACTTTACGAATATAGAGACAGTGTTACAAATATGATATAGAGGTACAAATATGAAATAGTGTGATATACGATCTGAGACGTGTTATATTCTAGCGGAAGCCTTCTAAATTACTACTCATTGATACTCTCTTTCGCGGAAATGTGTTAGTTTGCAGTTAGAAGCTCAACTGTTGCGTTTTCGAGGAAAGTGAAAATTTTGACGGTAAGAAGTTCTTTTCTTGAATGTACATTGTTACTCGTTAATGTTAGAAATATTAATGCAATATATTCTTAAAGAGAAATAATCTACGTTTATAGCTATGTATGTTTAATTGATTTCGTTTTTAAATTATGGTAAGTTTTGAGGTTATAACTTACAACATCAGTGTGTCACAAAATATGACACATTAGTATTATTAATATTCCATCTTTATTATCTCTGGTTTTCTATTTCGTTAACAGTGTTGGCACATGTAGGAGAAGGGAAAACCTCACCTTCCAACAAACTAACAAAACAGTGGAATGAAAAGGCAATGTAAGAATCTGACTTCGGCCAACGCTTAGGATTATTTAAAAGTAAAAAATGTTTTTGAATCTTGAAGGGAATGTCTGAAAACTAGTCAAGCAAGAAATACAGGATTTCGACTGTTCTTTGATTTTCATATTCAGCACTATAATGCATATTAAAGAAAACCTGGATAGTGTCATTACACGTAGTAACGTCCACTCTCATAACACCTTCACACAAATGATATAAATATGTCGGTATAAAACTGTACGATTTATTGCTGATGTTGTCAAAAGTATTAATTGATTAAATTTTGAGGTTCATTGTAAATTTTAGTTAATTAGCAATTTGGTGTATACAGTGTACTTGAATTTGAAGAAAATTAATTCGGAATGTAAACATAAAATTGTATTACTTTGTTTCTTATTAAAATTGTATGTAAATGTGATTTTGTTTAATACGGTCATGTACTCTCTAATTACAAAAAAATATTTTATTCTACTCAAATTTTTGACAAGCTTCCACAGTGACGACAAATTGCAGAGTCCACTTACAAGCGAACATTCTGATAGGGGCAGATAAAAAACTGAAATTTTTTCGTTCACCATGTTAATAATGTCAAAAGAAGTGCTCATATAAATTTTGGCCACTCGATCGCAATTACGAGGACCAGGGGCCGTTAACAGAAAGAAAACACAATTTCATTCAAAAAATTTATTGAAACAGACACAGGAATTATTGAGCTACTTTTCAACATATTCCCCACCGGAACTGAGACGTTTATCATATCATGGGATCGACAGAGAGATGCAGACGGCTGCCAAACACTGGTTCCGATCCCAGGCGGCTGACTTCTAAGACACAAGGATACAAAAATTGATCCCGTGGTATGACAAATGTCTCAATTTCAGTGAGAGATATGTTGACAAATAGCGCAACAATTGCTGTATCTGTTTAATCAATCTTTCCATACAATTATGATTTTTTTCTTTAAACGGCTCCAGAGAAAATCACTTTCTGAACGGCGTCGTAATTATGGCCGAGTGGTCAAAATATGTATAAGCACTTCTTGTGCCATAATTAACATGGTGGAAGAAAATAATTTAACTTTTTTATCTCCTTCCATCAGAATGTTTGCTTGTTAGAGTTATGGATCTTTTCAGTGCGCTGTTACTCATAATAACACAGAATAACGACAGTTGTGGAGGCAAAACCACTATTCTCTGGTGTGAATTTACAAAAACCCCATATTAACTGACTCAAGAGTAGCTTGAATTGCTATTTCATTTTCTATAGCAACAATAGTGAAACAATCGAAACACAAGTTTCTTTGAAAATAAAATATACTTTACTGATTTTTTAATAGCTCTGTATATTATTTTTTATTTTGATCCGCATAACTTCATAAAGAGTTGTTTTCTGTCGAAAGATACACTTCAAACGACACAATGAAAATGTGGGAGTTTTTTTCTTTTTTCCAGAATCATGTGGAGTCTGAAAACATTTATTTAATTAAACCTGCGTTATATCGTTTGTCTGAAAACTCTTTGGTAAAAATAATAGAGATGATGGAGTAGTCTAAACTGAGTATTTTTTTTAGAAGGAACCAATTGTTGGAAATGCCTATTTCAGGCGGGACGAGATCTCGAACGAGAAATACGTTTGAGGAACGTTTTTGTAACCTGTTTTAGTTTTTTCAACAAACAACTGTCTACACTCTACCGTGTTGAAGTTTGAAGGCGCTAGCTTGAAAAACAACAACACAATTGCCGCAGGAAACGTGGTTCATTGAAACGAGCCAATTTGAAAATGAAATGCGTGCTTCGAAGGATAATATTGAGAGAGCAGCAATTGCATCCCTATCACCTACTACAGGTGCAAGCAAGGTAAATCCACAAATACAGGATGGAAGTGAAATAGCCTTGCAGATCTTCAGAGCGAATAGCTCATGTTGTATGTAACAAAAAACTGTAATATCATATTGGTAGAAAGTTGATAGTTTTTTTTTCAGAAAAAAAAAACGTTTTTTTTCATATGTTTAAAAACCTCTTATTCGGTAGATAACTGTAGTAGGATCGTGATTTTTGTCCGTAACGATAAGAAATATAATAAAGAACCATTTATCCCTCTGGCGTATTTCATTAGCGTGGAAGGTTTTCGTGTAAATTTAATTTAAAAAATCTCTAATTTCAGGCCACTGCACGATGCGAAAAGGTTGCAACACCGAGGCTGAGAGTAGCTCACCTACCGAGACACACCGAGTTCGTTGGCCTTTTAAATCTGTATCACGAGTAGAATGTGTTAGCGGCGATATTACTGGACTGGTGAAACTTCAAACATACTGTAATTTTGTAATTAACCGTGCATTTAATCACAAAACGTAATATAGGTTTTCTATTCATTTAAGTGTACCTTATCGTCCCTTTCAATCTGCAAGCTTATTTCACTTCGTTAATTAATTAATTAATTCATTCATTCATTCATTCATTCATTCATTCATTCATTTATTTTATTCCATAGATCTTACATGAGCAATGAAGCTTTAAGATATGGAACAAGTCAAAATTTTACAATATTACAATTACAATTTTTACAAATTTTTACAGTTTTACAATTTAGTAATTTTCTACAATTTTTACAATTTTGTGCAATTTTTCTACAATATTTTGGCGAGATGTAGTGAGATGAGGTGAGGTCCGAGGATTCGCCAAAATATTACCCGGCATTTGCCTTTTGGTTGGGGAAACCTCGGAAAAACCCAACCAGGTAATCAAATCAAAGGGGTTGATGTCGAGGACTCGCCATAGACCAACCGGCTTCAGTCCCACGGCTGTGGAAAACCTCGGAAGAAACCAAAGGGGGATCCAACCCAAACCCGAACACAGCTCCGGATCAGCAGCTCAGCGACCCTGTACAGTTAAATATTTACATTTTATGAATATCTGCTTCACACTGATACATTTGCCAGCCAAGGAAGTTGAAACTAGATACGTTCTCTATAATTGCATCTTCTATTACAATTTTTCACCTTATTGGTCTCTTTCCTATAAAAACATCACCTTAGTTTTATCTTTGGAGATAGTTACTTTATAGGGTTCAAACAATCTTCTTCGTAGCATATCTTCTTTTACTTGCTAGAATTATCTGGTTTGTCAGTCTGATAATAAATTCTGGTTGATTTAGTGAATTTTAAAATATCCAGAGTAGTAAATATCAGTAATCCGCTACTCTGCTTCTTTTTCTTGCAACATTGCAGATTTTTCTTAAATTATTTTTCCTCTTTGTACTTTTATTTCTTCTCCTCTCATTTTATTCAATTTTAACTTCGTCTTTAATTCTTCACTTATTTCTACAGAATTAAGAATATAGTCGTGGTTTATGGAAGTATTTTCCACATTTCTGTACTAATCACAAAATACGTGTTGTGCGTATGACACAGCTGTTGTAACTGTGTGACCGAACCACTTAAAGTTTTAAGTTTTATGACAACATAATTCATATTAACTGCTGCTCACACTCGCAACTTTATCTCGTAATTTTATACACAGGAAGTTAACTTTGTAACACTGTCACACCTAAAAATCTTGTGACCCTTAAGGAATATTTACATGGTTCAGGTCAGGGTCTTATTAATCTTTTCCCAACACTCAAAACTACACTGCTGTTAAAGAGTCAGCTACGACTGAGACCGAATTGCTGCAGGTCAGATTTCATCTTAACCCTCTGCAAACTGACCTGAAATGCACACGCTGTAAGCTAAGTGGGTATGGGGAGCCCGCCAGCTTGCCGAGGGTTAATAATCCCATTAAACTATCTCTGTATTATCACCTTCCTATTATACTTAACTGTGTATTCTCTCTTATGAGCGCAGGTTATGATTGGTCTAGACATGCTTTGAGTTAGTTTTGAGCACATTGATCCTAAAGGACCCATTGCATGCTCCTCTTTAACATGGAGTACTTCACATAGTTAAATAAACCTTGAATGATATTTCAAGAAAGTTAACCCTCAGTGGAAATGTCGTTAGTAATTGATAAAGAAATGAAGAAAGAAGTCTTGTGAAACTAGTGAATTTTCTGAGACAGTATGTATAATTTACATAAGTGATATAAACAAAAAGTCTATTATACGTTTTGAGATTAAGTGCATGGTTAATTAAATAAGCCCATCGAAAGTTTAAACTCGTTGCCAGCAATCCCAAGATTCCGCACGGAGGCATTGATCTTATTCGAAGTGAGATGTAAACAAAAAGCTAAGTATTGAAAAATCAAGCGTCTGCTTCGGCCAGGGGTTTTTCTCGACCAAATTTAAAATCTCTTCTTCCCTGTCAACAATTTCATCAGTCGTTATCGACCCCGATTGCGAAATGTTGGAATTACGCTGCCCGTGTCACGGACCAGCTAGCACACAACAATGAATATCTCTGGACTGGGAATGAATGAATGATATACACATGATGTCTCATGTTGGGCAAAGGTCTCCTGTGCTGGGGGTAGGACCTCCTTTACAGGGGTGGCTCATGGGTACTCGCTTGGTGATACGATCCAGGCGAGTTGTAGATACTGTCGTGGCACGGTTTATTAACTCTGTTAAACTTTACTAGTCTCAGCATTTCATTCTTTGGTCCTTCTATGCACTCTCCACGTGTTACTAACATCAGCACTTTGACAAACACTGAGATTAATATTTACAATATTTTAACTAGCACTTTCATGAATACTGATTTTACTATGTACACTGTTTGAAAAGACGGTAAGGCAAGGGAATAATAGTGAAAAAGGATGAGATACAGGTAATAACCAGAGAGTGATAATAAGTAAGTAGTGATACAAATATAATAAAGTGGGAATGGAAATGTAATGAAACTGTAGAAATTACTTCATCTGAAAATATACAGATTAGATTAATGGGAATAAGTGATCAGTGAACGTTAGTAATTCAAGTGAATATATAAGTTGACAACTATGGAAGAGTTCAACTTAATGTAAACAATGTTGGGAACAATTAATACCCTGAGCTGTTGATAAAACGTCGTAAAATAACCTACTAAAACAATTAATAAGGAATTGAGAGAAGTGATTCTTTAGTTAAATGAGATAAGTAAGGATTAGATAGATAACTGGGAAAGGGAGGGGTAAGTAGAAAAAGAAGGGAGGGAAACAGAGGTCAGAGTCGTGATAGAAAAGTGATTTATATATAATAGCCGGATGTTTTAAAAGACGTAAGCAGAATATTTATTCAAGGGAGTGATGGCACTGTATGCAGAAATATGAAGGGCCATCACGACCGATGTAAGCTGGTGGAATAAATATCATATATCATATTTACACTGTTTTAACTAGCACTTTCGCAAACACTGACTTTATTATTTGCAATATTTAATTGGCACTTTCACAAACAATGACTTTACTATTTACAATATTTTGATACGTATGTTTGCTCCTTTCAACTAGCACTTTCAAAATCATTGAGTTTATTATCTACAATATTTAATATTCTACCGGAAACAAAAACAAACTTCACCTAAAATCGGAAGACCACGTAATACTGGGACAAGACGACCTTGACTACCAATTATCCCCTACTCCTATCGTAAGAAAGTCGAGCGAGAACAGCTGATCGGTGGTGCCACGTCTAGTCTTGTTAGTTTGCAATACTTTTTAATTTACAGTATCCGCGGTTAAGCAATGGATATAAATATTTTTTTCGGCAAAAACAGCAAAAATTGTTGTTTGAGATTATTTTATTCCTTTTAGGTAAAAAGTTAATTTATGGTCTTATCGATGAAAATGGGTGGAGAGTAGTCTTGGTGGAAAATGAAGTAATAGGAATCATAGTCTTGCTATGGTAATAACCAGTTTTGTGACATATTGAGGTAGGGGAGCCTATTTACTGCCTTTCTGCAAAGAAAATAGCCTATGTCCATACAGTTTTTGCTGAG
Source organism: Periplaneta americana (assembly GCF_040183065.1). Classification (NCBI taxonomy): domain Eukaryota; kingdom Metazoa; phylum Arthropoda; class Insecta; order Blattodea; family Blattidae; genus Periplaneta; species Periplaneta americana. The sequence goes on along the minus strand of NC_091125.1, from coordinate 106,060,798 downwards.
AAATTACGTAGACAATTGAAATTTTAATGAATCCCGTTCACGTACTGTGATTTTTTGTGATTTTTCTGTGCCGCAAATATCCTCGTTTTGGCAATTCACTTTGTCGCTTAAATGGAATGTTGCATCATCTGGGAAAACTAGACGAGAAGCGAAGTCATTATTTTCTATTTTTGTTATCATGGCATGCAAAAGTTGAGCCGCTTAAACTTGTCACCGAGTTGTAGAGCTCGTGTTCAGCCGCTTTCGTAAAACACGCCACACTCACAACTGACATTTTTTGTTGTTGTTGGGAGTCTCATTTTGTTTAATTGCTTTACTTAGGTAATAAGAACTATGGAGAAACGAATGACATATGACATGCAAACTTGGAGGATTATTCTATAATCTGATAAAGACAACTCAATCGTGTATGTATACTATAAATATCCTTTTTATTTTATTCAAAGTAGGTACTTTCTTTTTGAATAGCCTTGAATTAGATAATATATAACACACTTAAAACATATAGGCTACTTGTATCCTTGTGATATTAATCATATTTACACTTAGTCGCATAGTGCGAACATTTTTAAAAAGGAAAACGAAATTCTCTTGCATTTGTAGAGAACGTGACACAGTTTTATATTGGGAATCTGACCTGCACACGCGAGATGATAAGAATTAAATTTAGCGAAATTAATGCATGCAACCCATTTCTTATCATCATGCCGTTTAGAGTTACTTACAGCCGAACTATAAATTCTCTTTCCTGAAAGGAAACGCCAATCTACTGTTCCGATATGAAAATGAAGCAACAGAAACCTTGAAGTCTCACAATTACCCAGGAGGGAAAGTCTGACGCGATCGCACGCTCTTGTTAAGGAGTCTGCTGTTCTGGGCGTATCTTAAAATCCACTTCTTATATTCTTCACGTACAGATAAAAGATTTTGGTAGGCCTATGTGTGCAGATCTGAAATGATGTTCTCGAGCAACTTAGTTCTTCTGTTGAGCGTACTTCAGGCTGGAATATGCAGTCTTTGTTAAAGTACCAGTACTGAGATTTTTTATTTTATATTCCTTTAAATCATTTTGTCTGAAAAAACATACCTATGATATAAAAGAAAATGAAAATCACTTTTAAGCTTCAGCAGATCCAGCACTGCTCTTTATTCTGATAACTAGAACTCGGAGGTTTAGGCATTTATTTTGGTTAAAATAGGCACTAAAATAGTAAAAATAGGCAGTGAAATAGGCATTTATTATTCATGGCAATAGACAAAAATAGACAAATACTTAATAAACTATCCCATACGGTACGCATTTTCCTTAGTTACATGTCACAACAAGATACTATTTAAGTTGTCAACTGTCATAGTGAGCCGCCTGCCAGAGAGAACTTTTTTCATGGTGGAAAAAGATCTTTCTACTTCTACTGAAGTGATTGGAGCAAACTTAAAACAACTTATTTTAGAAGGACTTTTCTACTTTCTTTCAGAGATCGGAAAAAACCGACTGTGTATTGTCTGAAAAAGAGGGATGTGAGAAGAGGTTAGAGACTTCAAAGTACTCGTGACTTGTGCGTGTAAGCGACAACAGTAACGGGACCTGGAGACTTGCTTTTAATACTTCCCTCATCTCCTTTCTTTCGCTGGTAAACCCCGAAGTGACCTGAGCACTGAATAAGATTCTCAGCAAATATTTGTGTGAGGTGAATATATATTTTTAATTTGTACAACCGTTCTTTTTTGTTTTTTTTTTCATATATTTTATGTGCGGTTTATTTTAAATGAATTAAAAATGTATAAAATGTACAATAACGACGTAAAAAGGCTAAAAAAAGGCTTTTAACCTTAAAATACGTAACGGTAGCTAAAATAGGCAAAAAGACAAAATAAAAATTGGGCCTATCGTCCCCTAATGTCTGGAAACGTGTTTATCTCTAATAGGTCTTTCATACATACAGTCAGTTAAAAAAAGGCATTTTGCCTAGCATCCGGGCTCTACTGATAACAGTATGCAGGCCTAATGTAATATAAAATAATATGATATGACATTCAGTTCACCATACCATTCTTTGACAGGAGCCGAGATACTTTCTACTGGATATTTCGTAATTTTTCAATCTCGGTAATTTTAATCAGAAATGTGGAGTAAATTGAAGACATAGCAACACTATAAATATTTTACTGATACTTATTCTAGAAATAAATTCTAGCAAAGCTGTTTGGTGAGTAGTTAATTTTTGTTCACCAAAACAGAAGTTCGGGTTTAATTTCCTTACTTCTTCTTTTTTAAAGAGAAATTCAGTATGTTTTGAGCTCAGAATGCTCTTTAGTTTTATGTAAAATGCAATTTATTAAGCAGGAATTTAAAACTAAATAAAAATAACACAAGATTATCATGCAAATTAAGCTCTCAGGAATAACTCCCTGTAAAGTTAATTTGAATAATTTCGAGGGAAAAATTGTTGCGGGGCCGGGTATCGAACCCGGGACCTTTGGTTAAACGTACCAACTCTCTCCCACTGAGCTACCCGGGAACTCTACCCGACACCGATCCAATGTTTCCCTCTATATCCACAGACCTCAAAGTGGGCTGACAACCGTCAAGCAACCAACAATTGAGTGCACACTAACTCTCTGTGACTTTAAATTGTGGTTTTCTGTTACGTACAGTGACGTGTATTATGCAAATTAAACTTTCAGGAACAACTCCCTGTAAAGTTAATTTGAATAATTTTTTAATGATTTACTCAAGCAGTATCGTTAGATTATTATACTCCCAAAAATATGTATAAAGAATTTTTACAATGTTTCTGTGCTTATTTTTTGTTTATTGGTTGGTTGCTCGGTAGGTTGTTTTATTGATTGGTTAGTTGACCAGTTTTTCATATAGTGGTTGATTGTTTGTTTTGTTGATCACATGTTCATTTAACGTATAAATGGATTTCAAATACGATGTGTACATATACACCGTTGTGTGTTTTTGTGCAACAATTTACAGGTAAGTCGCTCATTTTATAATGAATAATATATTAGCACATTTTTTTAATACTTGTAATTGCAGCATAGAAATACAGTAAAAGCATTTAACTTTGTTGTTGAATGACTGCTGACACTTCAGATATCATCAATTGGAAACTTTCCGAACTCTACTCATCCAAAAATGCGAAAATTTTGAATTTCTGAGTTTGCGATGCCTGAAAGACGGAAGAATTTTTTTTACCCTTTATGTTACGTTGTTAGAAGAGAATGGTGATCTCTCATTTTGTTATGCATGTCAGAGTACGTTCAGATTTCCAGTACATGACTGCATGTGCACAAAATAATTCTAGCTAATTTTGCGATTCTTCCTGGAAAATATTTCATTAACACAACTGCAACCAATATTACAGAATTACCGGCCATGTACAACATTCGCTCACCGGAAAGGCCACGCAATTCAAGCATATAGCTCATTCAACTTTATTATGAAAACAAACGACACTGGAAATAATTGGTTTAATTCATATGGTACAATGCTATTTGAAATCATTTAGGCACAGGAATTTGCTAAAAAAATAATAAATCGGTACGAAGCATAGTCTGAAAGCGGTTGCCTAGTAACTATTCAATTATGCAATAATTTATTACGGTAATTGATGGAGGCATATTTGCCTCCCTTTTATACGCATGGCAGGTTTAACGTGGTACCATTTCAAAGTATAGAACTGGCATTTGAAAACCGCGGAGTGATACGCGTTAAATAAGCGTCGGAATTTTACATGGACATGTTTTTGAAAGGCATAACAAATATCAATCGGGATCAGTGTCAAGCCAGGTTAAATCCAGAGAGCATTGTCCCCTGTCGGTTTATAGACAGATCTCTGAACTACATTGGACATTGCCTCTGTTCATAAGTGTTCTATTGGTTGGAGAATAATAATAATAATAATAATAATAATAATAATAATAATAATAATAATAATAATAATAATAAATAATAATAGTTAATAATAATAATAATAATAATAATAATAATAATAATAATAATAATCCATTGGTGTGGAGCTAGCCGAACGGTTAGAACGTCGCTTTCCACGCTGGCAACAAGGGTTCGAATTCTGACAGGTCCAATTGGAATTTGTGTTGTACAAAGATAGAACTTTATGGTAGGTTTTCACAAAATACTCCCGTTTCCCGTACCGGAATCCCACCATTGCTCCATTAATCATCATGCGGTGCTATGTAGTTTCCTTCCCGTGGTGTACTAACAGCAATGCCTAAAGGCGTCTAAAAGAATCACAGTTTCAGTGCGTCGCCCGCTAGATGGGGACACATGTGTAAATAACTTAAGTAAACTGTCCGCCATTATACGAAAAATAAATATCATAAATACTGTCAGCTTCAGTATTCAGGTCTTTATTACCCTTTTCTCCTCTTCAAGATTGTCATCTGTTCGTAGATTCGATTCACTGCACATTTTATATAGTACTCTATTTTTTCTCATTCTTGGTATATTTTAGCCATTTGTTTCGATAAATACTTGCTTCAGTTAAAATAATTTACCATTTGTTATTGAAGGAGAAAAATTCGCTCCGGCGCCGAGGATGGAACTCGGTTCTACGCACTAGACCAGCGATGTCAATTGATGCCCATAGGAGCAAGCGCGCGCTTTAGAGTCCAGGAGAGCCTGAGCGTTTTACAGCGGGAAGGAAAGTGACAGACGAAAGAGGTAGTATATGCCGCTTGGTCGAGCTATATACAGGGATGGCCAACACTGATTCAATGGATAAAGGGACGAGAACTTATTAAAACTGTATCCATGTTAATTTTTAGATTTGTCTGAGAAGTATAAGTGCATTATAAGAATGTAAGTTTTAATTTTAATGCTCATTTTTCACAAGTTTGCTTCTTTATTCAAAAGGAATATTTTCTCAAATTTTTACAGAAAAGTGAAATTTTCAGATATGTTTGTTTAGTAGCCTTACAGGTACTGAAAGAATGTTTTCGCAAACCTAATATATCGTAAATACGTATTACTGGAGACAGCGTATTCAAATGTTTGAAAATATTCGCAAGGAAAATGTTTGTAAGGAAATGAATTAACAAAGCAAATACTGTTACATCACAAACAAAATATGTGCCTATATGTTGGTAAAACGTCAGCTCTATAGTTTCAGCAGATTTCGAGATAATGTAATACTCTGATAACAGAGAGTTGCGCACCAATATCACCTAAAAGCATAATGCGGTAAGAGTTTTATTATATAATATTATTTACAGTTAAAACATACTGTATACCTAGGCAACTTTGCTTTGTACTATAATATTGTTTTGATTATTTTTATAAGGCTAAAGACACTATCAATATCAATTTCAACTTATCATGTCATATTCAGTGTCTTTCTTTGGGATAACACTTTCTTTATGAATGATATGTTTAATTCACTTAGTACAGTATAGTTGTAGTTATTATGGAATTTGTGTGAATATTCCTTCTTTACTCTTTATTATGTTATTAACGTTTAAAACACAACTGCAATATTAGGCTAAGAAATAGGTGTTAGTACTTTTGTTTTACAGACAATAGGCTATAGAAAATAACAAACCGAAAGAAGCCATATAAAAATAACGACATAAAATTTCACGTTCCGTTTGAAGTTTGTGCACCACTGTTTTCTTCATCCAACAGGCTCCTTATTCCTTCTAGCATACCTAGCGCTTAATGCCCGCGCACGACGTCAAGGTCAGAAAAATGCGCTTGATTTGACATCACTGCACTAGACGCTCAATCCACTGAGCTACGTCGAAGTTCAACCCACCGCATCGGATCGAATCCTTCTCCTTTGATTCTTTTCCTTTTCCTTTTCCTTTGGTTCTTTTCCATTAAGCCTTGGTTTTTATGAACCGACGCATGCGACATGCGAGGTGCGAGGTTCGCTTCCCACAAATCCGGACTACAAGAGAGATAGTGAGTGGTTTCTATGGCTGCGAGGTGTGCAGACCTCGCATCTCGCAGTTATAGAAACTACTCACTATCTCTCGTGTAATCCGGATTTGTGCTAGGTGGGCCTCGCACGTCGCATGCGTCGGTTCAGAAAAACCAAGGCTTTGGTGGCCCTACTTCGTGTTAGAGCGCCCAGTGCATAGAAACGAGAGACCTGAATTCGGTCCTCGGCGCCGGAGTGAATTTTTCTCCGTTAATAAGAAATGGTAACCTCACAGATAATTCGGTAGGACCAAAAATTTATCTCTACATAAAATTACTCGAATTTTAAGTTCCAGTCTTGTTTCTTATTAAGTTCATGGTCATGTAGTTAGTATTAGTATTAGTATTTATTTATTTAACCTGGTAGAGATAAGGCCGTAGTTCGTAGTCCGAGAAAAGCCTCAACAATAAAATTCTTCTCCGTCCCCTCAATAGCCTCAATATCAGGTTATCAATGTCCGTGTTTTAGAACCGTGGAACAGCATAACAGCATCAAATTTCACAACTATCTCTGAATGTTATATTTACCGAGAATTGTATTAATATTTGAGGAGAAATTAATATTTGAGGAGAAAAATTCGCTCCGGCACCGGGGATTGAACCCGGGTCCTTGGTTCTACGTACCAAACGCTCTGACCACTGAGCTACGCCGAATTAAATCCACAGCACCGGATCGAACCTTCCTCCTTTAATGTTTTCCCTTTATGGCCTGACTCCAAATTAGGCATATATGTTGACGTATATGTCCAATGTCAACTGCCATTATACTAGGAGCGCACTCAGCTGAGTGACTTGTTTGGCCGGGATTCCGCAGTTAAGTGCACAGTAATCTGTACAGACATATACACTGCTAGCTATGATAATTGTATTGTTTTATCATATCTGTTAGTTTTAGCACAAATGGCCGTACGGGCTCGTGCGAAGGATCTTGTGTACATGAGTTTGTATAATTTATCATGTATCAATAAATGCACTTATCTATCTAGTTTTATGAGTTTGTACAGCTTATTGGCTAATCGATATTCTCATTACGTACGTGTAAAATTTCACCAAAAGTAATAAAAAACCTTCTCTTTTTCTAAAAATTATATTATCGAGAATGTTTTTTTTATAATGTTCTTTATCCTTAAGAATTGGGACCATTTCTTTCTTTATGAACAGCTCGAAACTACTTGAATGTGCAAACCTAAGATAACACTTTGAAGAGAATTTTCAGTCTGAGAACTCTGTGTGATAATGTGAAATAAAAACATATTAAGAGGTGTCTCTCCAATAAAATGGTTATAATGTAATTTTATCTGCCAACTTGTTGTGACTTATAAATTGAAGTAGATGGCATTGAAGGAATGCTCTTGTTTTACTTCTTGTGATGTATACTTTAATGAAAAAAAAAAATACATCGGTATCTAGACAGTTGAAATAAAATTTCTTAAGAAAACATAGGGTATACTTTTTCAGATATGAAGAACTAGGACAGCAGATGATAAGTTGGATTGTCAACCTCAACGAAAAGAAAATAACCAAAGAAATAAATTGAAAATGACATCTAAATCAAGCACCTGAAAATAATGTGACAAAGCGGACTTTACTATATACATCTAGAATAGTGTGTTTCGTAGAAATAAAACTGATAAAAAGGAGACAGAAAACATACTGAATGGACACGAAGTCTGAAACCCTAAATTTCCTTGCAAGGGTATGCGAACACGCACCTTTTAATTATTTCTCCTTCCATTTCCCTCGTATTACATTGCGATTGATTATCATTCTTCTCATGTCTTTCTCTGAGAAAGAAGTAAAGCTGTCTCTTCTAATTGTCTAATCATTTCCTGATAGAAAACTCCTTCACAAAATCTGTCCCCTATTTCTTCCAGAAGTTGTATTTCGACCTCCAATGATCTTTGAAGCTCAAATCTTTGTTAAATAAAATGTTCAATTAAATTTTACAACCAGTTTTTAAGTAGTTCGGAATCACTGCGCAGTAATCGGGTGGATGCAACCTACGTCAACGCCAGATTTACTGTTGACGTAAGAGGGAGCCGTCACAACTTCATTTAACTCGTAGACAGGATTTCCTATCGATTACATTATCTACATTGTAATCCCATCTCTTTGTGAAGTACAATTTTTTTTGTTAAAAAATTCAATTTTCAACAGCCGGTTCATTCATTTAATGGACGAGGTATAGTTAGCTTTGTTGAAATAATAGAGAAATAAAACAAAGTCGGACTCGCACGGCAGAACCTCATTAGGTTCCATGTCCCCGTGAGACTAGCTGTTGCTCATTCTGAATTCTCTTGCAGCTCTAAACCTCCCGGCTACAGAAATTGCATACAAATTTGTATCTGCGGTGTGAGTCGCGACGTCCATTTTATTGTCACAACAAAATCCACTCCTGCAGCATACAGCTAATTTCGTATAGGTAACTCGTCGATAATATAGTTCAGTGAATTTTTGTGCAGTCTGTGCTGTTTCCAGTTTGCAGCATCAATTCACAATTTTTTCTCTTTGTGTTTCTCTCTCTGTCTGTTCGTAAATAATCGGATGCCATGCATTGGAGCGCGCTGGCTGTAGCACTGCTTCACAATTGCAGTAGAATTAGTACTTCATCACGTAACCGAAGTCCGTACATCACGTAATTGTTACTTTAAAAATTTTGTCCTAGAACCACGTCTTTCTTCTCACTAGATATTGAGGTCGACCGTTATATAATAATGAAACCACCTTATTCTCCTTGTATTCCCCTTCCTCTCCTTTTATCTGCCTTGTTCTCTTTGTATTCCAGTTGTTCTCGTCGTATTGCAATTATTCTCGTCGTATTCCAGTTGTTCTTGTCGTATTCCAATTTTATTGTTCTCGTCATATTCTAATCGTTCTCGTCGAACTTCAATTTATTCGCATTTCGTCGCATTCCAATTGAGTTCTCATACTAGTCCAATTATTCTGGTTTTATTTCAGTTGTTCTCGTATTCCAATTTGAGTTCTCATACTATTCCAATTATTCTGGTTTTATTTCAGTTGTTCTCGTTGTATTCCAATTGTTCTCGTCGTACTCCAATCTTCTCGTCGTATTCCAATTGAGTTCTCGTTGTATTCCAATTGAATTCTGTTTGTATTCCAATCGAGTTGTTGTTGTATTTCCTTTCTTGTTTTTCTATTTCCTTTCTTCTCTTTGTATTCACTTTCTTATCTTTGTATTGCCTTTCTTCTCTTTGTATTCCCTTTCTTCTCCTCGAATTCTCTTTCTTCTCTTCGAATTCTCCATCTTACCTCAGAAACCAGAAAGTCCAAACTCTCCATTTTGAGATAGGCCTGTTATGAATGAACGTTCCACTTTGCAGCTCTATGAATTAATTCCTTTGTATATCGAAAAATATACGCAACTGTAAGCCTACTTCCCTGCAATTCGAGAATACCAGCACAAGATCAAGCATATAATCCTATATACGAATCACACACAATCTAAAAATCCACGTTTTGTCGTTCACCTCGTTTTGCCTTCTGACGCAAGCTTTGTTCTCCATGTATTCCTTTTGTTCTTTTTGTCTTCCTCTTGTAACCACTAGGTTAACGGTGATGACCTTCCGCTCATTTATAGTGGATTGTTGCTTGCGTAATAATAATAATAATAATAATAATAATAATAATAATAGTAATAATAATAGTAATAGTAATAATAATAATAATAATAATAGTAATAATAATAATAATAGCTGGTAAGGCCGAAATAATTAGACGAAAAGTAGCTTCAAAATAAACATTTTAATTGAAAAGTAAATATTCATTAGGTAAATAAAAGCAAACTACATAGGAAATCTTTATACCCCAAAGTGATTTTTTTAATTATGTCACTCAAATGAGATCCGTGGCTAACGATATATCTACTATCACACATACTGTGACACGGTACACGAGGGCAGGCCAACAAAGGGGAACACAGTAGGTAGAACTTAAAATGAGAGGGATTCAATCCAGCATCGGAACTTGAATCCGGTGTGACTTAGTAGATAAAGTGCCAGCACGTAAAGTTGGAAACCCGAGTTCGAGTCCCGGTACCGGGAAGAATTTTTCTCCGTTCTACCGATTCCTCACCAATAATATATATTTTACATCTTGATTACACAACTTTTAACACTAGTCATATAACACATATTCCGAAAAAATATATATTTGTTCAAATTATTATCCGAAATAGATTTAAAAACTAACGAAAACCCAGGCCACCATTTACGATAGCACAAAACGGACATAGGCTAAGATATCACATACGACCATGGACACATACCGAATCTAAATAGAATTGAATCTGGCTTCACAAGGTTTTTAGCGAGTAAATTCCTAATTAAGAAACAACGCGGATCTGTGTACTGTAAATATTTTGAGTTACCTTAGAGGAAACGAGTGTAATTCTAGAAAAGCTGTACAGTTACCACGTTTCCCCAACATACGGTAGACTACCAGCTATATGAATTATTTGTGAATTTGTAATGTGCCAGTAATTAAACTGTGAGCTCATTAAAAGTTTGCGAGAGCCAAAATCACTCGTGAGCGTATATCAGCGTACTACCTTCTCTTCCCTTTCAGGTATTTATCGCAACATGATCCACGTCTGTTTTTTTTTTTTAATTTGTTCTTTAACAACGCTGTGTCGACCACATGGTATAATTTTATTGTGAGTTGTACAGGTGGACAGAAACTTCTTCGCAGTGTAAATGCAACGTGTTGACTTTTGGTTTTATTGATATTACCTCTCAATTTTTAAGACAGCTTTCTAGTTGGTCAGATAATCTTGTACATGTTGTGACGCAAAACTTTGATTATCATGAACTGCTAAAGTAGTAGTGCCATCTGGAAATGTAGCTAAGATTAGTTTCTAAACTAGTAGACAGATCACATTTTACGAGTATAACATACATAATCAGTATTGGTCCAAGAATACTGTCTTGTGGAATTCCTGGTGTTATGGAATGGAGAACTGTAACATTATCTTGGAATTTCACTTGAAAGAATCTATCTTCTATACGTATATGATTTCAGTAGAATATGAAATTGATAATATGGCAGTGACTTTTTTATTTTAAATAATAACTCGGTATGCTAAATTTTTTCAAATGACTGATTAACATCAAGAAATACCACTAAGCAGTATTCTTTGTTCTCAGATGCATTGTAAATAACATCACTTATTCGAGGTATCTGTTTTATAGTGGAATGTTATGCTTGGAAGCCAAATCGAAAGTATTGAAGATAAAAATGGTTTTAGCAATTTCTCAAATAGTTTTGAAAGAACAGGAAATAAGCTGATGGGTCGGTAAAATGTGATTTCACTCGTAGATATACCTGGTTTAAAGATGTGAATATTTTGTGCTATTTTACAAGCCCCTCTGGATAGTATCCAACTCCCACTATAGCATTGATGAAGAAGGTGATGAGTAAGTTATTATAGCTTTATTTAGTAATTCATTTAGAACACGTCCAGTGATGAGGTCATATCCCGAGGCCTCTTTGGGATTTAACTTCTGTATTATTGTTCGTTTAACTTCTCTAAATTATATAGGTTTAATTGGCAATTACATTTGTAATGAAACTGAATTGATTAATATTCAGTGAAATGGAATAAATTAATATTAAGTTAAATTGAATAAATTAAATTAAAATAAAATAAATTAAGTTTAAATGAAATTAAATACATTAAAATTAAATGAAATTGAATAAGTTAAAATTAAATGAAATTGAATACATTAAAATTCAATGCAACTGAATAATCTAAAATTAAATCAAATTGTATATATTAAAATTCAGTGGAACGGAATAAATTGAAATTCAATGAAATTGAATAAATTGAAATTCAATTAAATTGAATAAAATTGAATAAATGGAACTTCAGTGACACTGGATAAATTAAACTTAAACGGAATTAAACACATTAAACTTGAACGGAATTAAAATAAATCCAACGAATGAAATCGAATAAGTTAAACGTGAACGGTAGTGAATAAATTGAACTTGAACGAAGGTGAATAAATTGAACATGAATGGAATTGAAGAAAGTAAACTTGAACGGAATTGTACAAATTAAACTTTAATGAAACTGAATCACTTGAACTTGAATGGAATTGAACAAATTGACCTTGCACGAAATTGAATGAATTAAGCTTAAATGAAACTGAATAATTTAAATACTTATGGAAATGAATAAATTAAACTGAAATATAATTGAACAAATTACGCTCGATTGCAATTAAACCAATTAAATTTTAATGAAATTAAATAAATTTAACTTGAACGGAATAAATTAATTAACCCTTAAGCAGTCGCGCCTAACCACCCCACACCACTTAAACCTATATTATCTCGAGTATGCGAATTATGATTTCAAATATGTTTACGATTATTGTTGCCTTACCAATTACTGCAAGAAAAGTACTGAAAGTTTTAGAAGTACAGGCTTACTTAATATTTAGTTAACAGCTCCGTAATATGTGACTGTAGTGTTGAGAACACCCCCGCGCTACTACTTGCATTTAATTACTTGAACTTTAAAGGAATTCAGTGAATTAATATTGAATGGAATTTAATAAATTAAATTAAAATGGGAATGAATTAATTAAATTTCAATTAAATAAATTTAATTTAAATAGAATTTACAAACGGAATTGAATGAATTAGACTTGAAATGAAATCGAATATATCAGATTTGAAATTGAATAAAATATATCACACGAAAATGAATTGAAAATATTGTACTTGAAGTGGGATCGAATAAATTAGTCTTGAATGGGGTTGAACAGATTAAATTTTAAATGTTACTGGAATAAATTAGACTGGAAATGGAAGAAATAAGTTACATAACATTATATCATCCTCTGATTGAGGTTCTGGCTGATATCAGGCAGTACATCTCACTTGACGATATGTGTATCAGAGGAAGAACAATTATACATCTTGATTACACAACTTTTAACACTATATCACTTCTGAAAATGTATTGTGTGTCTTTCACGTGTTAAATTTTATTACCTTGTTAACATGTTTCGGCCTGCTATTGGCCATCTTCAGAACTGGCTGTTGCTGATCTTGGCGCCTTTTGTTTTGTTTCCTGTGTGGGTGTGTTTGTGTTGTGCAATATGGAGTCAAAGAGTGTGTGTGTTCTGAAATTGAGTTGTGTGTTGAGAATTTCATTTGAGTGTGTTTAATTCTCAACACACAACTCAATTTTAGAACACACACACTCTTTGACTCTACATTACACTGCACAAACACACCCCCACAGGAAACAAAACAAAAAGGCGCCAAGACCAGCAACAGCCAGTTCTGAAGATGGCCAATAGCAGGCCGAAACATGTTAACAAGGTAATAAAATTTAACACGTGAAAGACATACAATACGTTTTCCAAAGAACAATAAAATTATATGTATACATCTGAAGTCTGATTAATGTAATATGTAGCTAGTCAGCGATGTATTCAATAGAGGGGGGAAAGGAACTGGCCACTCTATATCATTATCTCCTGGCCTAGTTGCCTCATAAGTGGTGCTTTTTGGTATCACTTGTGAGGCTTACACCTGTCTTCGGACAGTTAACTAAAGAACGACTAAACAAGATTATGTCTGAGAAATTTAATGTTGTAATCATGAGACGAAATGTAATTAAATCGAATCTGAATGATACATAGAGCAGCTATTTAACTTAACGTATAAAATTGACCTGAGTTATTGATATTGTATTAATTTGAACTATAGGTTATGCGTGGTAATTACTGGGATTAGAGAAATGTTTGTAGAAAAAATATATATTATCCAGTCATAATATCGGCACTTTATTCGAGTGATTTCTGTTCCTAATTTATAATTAGTAACACTGTTTATTATTATGTATCTACAAGCGTTATATCGAATACACCACTGGAGTGGCTGCTGAAATCTAAACACGCGACGAATCGCAACACCGTTGCATGCACTTATGCTAAAGAGAAGTTGCTGGAAGCGATATCTGCGTAGGATATTCACGCTATTATATTATGTAAAGCAGCTTATCAAACAATAGCAATGTTCTGACAGTGAACTACTTAGTTTAGATTGTTCACTAATGGACTGTATAATCTCTGGAATTGGCGTAGGCCTACATTTTCTAGCTTTGTGGTTAGAGATACTTGGTGTTGCCCAGGTAACACAGACATTATTGTAATTTATTTCACCTTTTTGACTACAGCGACTCGTGAGAATCAATAAGACTATTATAGATGATAAATGAACTGTGGTGAATTGAGAATGGCAGAAAAATTCGAAGTAAGAAGGAGGAAATCTTAAGATATATGTTCACTATAAGCCAAAATGTAATATCACGTCACTAGCTAATTTTGTGAGTATGTGTTTTAATCATGAATAGAAATTTCCTTATTTCTAATGACCAGTTATGGAACAAAGTCGTCTAAGTACAGATATTAATCATATCGCCATATCATAGGTTCTGCCTACGGGCAGGTCTTTCACTGCAAACCCAGCATTCTTCAGTCTTTCCTATTTTCTCTCTTAGTCTCCGCATAAGATCCATATAATATCTTAATGTTGTCAATAATCTGATATCTTCTTCTACCCCGAACTCTTCTCCCGTTCACCATTCCTTCCTGCAGAAGGTAGTTTCTTCTCAACTAGTGACCTAGCCAATTTCTTTTCCTCATTGGTGTTTGGAAGTTTTATGTCCTGACATGGAAATAAAACTCAACTTATTTTGAAAGAATTACATTTTTATAATTTACCCTGAGATTAACGTGACTCCTATACCCTCCTAATAAACAGATTCTTTAAGGTCTGCAAAAAAAAAAAAAAAGCCTCTGCTGCTGCGATAGCCTCTTCATCTGACGAAAATTTATTTCCAATTAAATTTTGACCTTTGGAAGAGGATATAGTCAAACAGAATAGGAGAGATATGGCAACAATTTGAAGCAGTGTACCACGTAGTTCAACAAACGGGATTGTGGATGTGTGATCGGGTGCATTATCATGACGAAACAACGCTTTCTTCTTGATCATAATTCGCCTTCTGTCACACATTTCCCTTTCAATCGCTGCAAGAGAATTCAATAGTACTGTTCATTTATAGTTTTTTTCTTAGCTAAATAACAAATCATTATTATCCCCTTAGAGAAGCCTGAACATTACTTTCTCAGCTGCTTCAATAGCCTTTGCTTTCTTTGTTGGTGGAGAGTTACCATGTTTCCATTGTTCCAATTGCTCTTTTGTCTATGGTACATAATGATGGATCCAAGTGGTCACAAAACCCTTCAAAAGATCGGGTGTATTTCTCTCAAATCGAGCAAGATAGTCTTCTCAAATTTGACATCGGACGTGTTCTTATTCCGGTGATAAATGTGGCATTCACTTTGTAGATACTTTGATCATATCCAATTAACTATGGTGTGGGTACGCCTTCATTTGAGATGCTCATTCCCTCAGCAATTTCGCGAATTTTTAGTCGATGATCTTTCAACATCATGTCATGGATTTTTTAATGATTTCCTCACGGTTGCTGTTACTGGCCGCCCTCTGTGGTGGTCGTCTTCCACTGTCTCTGGGCTATGTTTAAATAGCGTCGCCAATTTTTTCACAGTCGAAAACTAAAAAAATGATTCCTCCAAGGTTACATCTATGTTTTATTTAATTTATATTGGAT
This sequence comes from Periplaneta americana, assembly GCF_040183065.1. Taxonomy (NCBI): domain Eukaryota; kingdom Metazoa; phylum Arthropoda; class Insecta; order Blattodea; family Blattidae; genus Periplaneta; species Periplaneta americana. The sequence goes on along the minus strand of NC_091125.1, from coordinate 106,045,175 downwards.
GTATTCTCGTTTTTAGGAAATATTTAATGATGGCACGATGCTCGATGTTTTCCATTTTCGACAACCTGCTGGGCATCTACATAAAGATTCAACTACACAAAATATGTTCAGCAAATTATTATCATTTGTTTGGACGTAATGAAATACGAACGCTAACAGTGGTGGTATTGTTGGTGCGATTCTAATGCTGTCCACATGCCAGGATACATTTTTCAAACAGCCCTCGCACATACATTAATTTAAATTTCCTGAAACTGCAATGAACCCTTGTTTACCTAAATCTTCAGTACTCTGCTTTTCTCTTTTTTGTATATTGAGAAATCGTTAGCCGACTGAATTGTGGTTGAACATATATATTTTGTATGTACGGAAAAAGATGTTATATATTGGCTCTAAGGTACAAGAATTACAAGTTGAAACTGCACTTGAATTTTGATCAAATATTTAGGCAGGCTACATCACCTTGGCCAATCCCTAAGACTGGATTGGCCATTAGATTAAGTAAAAATGTGCCTTCTGGAGTGAGACAAATGCCCTACTAGCTTGGGGCTCACATAGCTATTCCATAAATCTCACGTCACCTTACAAAACTCGGAGAATCATGTTTACAATTTAATTTATTATTCCGGCCTCTTTTCCTTTTTGATAATTAATTCATATCCCTAGAACTTATTTGTAGGTCACTGATGGTAGATGAAATGATACGGGGTGGGGAGTGTTGGTGGAACGAAATGAGAGTACTACGAGAAAGCTCTCCTGCAACGTATCGGAGATTGAACCCGGCGCATTTGGATGGAAAATCAGAGAGCTACCTCTGAGCCACAGACGCGGCATCACCTGTACAAGTATAGCAGAAATAGAAGATATCCTTCAACCTGCAATATCTTCAAGTGTAAATCTTCAAATAAGTCTATATTTGTAATTAGCACTGAGCTTTCTGTTTTCTTGGCCATGGTAACAGCTGACAGTCTGAACAACACAAAATGTTGAGTAAAGATTTCTTCTCTTTGAAGTCAATGTCGCCATTACCATCATGGCCAACGTCATCAATAAAACAGAACTACATATTAGGCTCTCTGGGACATATGTCTTCCAGTACGAAAGCTACTCTTCATTTGGTGCCTGAATCGCGCATTAAATTGCTTCTGGCTATCGTATTATATTAATTAAGCCAGTGTTACTATTCTTTAATCTTAAATTCTGTTTCTATGTTGTGCTAATTCTTTTGTCTGTGCCTTATTATGCGTGATAAACTTCATTATTCTCAGTTCTATTGTCATTACTCTTTCCTTTGTTATAACTCCTTTAAGCTGTAAACAGCTGCTTTGCTTCTAAATCTTATCCTCTGTCTTTGTAGGCGTTGTTTGTTTTTTCTTGAAACCCAGATTTCCCTGCGAAAGAATATGGATGGAAGAAGCACTTTATGATAAAACAATATTTGTAATTTTATTCTAAGATTTCTATCTGTAGCACCACATAAACGATTTAAATGGTCATTTTATTTTCATTAATACATCGTACAGGACGCAAAAGATAAATTCATAGAATATCTCTAGAATGTAGCCTTAACTGACATTCGTGAGAAATTATTTGATTGAATTACGACTCGATCGACGAAATTTCTTAACTCTGCAAACGTTATTTTCAAGTCCTCTGCAAAATTCAACGTCCTAATATCTGTTGCCCGTAATGACAATGGGAGTTTCGAATTCGTATTGAGGTAGAGAGCAGTGAAGTCCATGCTGGCTGCTGAATCAACACTGTCTCCAAGTGCAAAGCTGCTGCGAGACATGAATAATTCATCTGACTGTAGGAGTAAGATCTCTGGAACTGTCTTAGTTGACGTGGAAAACGTGTTGAAGGCTTTATTCGGTGTTGTTAATGGCAGAAGATAATGTAAGCACAATTCTGTATAACTTCTCACTTACGTTCTGTATTTTTGTGTTTCCTATCTCGTCCAGATGTTTACGAGAAATCCAGAGATAACGGTCGTACAGTAAGTCATTTAATGAAAAAGACAGATCTGAATAATTCAGAACCTATACAGAGTGTTTCAAGAGTGATGATCAGTAATTTACAAATGGAAAGTACAAACCAACCCACGCAAAAAAGCTCCAATACACTTTGGTCCTCAAATTAACCGTTGTCGAGATAATGGACATTTTCTGTTGAGATTCCTCCCTGACTAAGAGCAGATGTGCAGACATCTCTAACTGAATTCTACCTAGAGCATATATTCAAAATGCTGTCAATGCGTCTGTGCTCTTCTCTGTAGTGAGCTGCGAATCCTCTCGGGCAGTCCTGGATCATTCTTTATTTATTTTATTGGGTTATTTTACGACGCTGTATCAACATCTCAGGTTATTTAGCGTCTGAATTATGAAGATGATAATGCCGATGAAATGAGTCCGGGGTCCAACACCGATAGTTACCCGGCATTTGCTCGTATTGGGTTGAGGGAAAACCCCGGAAAAACCTCAACCAGGTAACTTGCCCCGACCGGGATTCGAACCCGGGCCACCTGGTTTCGCGGCCAGACGCGCTGACCGTTACTCCATAGGTGTGGGTTCATTCAAAGCTACGATCAATCCGAAACTGGGCAATTCTTGAAGTGTGTTGACCTCATAAGTGTAAACCAGGTTTTTTACCCGACCCCAAAAGCAGAAATCTAATCGGATTTAAATCCGGTGACCTAGGAGGCCACAGTACAGGTCCTCCTCTGCCTAAGAGAATATCGTATGAACGGTTAATTTGCGGACCAAAGTTTACTAGAGCTTTTTTTGCTTCCTTCAGTTTGTACTTTTCATCTGTGAATTATTGACCAACACTTTAGGAACATCCTGTATTATTTTATAAATCTGTAACTGTTTTCTTCTTTTCAATATGTTCCCCAAGTACGGGATTACATTTGTTCCATCGTACTAAAAGCTTGATATTCTAACAGTTTCAAAGTTTTTCCACTTATACTAGTGGAAATTGACATTCACACAATATTGGTGTCATATTGTTCTCACAGTTTTTAATTAATTTCTGCAGGTTTTCTACTTTCTGCAACAAGAAACTGTATCACAGATCTTTGTTGATTTAGGGCCGACATTATAAAAGCAGCTTAAGCCTTCGTAATGGTTAACGTTCCGTTTTAATAGTTTTTGCGTAGCATCTGATGCGAGGTTAAACTGCAGTCAACACTGAGACAGAAGTGCATTGTTTAACGTCCAGATTAGTCAATTATTGCCAATTGACGAGCGATGATCAATTTATTGCTTTCTCCCTGTCACGGAATGGATGCATATGGAATAGAGTATATGTTTGAAGAAGTGTTAAGCGGCGATGAAGAGGTTGTGGAGATAATTGAAAGACCTCGTAGACCACGGCAATTTAGACTGCGATTTAACTACTTTAGTAAATGGGATGGTAAATTTTTTAAGAGATTTCGTCTCTCAAAAGAGTGTGTTGTGTACCTTTTGTAGAATATTGAAAACAGGATGAAACACAAGCAAATTGTGTGACAGTGCATTTATACTTGTAAAATAGTGTTAGAATTTATGTTAATTCACGTCAGACATATCTAATTCTGAATTATATGAAACTTATTTAAATTAATTAGTATAATGATAAGATGATGTCAAATAATGTTTATTGTAACTTATATATAAGGCATATCTAGAACTTAAATTTTTAGTAATTCTATGAAGCTTTTGTTATTAGTTTTCGTATGGCTTATATGTGTAATATTAATTTTCTTTTACACAATCACAGAAATTGTTAGAGTATACTTTGTTCTCGTGGCAATCCTCTAATGAGGAAGGTTTCTAATAAAAAATAATGTATTATCTTTCTTATTTCATAAATCACGCAGTAGAACCTGTGTTTCTGCTTTTGATTACTCAAAAAACTGATTATTGTAGACTATTCTATTCCCACTTATTACATAGTATCTTTTCCATTCATGAGCGCAGAAATGAGTATTGAAATATACTTTTTCGTATTATTTTTTGTAATTTTTATTTGTACAACCTTTACCATCTATGCTCATATCACGTGTGTAGGATCTTTGACCTTTGAATATTTTTGACGTTCTATTTCTGTTGCCGTGCGTTATTGATGGCATGTATTCATGTAGCCCATTTATATTTGTTTTAATGTTATCGAATTGGTGATTAAGGCGATGATAAATCATGGTAATGTGAATTTCTAACCCGAAATTTGCCTTGGAAACTAAGGAAAACCATGAAAACCCAAGTCAGATTGGCAGGCCACGGGGTTTGAACTCGAGACCTCCCGAGTCTGAGCCATCTCATTTCCTATCCCTTTTTTTTTCCTTGTTAGGAGGGAGGGAATATCTCATGTACTACGACCTGAGGTCTATTGTACACCCCCCCCGATATGGAGGGTGCCCACCGATTCTCTACGCGCACCGATCTAACCACTTGACCCCCTTAACGGCCAACAGAGTCCATGTACCACTCCTGCTTCGGCAACCTCCCCCCACCCAAGGCTCCCTTAATGGTCCGAGGCGGAAGTCCTCCCCCGAGAAGGTTTGCCCCGGGTTCCGTTGCAGAAGTTATCCATCACCACTTGAATACAATCCACGGAGGCCGGTCGAGAGAGGCAGCAGCTTCAGAGGGCCGCCTGTAGAGCGATCTGAAAACCAGAAGAAGTAACAGGATGATGAATGAAAGGATGATAATGGAGGAAGTGGCGAAGATGAGTGGGGTTCCAATCGCTTGATAAAGTTACCTGATATTCATCTTTAGGTGTGAGGGAAAAATACCGAAAAACCTTTATTCTTATTCTTGATTCTAATGTATACTATTATATTAGTTGCTCCTGTTCATTCGAGTTTTTTTCCCCCATTTCATTTCGATGCAATATTGTTTGTACACAGAACCAATAACGGCAGTATCCTACACATTTTTATTCCCACAATTTTTAAATGAATATTGGAATTATGCTTAATGTATATTCGAATTATAATTCCTGCATATATACTGAATACACGCATAATCCGTACATTATACTAATAGGCAGTTTCACAGATGGGATTTGGAAGCCCACATCACCTCAATAATATCCATAATAATTAAGGAGGAAACTTGCTTCTGCGATTTTGCTCACTTGTGCTTGTTTTGTTAGTATTTCTTTCTCAAGTCTGCCCGTTCCAGTCGGATTTGTACGCGTACAAAATACTGACTTTGCTGACTTCGGAAGTGACAAGAAACTCCCAAACTAAGCCGTGAGCTTGACTTTAAGCAGACACATGTTAGAGATAAACGTCCCGCAACCTCTAACTTCAACTCCTACATCGTCTGAAAGATCTATACTCAGTCATTACTACATGGTGTCTCAGAATATTAGTACTTGTTTTACAGATGCTTTAGCAAACTATTCATTCATAGTCTTATGCCCAAGGATAGGTCTTGCACTGCAAACCCAACATTCTCCAATCTTTCCTATTTTTCTTCTTCCTCTTAGTCTCCGTATACGATCCATGTATCTTAATGTTGAGTTGTTATATTTACTGGATGCTGCTGGGAACATGTTTTTAAAAAGGCTAATATTGGCTTAAATTCAATTAAAAATGGTTAGAGTTTAATCTTCTAGCACTCAATGTACATAGCACAACATTCATTAATTTCGCTCTAAATAAAATAGGCCTCCCTACAGTGGAAAAGAGCTATAATTTAAAAATTCATAGCAGTAATAATTGTGATCAGAATATAGTACGAAATGGAAATATAAAAAATTGGAAATTTATCCTTTAAATTGATGGAAATATTCAAATATCTTAGATCAATAGCAACAAATGTAAATGACACTAGAGAGGAAATTAAACGCAGAATAAATATGGGAAATGCTATTATTTAGTTGAGCAGCTTTTGTCACCTAGTCTGCTATAAAAAACTGAAATTTAGAATTTATAAAACAGTTATATTACAGGTTGTTTTGTATAGTTGTAAAACTTGGACTCTCACTTCGAGAGAGGAACAGAGGTTGAGTTTTCGAGAATAAGGTGTTTAGGAAAATATTTGGGGCTAAGAGGGATGAAGTTATAGGAGAATAGAGAAAGTTACACAATGCAGAACTGCAAGCGTTGTATTATTCATCTAACATAATTAGGAACACTAAATCCAGACATTTGAGATGGGCAGGGCATGTAACACGCATGAATGAATCCTGAAATGCGTATAGAGTGTTAGTTGGGAGACCTAATGGAAAAAGACTTTTGGAGAGGCCGAGACGTAGATGGGAGGATAATATAAAAATGGATTTAAGGGAGATAGGATATGATAATAGAGAATGCCAATTATTGCCAATTACAATAGAAATCTGACTTTTAGGTATAGTTCCCCGTAAATTTGACTTCAGTAATTTCAAGAGAAAAATTGTTCCAGGGCGGGTATCGAACCCGGAACAATTTTTCCCTTGAAATTATTTAAGTCGGTGTTATAGGGAGCTATACCTGAAAGCCAGATTTGTATAATACATGTTTACTGTTCGTTAGCAGAAAACCTTACATTTAAGTCGCACAGCAAGTGTGCACTTAATGCTGGGCTCTGACGTTCTATCAACCCACTTGAGGTATGTGGATGTAAGGGGAATAATTGAGCGGGGGTTTAGTACAGTCCTGAGTAGCTCAGTCGGTAGAGCTTAGCTCGCTCAGCCAAAGATCTCGGGTTGGGTATCCGGCCCGGAACAATCTTTTCCTTCAAATTATTTAAATATCTACAATATACTTTAAGAATTATTTGGAAATATAATGGTGATGCGCGTGTATTTTGTTCTTTTCTTATTATTATTCTTGTGCTTTTGTGTTATCTTTTATCTTTCATTCAAAATTTTGTTGTTTTTTTTTTAATTTTGAATTTCTCGTGACTTGAAAGGTAAAGGTGTCATATACAGTAAACAATTCGATAAAGAACATCATCAGGCTGGAGTAATTTTTAATGATAAATTCGTGCATGGAAATGTCACTCTTCGTTCTTAAAGAGTGTATCGAAGTCGCCGATAAAGTGCCCCTTTAATTAGAATTCGCAGCGTGAAATCAGAGAGTAATGTGATTTTCAGGCAGGTCTAGTTTATGACGAATAAAATGCGGAAGGGGAGGGCTATCAGATGTTTACAGTAAACTTTTAATAGCACGCATATCATTAGATATCAGATTTATATGTAAATGCATATTCTGTCTGCTTTTATTTGATGTAGAAAAAAGTTCAGATTATGTTTTCAGGCCATCTCCTTCTGTATGTAAAACTGTATTACGTTTATAAGTGCATATTAGGGTAGTTTTGCATATTTTATGGTTTGTTTGTTTACTTGATTGTTTAACGACGCTGTATCAACTACGAAGTTATTTAACGTCGATGGAATTGGTGATAGCGAAATGATATTTGGAAAGATGAGGCCGAGGATTCGGTATAGATTCCCTGACATTTGCATTAAGGTTGGGGAAAACCTCGGAAAAAACCCAACCAGGTAATCAGCCAAGCGGGAATCGAACCTGTGCCCGAGCGCAACTGCGGATCGGCTACGCCGGTGGCTTATTTTATGGTTTTGACATGCTTCGTACATGTTAAACGTCTTTAAAGTATAGGGTATTTCAAAAGTCAGTTCAAAGATTAAACCGCTATAAATATTATAATATTTGAGATAGATTTTATTTATTTTTTGGGTTATTTTACGACGCTGTATCAACATCTTGGTTATTTAGCGTCTAAATGAAATGAAGGTAATAATGCTGGTGAAATGAGTCCGGGGTCCAACACCGAAAGTTACCCAGCATTTGCTCGTATTGGGTTGAGGGAAAACCCCGGAAAAAACCTCAACCAGGCAACTTGTCCCGACCGGGATTCGAACCCGGGCCATCTGGTTTCGCGGCCAGACGCGCTGACCGTTACTCCACAGGTGTGGACTATATTTGAGATAGAGAAAAAACAAAAACATCACAGTGTTGAGCAAACAACGGGATTTAAAAACATTAGGAACATGTCTTCCGTTCTCTTGTTCAACGTTAAGCATTCTGTGTGCGATACCATGCACAGCTTTTTGCAGATAATGTCTTGGAATATTGAAAATTTCTTGCAAGATGGCATCTTTCAGTTGCAGTAGGGTTGTTGGATGTGTCAGAAAAACTCGTTCTGTAAGGTAACACCATAACCAAAAGTCGGCCGGATTGAAATCTGGAGATCGCGGAGTCCACTTTACTTTTGTGTATTTTATCTGATATTCATGTGTATACATAAATCATATACCTACTCAATATTTCCTTAACTGCAGTGAGGAAAAAAGTCGAAGCACATTAAATAGATAAAGAGGGAGAGACGGGCTGCGTGGAAATCACATTTGTTTCTATGTTACATGTTACCACGAGTTACGTCGTCGTATTACAGAAAAATATTATCCGTATAGGGTTGCGCTTAAGCATTTCTCGTTAAAAGCATAAAGGACCAATAGAATATTCGGATCATATTCCTGACTAGGAAATAATTTGGGGAACAGAGTATTTACAATCAATGAGGACGGCAGAAGCACATCGGCGGAGTTTCTATCACACACATCACAGGATAAAGATCCTATTAATCTGGTTCATCTCTCCGGCAACATTTGGAAAGGATTTCGAGTGAAGCAGCAATTAAAATTCCTGAAAGGAATTCTGTTGAAATAGCTTTACGGAAGACTCGATGATAAAATCTACCTCCTAGCCAAGAACCAACTGGAAATTATAGCTGACAGATATACCAGAACTCTGAAATGGCGGAAGATACCTAGCTATTCTCGTGACAAATTTGGCATTGTGACCTACCGCTCATGTAAGCCGAAAAAGACTTGTAACAAATCATTACGTGACATAAAGTCCTAAAACAGGGATGTCAAAGCGCCTGTATTACGTGCTCATATTACAAGCAATACAAATCCAACCAGGTTAACTTATCAGCAAGATAAAGTACAAGCATTACTCTAATATCTGGTTAAACGTAATTGATTACCATTATTACTTCCAAGAAGGCACTGATTCAATTAAATTGTGACTTTCATATCAAAATATTAGTGTAAGGCGTAGCGCAACTGGCTTGCCTTTGTTAACAAGTAGAAAGATAGTTAATAGTAGAACGAAATATTTTCGCTATATTTCATATGTATGTATTTCCTCCTTGTGGACATTCTGCTTAACGAAGGCTTATCACATTACGTATTGCTTGGACTTCCAGAAAGCAAAATACTTTTGCGTTTACCAAGACTTCGTTGGTGAGCCCAAGTATCTCGGGACCTCGAACAAGTCAGAGAAAATGAAGATAGACAAGCATTGAAGACATTTATGAGCGAGGCAAAGAAAGATCATGGTTTTAATCATTTTTTTTATTTTAGTAGATTATTTTACAAAGCTTTATCAACATCTCAGGTTATTTAGCGTCTGAATGAGATGAAGGTGATAATACCGGTGAAATGAGTCCGGGATTCAGCACCGAAAGTTACCCAGTATTTGCTCATATTGGGTTGAGGGAAAACCCCGGAAGAAACCTCAACCAGGTAACTTGTCCCGACCGGGAATCGAACCCGGGCCACCTGGTTTTGCGGCCAGACGCGCTAACCGTTACTCCACAGGTGTGGATCGGTTTTAATCATAATTGCAATAAGTGTATTACAGTTTGTATTGACAGTTGCTTTTTCTTTTTGTAGATGTCGTTTTTCATATAATGCGCCCGTATAAGACTTGCAAGGAGATTTCGACCTGGTGTTGAAAGTTTCCCTAATAGTAGATTTTAAACGCTTGTATTAAGATTGGAAAGTGGACTCCCTAAGAAAATGAAAATAACAGTTTTGGCAAAATTCTTTCACCACGAGAAACACATCACGCTTCGATATCATGCAGAAGGACATACCCCACTTTATACGTATACATACAGTCAACCAGATATTATTGATCCGGAGCATGAAAAGTTACAGCCTCATGGATTTCGTCTAAGAACCTCGGGACAAGAACAAAAATAACATTGACGGTAAAGTATGATCCCAAGCTACATGTGAAAATCATGGGTAGTACTACTGATGTCGTGTGTTGGCGATATGAAACGGAAGAAAACTTTTCACATGCGGTGTTGCATCGTCTCACAACGTCGTAAGTCTTTCATACTGTTATCGGTCGTCTTTTTTCTTGGCGTTACTATGCTGGCCCTTAGATCTTAAGATCGCGGATTCAAACCTGGTCTAGCGCGATGGATTTTAAAAGGAGATAAATTTCTTAGTGTGGATTTCTCAGACAGAGAAATAAAGCTGGGAGGCCCGTGTCATATATTCACGTTGCGTAAAGGAACCTGTCCAGGAAAAATTCGTCGGGAATTTCTTGCCAACGATGAATTTCAACGATCAATAACCTCTGCAGTTGAAAGCGCCCTTAAGTAAAATACTACAGTTATCATTAAAGCTATTATTACTGTTACTATTATTACTTATTTTTAACAACTTATTACTACTATTACTACCACTGCTATTACTATTATTACAAGTATTATTATCGTTACTACTAGTATCATTATTACTAATTACTACTATTATTGCTATTACTAAGTACTATTCCTATTATAACTATTGCTACTGCTATTCGTACTGTATTATTACTGTTGCTACTAGTACTATTATTATCACTTTATTACAAATATTATTATTACTAATTACTGCTATTATTGCTATTACGAAGTACTATTCCTATTATAAATATTACTACTGCTACTCCTATTATTACTATTGCTACTAGTACTGTTAATATCACTATTATTACAACTATTATTATTACCGTTGCTACTAGTATTATTACTAATTACTATTTATCTCTGATTTTGAAGTTCTGGCTGATATGTACATCTATTATCAGGCAGTACATCTCACTTGACGATTTGTGTCAGAGGAAGAATAACTTGTTTATATGCATCTGAAGTCTGACTAGTGTAATATGTAGCTAGTCAGCGATGTATGCAATGAAGTGGGAAAGGAACTAGCCACCCTACTCAATTATCTCTTGTCTTAGTTGCCTCATAAGTTGTGATCTGTCTGCGGATAGTTGACTAACGACAATTACTACTATTATATTTATTACTATTACTACTACTCTTCCTATTATAACTATTCCTGGTATTACTATTGTTTCTACTACTATCATCATCATCATCATCGTCATCATCATCATCATCACCATCATCATCATCATCACTATTATGACTACTATTGTTATTTCCGTTACTACTAACATTATTATTAATAATTTACTATTGCTATTATTACTACTATTACTATTATTACTAGTACTACTACTATTCCTATTGTTACTGTTATTATTATTATTATTATTATTATTATTATTATTATTATTATTTAGAAGCTCATAGGCTAGGCGACATGAACTTGATTACCTGTTCTTATGTAAGGTCCTTAAAAGTGACATTAATATCGTGAATCTTACATAAGCAATATCAGCTTTCGTATTCCGACGAGTTCATAAACTTTTCTGTATTGGAAATTCTAAATCTCTTTCTCCAGTCTCCAGATGCATTAAAAATGCTAACATGCATGGATGTGATTTCGATCTATTCTATGTATAGCTCTGTCAAGTTGTTAATAATTGTTTTAAATAATGTTTCATACAGTCTGTAAACATAAGACGTTCTGTGTTATATTATACAATTTTATACTATTCTGTTTCAATAATACTAATTTACATTAGTTTTATTTATCATCATCAGTAGTTAACTTAATTCTTCTACAGTTTTTTTTTATTATGATATCACTATTTTAGTAACTTGTAATTCTATTAACTATTAAACTGTTTTTATTTGTTTTGCTTTGCTGGACTTTAATTGGCCAATGATTGTTGACCAGCACATAAATATAAATAATGAATAAATAAATAAATAATACTAATAATAATAATAATAATAATAATGATTTATTTAACCTGGAAGAGTTAAGGCCATACGGCCTTCTCTAACACTCAACCAGGAGTAAAGACTGCGTTACAAAAACACTACAAATTTACAAAGTACACTACAATTTTACACACAAAACTGAATAAGATAATAATAATAATAATAAAATGTAAACAACAAGTAAGAAGAAATCAGACATAATATATAACATACAGAAAGAAAGAAAAAAGCATAATAAAATGTGAACAGCAGGTCAAAATGAATGAAGCATACAAAGTATAAAAAAATAAGACAATTATTCATAATAATAATAATAATAATAATAATAATAATAATAATAATAATAATGATAAAAAATAAGAATAGTAATAATAATGATGATGATAATAATAATAATAATAATAATAATAATAATAATAATAATAATAATAATAATGTGATAATAGTGATAATAGTGATAATACTAATAGTAGTAATAAAATAGTGCAGTACAAAGCATACAGTGAATACAATATTTTTAAGTACACACAATAAGGAAAATTAAGAGTATATATAAATTAATATTAATAATATTAATTATATATAAATGAATAAATGAATAAATTAATTGAATGAAGGAATGAAAGAAAGAATGAATGACAACACTAACAGTAATGATAATATTTATTATTATTATTATTATTATTATTATTATTATTATTATTAATATTATTATCATCATCATCATCATCAGACATACTCTCTTTCTCAAATTCACTTGTCACTTCTGTCATTTTGTTAGGTGCCAAGGGAGATGCATGCTCGTTCTATCCTTGTTTTGTAGGTGCTCACTTTTCAATCTGTTTAATATTACATTCCTGTCTGACATACCGTTATATAATTTAAAGGAGATTAAAGCAAATTATGCAAGTCTATAGATACTTCTTTCTGAGTCGTTCTTTTAATCCTTGTGAATGAGATGTACAGTAAACTAAATTAATAGAGTTGAGTGTTGAATGCAAATGTGTCGCTCTGAAGAAGGGGAACAATATTCATACTACCGCTTCTTTAGACGGAATGCAAACACACATCTGAGACATCCACACAGCGTTTTAACTACGTCGTAATGGTAGCGCACAACACAGCCGGTCTGTGAGCAATTTTCGTTATAAAAATAATAACAATAAAACAATGAAACAGTAACATTAAAGCCAGAATTATTGCAGAGTTGACGTTAACGTGAACGTTGTTTCTAATACCAGGTCCAGATTTTTATGTAATAAAGACATAAAAGACCTAGATTATGCTCTCAAATGATTAAAAGTCGCCTGTAATTTTTTTAATGTTGGAAAGTTTACTAAACACATTAATTTCAGAAGAAGATACACAGATCAATTCAAAATAACTTATTTTACCTTTGATGTCATCTCTCATTATAAATATTTACTATTTTAACTCTAAGTTTGAATGCCCAGTTCTTCCAGCACTTTTCCATTAAACAGAGTGAAAGAAATGATCCATTATTCATTTTTAATTTCGCTAACTTTAAGCTTAATAAATTGACTCGATCATATTTGAATCGTGAATTACAGAAACCTCACAAGTCACATTTTTTCTAAAATTCAGTTTTTGCAGCCCCTCCAAAATTTGTTGATAGCTCTTTGGTGTAGGATTACACATTTCTTTATTTTAGTGACACTAAATTTACTATACAAATTTCAAATAAATTAGTTAGAAATTTTACGAATTTGAGCCAAAACATTTATGCATACCACATAAGCATAATTTCAATTTAAGAGAGATCTGGTTTGTCAGTTTCTGAAGCTAGAACGGTTTGTGTAAAGCTTGTTATATGGTTCAGACCTTTAAAAGAGGTTATTAAAATGACAAATAGGATGGAAACTGTGGAAGTATTGCGTTGAATATGTTAATTACAGTTACGATGAAGGTGGTGGTGTTGATGTTGATGATTTCACATTACATGAACACTTCTGATTTCTAATTTAAACTTCAGAGTATTAGGTATACCAGATTTTATTGCATATAGCATGCTGCTTGAACGGGGACATGCATTTCGAGCACAATGCACGCATAACAGAGTTCGGAATTCTCTCTTGGGAGCGCTGTGTCTACATAATAATATTGATGAAAGTCATAGGTCATGTGTCTGCTTCTAGAAAAGATCGCGGAGAACTGCAGATGGTTTTTGTGCAATTTTTATTCTAACCTTAATATACTAATGATATTTTTCTCAGAAGAATCATTTAAACAAATGGACATGTGTCTTTACTATTTCCATCTTTATATATACAGAGTGTCCCATTTATCTTGTGCACCTATTATAACTTTTTTGATTCGATAGGTATTGGAATTTTTGTTTTTAAGAGTTATGGTAGAACGAGGGGCTAACATGAGTGTAGAGATTTGTGCATGTAACTACATTATGGTACAAGATACACGTGACGTCATCATTTTTCAAATAGCACTACATACCTTAATCATGTTACATTGATTACACACATTAAGACGAGTTCAAAAATGTATCACAATGCCACCTTCCCAACCAATAACAATAACAAAATGCAAAATTAATGTCAACAGAATGTGGCTTTTGTTGTGGTGTCCCATTCATCTTGTGCATTAACTTACACAAAACGAATGACGACTGACGTCCGTACACATCGTGTGTTGTGTGTTTGCTGTCTTAACATGTAAACAAACCACAACAACTACTGTCCACACAACAATCCACGTACAGTGGCCTGCACGTTCTCCGGACCTGTCGCCACTCGTCTTCTTCCTGTGGGGAACTGTAAAGGACAGTGTGTACCAGAACATTCTGACAACATCAGACGACATACAGCAACGCATTCGACAGGCTTGCATGTCCATTCAGCCAGCAACATGCCGGGTAGTCATACGGTCTTTCAGGAAACGCTTTCGAATGTGCTTTAATGTGAATGCTCAGAATTTGGAACATCTTCTGTGACCCTCAAAGCTTAACATTATCACATTGGAAGTACGTTTTTGTTTCGTTCTTTGTTGTTATTGATTAGGAAGGTGGTATTGTGATACATTTTTGAACTCGTCTTAATGTGTGTAATTAATGTAACATGATTAAAGTATGTAGTGCTATTTGAAAAATTGATGACGTCACGTGCATCTTGTACCGTAATATAGTTACATGCACCAAATCTCCACACTCATGTTAGCCCCTCGTTCTAACATAACGCTCAAAAACAAAAATTCCAATACCTATTCAGATAAAAAAATTATAGCCTAATAGGTGCACAAGATATATGGACACCCTGTGTGTGTGCGCGTGCGCGTGTGTGTATAATATTGTACGCAGGCCATGCTTTTAAAACTTTCGGAGCTGGTAAAAAGTAATGGAAAATTATATAAAACATGTATCCGGATTGAAATGGTATAAGAAGCAATGTTTCCGCTTTACACATACAACATAGTACAGTATGTTGTCTGGAACTATATCTTCACTTGTATAGTTTATCATTTCTTCTAAGGAATTCTGTGTAATTGCTTTATTAATCAATATTAATATATGGTTTACTTTCCTCCCTCCTTCTTCCTTATCCTGCTTAATCTTCCACATTTTCCGATTCACACACCACTGTGAGAAAGATTCATTTGATCACATAATAGATATCTCACAAATGCAGGCCACCTTGGTCATGGAATCGACATGACGCAGGGCCACAGCAGAGACATCACAGGATAATCACAAGACAACGAGCATCACCCAATCCCGTGGATGGAAGATACATTTTTTCCATTGCCCAAGCCGGGAATCGAAATTCTGACCACTTGGTTGGGAAGAATACCACGCTATATCTGGTTTATTGACTACTAATAGTTTATTAATTACTGGAGAAGAGTAACAATTTACCAGAATGGCAGGAATGACAAATGTACTCATTCCAAATCCATAAACTGGAAAAAGACGGCTTCTCACGAACTTCGCAGTTGGAGAAGAAAAATGTTTATCTACAGAAATTACGAATTATATAATGCTATAGTTACTTGATTTCACATACATAAAATCTGGATAATGTAAACAAACATTGAGGATTTATAAACACAGCGTGTCAAAAATGTTGCTTAAGTTAATGTTAAAGAGTACGAATTTGGATAATCTCGCGGCTTTCAAAGTTTGTTAGCGTTATTGATTTTTGTCTGGCGCAATTAAAAATTCATATGATTGCCAAAATAGAACGGTATTAAATTCATCATGCTAGTGATGCTAAATAGCTTTACCGAAAGTTTAGACATTCTGAAACTTTTGTTTGAATAATTTTGTAGCAAAATATTATTTTTAGACTTAAGTGTTGCACACTCATGACCTTTCGAGTCATAATTGCCATGCTCTATTTATTCTAACAATATTTATACAGTATGTAATGTAATCTACATACGGCAGTTAACTTATTTTATCTCCTACAAATATTAGAGCGGGGATACGTGATCGCATCGCGCTTAAGACATAACGCTGAAATCTTGGCGAATGCGGTTCGATTTCCGATGGCCTCATGAATTTTCTCCATTGATCTAATTATTCTAATCCTTCCGATCGCACATGACTGTGGGATTTATTAAGACCCTTGGGAGTAAGGACTTATGGCATTTTCAAGAAAGTTTCTCTTTGATTTTACTTTTATAAAGCCTTTTTGTTTTCGCAGCGTGATCTTCCTATCCATTGTATTTTATTTACCAAGAGAGAAGATACTCTTAAGAGATCTTTTTTTATAATGTGGTAGGCAATTATAATAAGAAAATATTGCTTACAAAAACAAAAGTAATGGGATTTAAAGGTGATGAACGCTTAAGGGGAAAAATAATAATATAAGATAAAATATTGGAACAGGTTTCTGAGTTTTGCTGTTTAGGTTGTAGCATTTCATGTTTGAAATCTGCAAATGTTAATAATAAATTGTCCAGATTCCGAAAGATTACTGGTACAATTAGGATGACCCTCTGTGGTAAAGTAAGAAAAGACACAGTCACTAAATTTTATAAAACAATGGCAATCCCGGTACCAACATACAACTCCGAAACTTGGGGTTAACAAAAGGAGGAAAAAAATAGAGGCTGCTGAAATGAGATTCGTTCGATCAATGGCAGGATACACTTTAATGGATCATAAATATAGGAATGAAATCAGAAATGAATTGAAACTAAATGGTTTGAATGACATTATACAACAATAGAGAAATAGATGGAAACAACATGTAGAAATATTGGAACCACATCGTGTATCTCTATTACAATCCAAATGGAAAGAGGAGAATAGAACGCCCAATTAATTCTGAATCCGAAACAGCATATTATGCCTAAGCCGTTATGAACATGATGATGATAAAACCTCTTTGTTATAGACCTACTTCTAAAATTTCGAATGCTATAGGCCTATACATCAACAAGAGCTGTATAAGGTTATATAGTGAATGTAGTGAATGAATGAATGAGTAAAGGATTAAATGAATGAATGAAAGTTTTAATGAGCGAATGAATGAGAGAATGAAATAACGATTGAATGTATGAATTAAGGATTGAATAAAGGAAGAATTGAAGATTTGAATGAATGAATGAATGAATGAATGAATGAATGAATGAATGAATGAATGAATGAATGAATGAAGGATTGATTGAATGAATGAATGTGGAAACGAACGAATGAATTAATGATATTGTCTGTCTTTTTTTGTAATGTAACCAAAGAGAATTTCTACGTTAAATATACTCCGTTTCTGAAATCTGTAGAGTAGGCTATAGGAGACGAAACAAGTCCTTTGCGCAAGAGGTGAGTGGAGGGGCCCAGTCCAATGATCGCTCTGTGGGAAAGTATTGCTTGAAAACGAGCGCCTGAAATGCCACCCCTATATATCACTTTCTGCCACGCGCATCTTACCCCTTAGCGGACGTGAGCCGATGCAGCCCGCAATACACTCCCAAACTGATAGGTTCCGCCCATTTACTTCCCATAGGCTCCACTCAAATGCGTCGACTTACTCTACAGATTCCAAAAACGGAGTGTAGAGTTATTTCATTTTTAAAATCAAGTATTGACATACATTTTAAAGAATTTCATTATAAAATATGATAAATATTTAACGATAGTCTATAATTGATTGTGTATTGTTGCATGAGAATTTTCCAAATAAGAGGGGATAAAACATTTAGAAAAAGTCTTCGTATTTATATGGCTGCACTCAAGTTCAAGAACTTGACATCTAACTGCTTACAGTTGGAAAAAGTACGTTTTTATGCTATTAGAGGAAGACGTTAATGCACTTTTTATTTTTATTCTTTAATGGCTTCTGTAAATTTCTACTAAAAACTTCAGATTGACTACTATAAAAATATTATAAAAGAACAATCCATGTCTTCATTTCCAGGAAACATCCCCGAATATTACAAACTTTTTGATACATTGCTTTAGAGGTAATGCGTCGTAACAATCTTCTTTATTTCTGTGAAAATCTAGTGACTTTTCCTATAAATTAAATGACTTCCATTCCTTGGTTGGCTGCCAGAATGGCTACTTTTTGCTATCAACAATAGTTTGAACTTTGAAAATAATAGATTAAACCGAACTCTTCGTATTTTTGTTGAGCGGCTAGCAATATCTGTATGTGCAGGAAACTTTTGTTGACAAGTTATGAACTTATGATGAAACTCCTTCAGCGAGTTTCAACAGTTACGCGCTATCCTTGTTGTCTGAGATTTTAATCGATTAGGCCTATATAACGACGCTGTTGTCTAGGATCGATAGAGATAGTGATAGCGAACAATGAGATCCACCGAGATAAGTTCGAGGACTTGCCATGGGATTATCTAACAATTGCCTTATCAATTGGAGAAGGAACCCGGTAAAAACAAAATCATATAATCAGTGCAAACAGGATTCGAATTCATATTCGGACTCGGTCTCGTTCAGTGGCGACTCGTGATTTTTTTTGTGTGTAGGATATGAGATTGACGACTGATGACCAAGACAGAAACTAATATTAATAAGAATATAATATTAGTAATAATAATAATGATAATAATAATAATAATAATAATAATAATAATAATAATAATAATAATAATAATAATAATAATAGAGCATGCAAAAGCAATACAAGTATGCCTATGTTAGTCTTTGACTCACCATTCTGGAGCTGGCAATTTATTAGTAGTGAAGTTCGATTCTCCTCCTCATTTTATTTGCGAAGATGGCTCCTGCCATTGTACTGCCCGATATTTACTGATGTTCCGTCGTACGTTTGCGCAATTAATTTCTTGCTACACTTAAATTCTTCTAAATGACAAATACAGCTTCAGATATTCTTTCGGCTGTCCTGTCATATGAAAGTCCTGTTAATTCTTGTATTTATTGTAGCTTATTTTATTTATTTTTATGCAATTTTGTTTTTTATTCATTTTATTTTTTATATTATATCATTTTAAATTATTTATTATTTCGTTTATTCTATTCTTTTAAAATGACCAATGAACTGCATTTAAGGAGGCTATAAGGGTGCTTGAAAATTATTATATTCTCGACAGGGTCTCCATCACCCAGAAAGAAGGGTCGTAGTATTAGGATACGCGGTCATATCCTCAAACGCGGTTGAAGTCAAACCATACCCTGCTCTCCGTACTCTCCCCTGTCCACTGACTTCACTGCTAGAAATACCGTTTGCTGTAAGATATTTGGATGGTTCCTCGGAAATTATTTCTGAGCTGTGCAGTGGCGACAACTCAAGACAGAAAGTTGAAGCTTAAAGGAAATTAATACGTCGTGCCGCATTGGAAATCAAAATTTGCAATTTCTATCCTCAGAGGTACGAAATTAAACTGTAGGATCATCCTCATATCCTTCATGGAGGAATCGCCACTGATCTCGTTATCCCTAGATCACATCAGTATAAAATGCTCACAAAGAGCTAAACAGTGTCCAAGTGTACGGACCACTGCAATGATTGTCCAGTCCGATAGCTGGCCTGGGTGACATTCGTGAATCCAATGCTGACAGGTGAGTCATCCTGCCTCAGACCCTCAAGGAACCAGATCCCGTTTCGCAGACGAGTAGCCAGATAAGCTCCACGGACTCGCAGCTTCAAATCCTTTCTATATCAGCATCGCAAACCCGAACTATCACGAAGACTTCATCCAAACCTATTTGTACTATTGTGGATGATAGATGAAATGAGGGGAGATGGAGAATATTGGTGGAATGATAGAGGAAAAAACCTCTATAACTTCTGCTTTGTCCACAAATTTCATTACGACTTGGCCAGGGATTGAACCCTGGCCGCCTGGATGGAAGACCAGAGCTAATACTTAAGTCACAGACGTGGCGAAGTTAGGTTTACAGTAAGCAATACTTACTACGGTTTGTAGTTTATCATGGAACTTGCTGGTAGGCCGGGAATCTTCAAACGGGTTCGACAGTCGAGTCGATGGTACTGGTGAAAGATAGTTTGAACAATTTTCATAATGCGTATTGGTATTTGAATTGTGATATCCTTAAAGTGAATAAATGAATATTGTATGTTTATAGTGAAATAAAGAACGTTTTGAGTTATTATTCTGCAATTTTATTTACAAGCAAACATTCTCATGGAGGCAGAAAGAAAGATTAATAATGTCAAAACAAGTGCTTATACAAAATTTGGCCACTCGAGCGCAATTACGAGACTCGTGAAAGTAAGTTTCCCTGGGTCGGAAAGAAAAACAAAATTTCATGAAAAAAATTATTGGAACAGATTGTTGACCTATTTTTCAACATATTCTCCATCGGAACTGAGACATTTATCATAGTGTGGGATCAAGAGAGAGGTGCAGACGACTGTCAAGCGCTGGTTCTGATCTCAGGCTGCAGACTTATACGACACAGGGATACGAAAGTTGATCCCATGGTATTGTTATGCCCCAGGACTAAAGAACGCCCTGTAGCATGAGTTCCTATTGAGTATTAAATTTGAAACAGTCCAGGAACAGTGTCAGCGGAATACATGGTCTTCAGACGCGCAATGCAATCCCAGCTTGTGAAGTAAATAGATGCTTAGCCAGCGTTAAAAAGTTTTATCGAGCGTGCAGTAAATCACTGCCTACGATAAAAGTATTCTTACGCCACGAATTACTGCTAGACTAATCGCATTGGTCCAGTGGAACAAAGCATGCATTTTAGTTGGTTAAATTAAATCACGCATTGTTAGAACTCTTTTCTTACGGGTAGTCTCATTAAAGCGACTTATCACTGTATTGCAATGAATCGAATTATTTGTAACAGATGATTGATTAAGACATCTTCAAGCACGAATAATCAAAAGGGATTTAAAGTAGAGTTGGGTCGATTCGTGAACGAATCGTTCATTCGAACGACTAATAATAAAGAATCGTAAGAATCGATTCGTGGTATCAACGAATCGTCGTTCAAAAGAATCGTAACGAATCGTCGTTCAAAAGAATAGTAACGAATTGACATGGTATCGTAACTCACGATTCTATTTACTTGTTTGATGTAACCTGTCAGCGGACATTTCCGAACAGTGCCGAATACTCCCGAGCGAGAGTGAAATCAAAATACTTCATTTGTTAAGTATGGAAAATAATGAACACAGACCTGAAATGTGCATAGTTAAATAGAGATGTAATGCAAAAAATGTACTTCGTAATAAGGTTCAGTTGATAAATTATAATTTAGAAACATTATCTTGGGAAATTTTGTAGATTAATGGAGGTCATGCTGAATGGTTCCAGCCAATGAGAAAGAGACAATCCAATGTCTCGCCTCTTATGCCATCTATGCGAGAGATGTAGAACGTTTTTGTTCTACGCGTGGTTTGCAAAGGAAAATGTCCTATAAGTCGTTCGTTGACGAATCGTTGGAATCGCAGAGTAGGAAGAATCGTGAACTCGTTGACGATTCAAAAGAATAGTTGGAATCACAGACTGAGAAGAATCGTGAACGAATCGTTAGAATCGATTCGTAATGTATGATTGAATCGTTGGAATCGACTTCTGAAAAAGAATCGTGTTGCCCAACTCTAGTTTAAAGGCCATCTCACCTGTCAGATAGCGTGGATGGTACCCCGGGCGGGAAACCGATAAGAGAACATAAAAAGTAATGGTGAGAAGATTGGCGGCAGACAGTGATACAGTCGGATGATGTCACGGTCGGGCAGGAATCGAGGACCCAGTCGTAATGGCGTCAGCAGAGACAAGAGATATACCATTGTAAGTAACTTGTGTATATATTTTGTAAATATTTAATAAATCGAGTAGAGTTTCATTCACAACTAATTCAGTCTAGAACCTAAGTTCAGTAACCATGTAGTTTTCTTATAATATCCTGAGAGCCCCAGCTTTTCCAGTAAAATCGTTTCTTTTCCATTATTGAGTGTAAAGGTGGTGTCAGAAATCCTGATATGTGTGAGCGGCAGTCGAACGCAGTAGTCATCCGTTTAGCAAGTCATCCAACGTAAGTGAAGGTCGCACAACAGTATGACGAATGTCTCAATTTCGGTGGGGAATATGTTGAAAAATAGCTCAACAATTGTTATATCTGTCTCAATAAATCTTTCCATGAAATTGTGTTTTTTTTCTCTCTAAATGATCCCAGGGAAACTTACTTTTTTCATGGTCCTAGTAATTGCGGTCTTGTGGCCAAAATTTATATAACCACTTGTTTAGACATTTTTAACGCGGTGGAAGAAAAAAATTAACTTTTTTATCTGTCCCCATCAGAATGCTTGCTTGTTAGATCGGTTAGTACACACATTGCAGTCTATAAATACCAAACTAAATATTTTCGGACACGGGTTCCTATATGAAAGTGTTCATAAAAGTCTCCTTTACCATCCCTAAAAGTTTGTAATAAAGACACAGAATCGCTCTGCATATTAGTATTATCAACAGTAATCTCACTAGGGGTTTAGATTTTATCGATAAATCTGCGAGTGGAACACGAGTGGGATTTAATTGACTATTACATAATTAGAAGAAATTATATAAAGATTAGAAGTAGCGAAATACTCCAATACAATAAAATATTAATTGACTTACGAAAATAGAACTGTCTTCAAATGTATTATTGTACCATCTCAACGTTACAAATATTACGCTAGATGGCAGTAGTGTGTTATGATTAGCTCTTTTCTTGTTGTCAGTTATGCCAACTATGGAATCTTCATTGAACTCTGTGGACGGTTACTAGTCAAGAAGGCTTTTTTGATTCAGTTTCATTTTTATTAAAATAGTTGCATTCCACTTCAATCATCCGGATCCCAGTAATCAACGTCACTTGACAGATGATTTTCAATAAATCTTAGTATTAAATAATCTCTGATACGTGACTATCCATAATATTATATAGCAGAAGCTATAACATAACCTAAATAATATAAACAAGTGTTAGAAAAGTTTTAATTAGGGATGATGAAATAAACAAGAAAAGTTTTAGTTAAGGATGATTAAATAAAAAATAAACATGAATAATTTTAAAAGGAACAGTAAATTGAAAGCACAATTTTCAAATTTGAATGTTTTAGTGGTTGGTGGTTCAGTTGATGTTACTCGTATATTGAACGTGTGCGTAAAAGAAGTGGAACTCGTTGATGTACATGCTGTATTCCTCAATTTATTCAGGAT